>NC_069499.1:1460058036-1460430924 GCF_027579735.1 Bombina bombina | reverse complement strand
AATTTCACAGGTAAGTTTTTATTTATTTTAAGATAGGTATATTGTAATTTTAATTTAAAGTTAGGGGGTTGCTAGGTTTAGGGGTTAATAGTTTAATTTAGTTTTTTGCGATATGGGGTCTAGAAGTTTAGGGGTTAATAGGTTTATTTAGTTACAGTGATGTCGGGGAGCGGCGAATATGGGTTAATATCTTTATTATTGTGTTGGGGTATGGGGGAATAGGGGTTAATTACTTTATTATAGTGTCGGGGAGCGGTAGAATAGGGGTTAATAACTTATTGATGGCCGCGATGTTAGGAGCGGCAGATTAGGGATTAATAACTTTATTTAGGTGTCGGCGATGTCAGGGGCAGCGGATTAGGGGTAATCGTAGACATCAATGGGGTTGCGTTACGGCGATCGCCATTCCACCCTTCAGGTGTTAGTTTTTTTTCTAACACGCTCTCCCCATTGATGTCTATAGGGAAAGCGTGCACGAGCACGTATTTTTAGCCCTTAGATTTTGTGCGGTATAGAGCTCATCACCACCATATTGCACGCACAAGGCGGCTTTTTAGAAACTTGTAATGGCAGTGCTATGGAGGGTGAAATAACGCAACTTTTCTTGCGTTCGTTTTGCACCCTCTATAGTGCAAAACTTGTAATCTAGGTGTTAGTTTGTTGGAATCCCATTCCAAAACCATGGGCATTGTTAGGGAGTTGCCTCCCCATTTTTGGTTATAACAACCAAGCATTGTGAGGTCAGACAGGCACTGATGTTGGACAAGGTCTGGCTTGCAATCAGTGTTCCCATCCCAAAGGTGTTCAGTGGGGTTAAGGTCCGGGCTTTGTGCAGATCACTCAAGTCCATCCACAACGAACATGTCTAACCATGTCTTCATGGACCTCCCTTTATGCACAAGTGCACAGTCATGCTGGAACAGCAAACAGCTAACACATTTGGAAGAACTAAATTGTCTAAAATGTCTTTGTATCCTGTTGCATTAGGATGACCCTTAGCTCGATCTAAGGGGACTAACCATAAGCCTGAGAAACCAGCATACCCAGATTCTTCATGTAGAATTTGAAGCATTTGCATGGAAGACCTAATAGATGGGGCAGTATCAGAACGATGTAAACTTGAAAACAATGCAGGGATACTAACAAAGGTGTTACTATCCGATCGGGATAATTGACAACCCCTGCTAGCAGCTGATTGGCCGCGAAAGTGCAGGGGGTGGCATTGCACAAGCATTTCACTAGAAATGCTTGTGCAATGATAAATGCCGACAGCGTATGCCCCTTGGGCTCAAGCCTTCTCACTTACAAAGCGAACTCTACACTGCGCTAATTCCATAGAACTATAAGTCAAAATTGCACTCTTATGGCATTACACTCCCCTACGGCTCTCACAAATGGCCCCTACACACTCACCAAGCTGTTGGAGGAGTTGCAGACATACAGGTTCTGACCTCCACATTTGGTGGAGTTGCCCAAAAATAACTCCATTATGGGATAGAATATTTGACATATACAGTGACCTAGGTATAGTATTCAAAAAATGCCCCAAGACGGCCCTTTTCAACATCTTCCCAAAAAAATTACACAAATCCTTGAAACAGCTAGCAACTTTCATATTTGCAGCCACTAAATTAGGCCTGTACTGGAACATTTGGGACTTTAGGAAGGAATAAAGCAAACCAAGAAACTCATCTTCAGAAATAGTTTTCTTTCCACCCCTCCTTTTTTTTTTTTATCCCTCCCCCTTCCCCCTCCATTTTTTGCGCCCTTCTCCCCCCCCCCCCCCCACTCTGTGGAATGTTGCCAGTCAATGCTTGGGTGAGATAAGAGGCACATAATCACCCTATGTTTACAGAATTGGTTATTCCACGTATGTTTACATAATGCCTCACGAGAAGCATACTTCTAAATACCATACAAGAATAGGCAACACACATATTGAGAGTTTTATATATAATCTTATATTGATGTTTATTGGTTCACAATAACATACAATTATACAGACGTTATTTAACATACAATTATACAGACGTAAAGGAACAGTTAAAATCCTTGGAAAGGCCAAGATGCAGACTAAAATAGCCATGGACTGGTACATCAAAATATGGATGATAATAAAAGCTGAAGCTCACCTTTGTACATACTCTATAAGTCAAGTGCCACTTATTTGCTACCGTGTTTTTGTATCTTGTCTTATATGATGCCCTGTGTACCCTTTGCAATAAAAAATGTAATATTTTTTTTAAAAAAAGCCAAAACGGGGCTCTATTGAAATAGGGGGCCCCGGTTTGCCCTGTGGCTCAGTGAGGTTTAGTTAGGCCCCTGGCTACTGAAATGGCACAATATTAAGAAAGGGAAAGACTGACTATAAAAGCAAATGCTTACCTATATTTCTTCTGTTATGTGTGATCAGTCCACGGGTCATCATTACTTCTGGGATATAACTCCTCCCCAACAGGAAATGCAAGAGGATTCACCCAGCAGAGCTGCATATAGCTCCTCCCCTCTACGTCAGTCCCAGTCATTCTCTTGCACCCAACGACTAGATAGGATGTGTGAGAGGACTATGGTGATTATACTTAGTTTTTATGACTTCAATCAAAAGTTTGTTATTTTAAAATAGCACCGGAGCGTGTTATTACTTCTCTGGCAGAGTTTGAGGAAGAATCTGACAGAGATTTTTTACTATGATTTTAACCGGAGTCGTTAAGATCATATTGCTGTTCTCGACCATCTGAGGGAGGTAAAGGCTTCAGATCAGGGGACAGCGGGCAGATGAATCTGCATTGAGGTATGTGGCAGTTTTTATTTTCTGAATGGAATTGATGAGAAAAGCCTGCCATACCGTTAAAATGACATGTATGTATACACTTCAGTATTCTGGGGATGGTATTTCACCGGAACTACTGTGTTAAAGGTCACTAATCCTTTTAATAACTATTCTCATGTTAAACGTTTTTGCTGGAATGTAGAATCGTTTACATTGCTGAGGTACTGTGGGAATAAATATTTGGGCATTATTTTCCACTTGGCAGTTTTTGCTTTAATTGTGACAGTTTCGTTTCTCTTCACTGCTGTGTGGGAGAGGGAGGGGCCTTTTTTGGCGCTCTTTGCTACGCATCAAAAAATTCCAGTCAGCTACTTTTATATTTCCTGCATGATCCGGTTCATCTCTGACAGATCTCAGGGGTCTTCAAACTTCTTTGAAGGGAGGTAAATTCTCTCAGCAGAGCTGTGAGAATTCTTATAGTGACTGTGAATAAAAAACGTTGTTTTGTTTTCTTATGTACAAATTTAATTAGTGTTGTTTTTTACTAATGGGAACAAACCTTTGCTAAAAGTTGTGTTGTTTTAAAGTTTGATGCAATAACTGTTTTTCAGTTCATTATTTCAACTGTCATTTAATCGTTAGTACCTCTTTGAGGCACAGTGCGTTTTTTTGCTAAAAAAGATTATAACCAAGTTGTAAGTTTTTTTGCTAGTGTGTTAAACATGTCTGACTCAGAGGAAGATATCTGTGTCATTTGTTCCAATGCCAAGGTGGAGCCCAATAGAAATTTATGTACTAACTGTATTGATGCTACTTTAAATAAAAGTCAATCTGTACAATGTGAACAAATTTCACCAAACAGCGAGGGGAGAGTTATGCCGACTAACTCGCCTCACGCGACAGTACCTGCATCTCCCGCCCGGGAGGTGCGTGATATTTTGGCGCCTAGTACATCTGGGCGGCCATTACAGATAACATTACAAGATATGGCTACTGTTATGACTGAAGTTTTGTCTAAATTACCAGAACTAAGAGGCAAGCGTGATCACTCTGGGGTGAGAACAGAGTGCGCTGACAATGCTAGGGCCATGTCTGATACTGCGTCACAGCTCGCAGAGCATGAGGACGGAGAGCTTCATTCTGTGGGTGACGGTTCTGATCCAAACAGATTGGACTCAGATATTTCAAATTTTAAATTTAAATTGGAGAACCTCCGTGTACTACTAGGGGAGGTCTTAGCAGCTCTCAACGATTGTAACACTGTTGCAATACCAGAGAAACTGTGTAGGTTGGATAAATACTTTGCGGTACCGGCGAGTACTGACGTTTTTCCTATACCTAAGAGACTAACTGAAATTGTTACTAAGGAGTGGGATAGACCCGGTGTGCCGTTCTCACCCCCTCCAATATTTAGAAAGATGTTTCCAATAGACGCCACCACTCGGGACTTATGGCAAACGGTCCCCAAGGTGGAGGGAGCAGTTTCTACTTTAGCTAAGCGTACCACTATCCCGGTGGAGGATAGCTGTGCTTTCTCAGATCCAATGGATAAAAAATTAGAGGGTTACCTTAAGAAAATGTTTGTTCAACAAGGTTTTATATTACAACCCCTTGCATGTATCGCGCCGATTACGGCTGCGGCAGCATTTTGGATTGAGTCGCTTGAAGAGAACCTTAGTTCCTCTACGCTAGACGACATTACGGACAGGCTTAGAGTCCTTAAACTAGCTAACTCTTTCATTTCGGAGGCCGTAGTACATTTAACCAAACTTACGGCTAAGAACTCAGGATTCGCCATACAGGCACGCAGAGCACTGTGGCTAAAATCCTGGTCAGCTGATGTTACTTCTAAGTCCAAATTACTTAATATACCTTTCAAAGGGCAGTCCTTATTCGGGCCCGGTTTGAAAGAAATTATCGCTGACATTACGGGAGGTAAGGGCCACGCCCTACCTCAAGACAAGGCCAAAGCTAAGGCTAGACAGTCTAATTTTCGTCCCTTTCGGAATTTCAAAACAGGAGCAGCATCAACCTCCACTGCACCAAAACAGGAAGGAGCTGTTGCTCGTTACAGGCAAGGCTGGAAGCCTAACCAGTCCTGGAACAAAAGCAAGCAGGCCAGGAAACCTGCTGCTGCCCCAAAGACAGCATGAACCGAGAGCCCCCGATCCGGGACCGGATCTAGTAGGGGGCAGACTCTCTCTCTTCGCCCAGGCCTGGGCAAGAGATGTTCAGGATCCCTGGGCACTAGAGATCATATCTCAGGGATACCTTCTAGACTTCAAATTATCTCCCCCAAGAGGGAGATTTCATCTGTCAAGGTTGTCAACAAACCAGATAAAGAAAGAAGCGTTTCTACGCTGCGTACAAGATCTGTTAACAATGGGAGTGATCCATCCGGTTCCGTGGTCGGAACAAGGACAAGGGTTCTACTCAAACCTGTTTGTGGTTCCCAAAAAAGAGGGAACTTTCAGGCCAATCTTAGATTTAAAGACTCTAAACAAATTCCTAAGAGTTCCATCGTTCAAAATGGAAACTATTCGGACAATCTTACCCATGATCCAAGAGGGTCAGTACATGACCACAGTGGATTTAAAGGATGCTTACCTTCACATACCGATCCACAAAGATCATCACCGGTATCTAAGGTTTGCCTTCTTAGACAGGCACTACCAGTTTGTAGCTCTTCCATTCGGATTGGCTACGGCTCCAAGAATCTTCACAAAGGTTCTGGGTGCCCTTCTAGCGGTACTAAGACCGCGAGGGATTTCGGTAGCTCCGTACCTAGACGACATTCTAATACAAGCTTCAAGCTTTCAAACTGCCAAGTCTCATACAGAGTTAGTTCTGGCATTTCTAAGGTCGCATGGATGGAAAGTGAACGAAAAGAAGAGTTCTCTCTTTCCTCTCACAAGAGTTCCATTCTTGGGGACTCTTATAGATTCTGTAGAAATGAAGATTTACCTGACAGAAGACAGGTTAACAAAACTTCAAAGTGCATGCCGCGTCCTTCATTCCATTCAACACCCGTCAGTAGCTCAATGCATGGAGGTGATCGGCTTAATGGTAGCGGCAATGGACATAGTACCTTTTGCACGCCTACACCTCAGACCGCTGCAATTATGCATGCTAAGTCAGTGGAATGGGGATTACTCAGATTTGTCCCCTACTCTGAATCTGAATCAAGAGACCAGAAATTCTCTTCTATGGTGGCTTCATCGGCCACACCTGTCCAGGGGGATGCCATTCAGCAGGCCAGACTGGACAATTGTAACAACAGACGCCAGCCTACTAGGTTGGGGCGCTGTCTGGAATTCTCTGAAGGCTCAGGGACTATGGAATCAGGAGGAGAGTCTCCTTCCAATAAACATTCTGGAATTGAGAGCAGTTCTCAATGCCCTTCTGGCTTGGCCCCAGTTAATAACTCGGGGGTTCATCAGGTTTCAGTCGGACAACATCACGACTGTAGCTTACATCAACCATCAGGGAGGGACAAGAAGCTCCCTAGCAATGATGGAAGTATCAAAGATAATTCGCTGGGCAGAGTCTCACTCTTGCCACCTGTCAGCAATCCACATCCCGGGAGTGGAGAACTGGGAGGCGGATTTCTTGAGTCGCCAGACTCTTCATCCGGGGGAGTGGGAACTTCATCCGGAGGTCTTTGCCCAAATACTTCGACGTTGGGGCAAACCAGAGATAGATCTCATGGCGTCTCGCCAGAACGCCAAACTTCCTCGCTACGGGTCCAGATCCAGGGATCCGGGAGCAGTTCTGATAGATGCTTTGACAGCACCTTGGAACTTCAGGATGGCTTATGTGTTTCCACCCTTCCCGCTGCTTCCTCGATTGATTGCCAAAATCAAACAGGAGAGAGCATCAGTAATTCTAATAGCACCTGCTTGGCCACGCAGGACTTGGTATGCAGATCTAGTGGACATGTCATCCTGTCCGCCTTGGTCTCTACCTCTAAGACAGGACCTTCTGATACAGGGTCCATTCAAACATCAAAATCTAACTTCTCTGAAGCTGACTGCTTGGAAATTGAACGCTTGATTTTATCAAAACGTGGTTTTTCTGAGTCGGTTATTGATACCCTGATTCAGGCTAGGAAGCCTGTTACCAGAAGGATTTACCATAAAATATGGCGGAAATACCTATACTGGTGCGAATCCAAAGGTTACTCCTGGAGTAAGGTTAGGATCGCTAGGATATTGTCTTTTCTACAAGAAGGTTTAGAAAAGGGTTTATCAGCTAGTTCATTAAAGGGACAGATTTCAGCTCTGTCCATCTTGTTACACAGACGTCTGTCAGAAAATCCAGACGTCCAGTCCTTTTGTCAGGCTTTAGCTAGGATCAAGCCTGTGTTTAAAGCTGTTGCTCCACCATGGAGTTTAAACTTAGTTCTTAACGTTTTACAGGGTGTTCCGTTTGAACCCCTTCATTCCATTGATATAAAAATGTTATCTTGGAAAGTTCTGTTTTTAATGGCTATTTCCTCGGCTCGAAGAGTCTCTGAGTTATCAGCCTTACATTGTGATTCCCCTTATCTGATTTTTCACTCAGACAAGATAGTTCTGCGTACTAAACCTGGGTTCTTACCTAAGGTAGTCACTAACAGGAACATCAATCAAGAGATTGTTGTCCCATCCTTGTGTCCAAATCCTTCTTCAAAGAAGGAACGTCTTTTACACAATCTGGATGTAGTTCGTGCCCTCAAGTTCTACTTGCAGGCAACTAAAGATTTTCGCCAAACTTCTTCCTTGTTTGTCGTTTACTCTGGACAGAGGAGAGGTCAAAAAGCTTCTGCTACCTCTCTCTCTTTTTGGCTTCGTAGCATAATACGTTTAGCCTATGAGACTGCTGGACAGCAGCCTCCTGAAAGAATTACAGCTCACTCCACTAGAGCTGTGGCTTCCACTTGGGCCTTTAAGAATGAGGCCTCTGTTGAACAGATTTGCAAGGCTGCAACTTGGTCTTCGCTTCATACTTTTTCCAAATTTTACAAATTTGACACTTTTGCTTCTTCGGAGGCTATTTTTGGGAGAAAGGTTCTTCAGGCAGTGGTTCCTTCTGTATAATGAGCCTGCCTATCCCTCCCGTCATCCGTGTACTTTTGCTTTGGTATTGGTATCCCAGAAGTAATGATGACCCGTGGACTGATCACACATAACAGAAGAAAACATAATTTATGCTTACCTGATAAATTCCTTTCTTCTGTTGTGTGATCAGTCCACGGCCCGCCCTGTTTTAAGGCAGGTAAATATCTTTTAAATTATACTCCAGTCACCACTTCACCCTTGGTTACTCCTTTCTCGTTGATTCTTGGTCGAATGACTGGGACTGACGTAGACGGGAGGAGCTATATGCAGCTCTGCTGGGTGAATCCTCTTGCATTTCCTGTTGGGGAGGAGTTATATCCCAGAAGTAATGATGACCCGTGGACTGATCACACAACAGAAGAAAGGAATTTATCAGGTAAGCATAAATTATGTTTTGTGCTGGCTAAAAAATACAACACAAAAATACTTGTTTTATAATCAGTACATAACACCGAATATCAAGCTTTAAAAATATAAATACAGAAAATATGAATCTTTCAATGCAGGAATTTGTTTTTAGATAATTTTTTCATGTTTCTTACAGACCTTTGGTATAAGCAGAATATATACAGCCTAAGCAACATTAAAATGTTAAAACAAAACTTTTAATAAATGTAATTACTTTAAGAAATTAAAAGGTGGCAACTAATTAATTCAGTATTGATGATACCTGTCTAATATGAATGAATGCAGTTTTTTACTTAACCATTAATATCAATACATGACATGTGTGAAATTAATTTCATACCATTTTGATTAATTGTATAATTAACATGTTTAAACATCTAAACACTTCATAGCAATCATTAATGAAGATCCTGATGACTGCACTTAATTTGCGTACAAGCTATGATCTGAGCTACATTTTTTTCTTTCAAACTTTTTATGTATAATGATAATAAAATAATGATAGTGTGTGAAGTTAACACGGGGAACGTAATGTTTAAAAACTTTAAGATACAAAAAAACAAACAAAAAAATATCACTCAGATAATCATTTTCATTAGGTCCATGCTGTAAAAGTCAAAAAAGTTAATAATCATGATCAAATATGTTTTCTGATGGATTGGAATATATTTTTAAATGTCCACATGCCAGTTTTAGGAGGTTCTATTGTGTCATAAATAATAATTATTATTATTATCGGTTATTTGTAGAGCGCCAACAGATTCCGCAGCGGCTAATGATTGCACTATTGTTAAGTTTTGAGAAGATTTGAAAAACAAAACAAAAAAACCCCCATGAAAGTCATTTAATGTACTTATAATGGGAATTCTGCATTAAATGTGGGCCTATGTTTCTCTCATAGGACCTGATATTCAAAAGCTCACCGGCATGGAGAGAAATCATGAAAAAACTTTGGGATTTTTTTTAGACCTTCTATTGTAATGTAGGTATCTCTCCTTCACATATAAAACCTGCATAGTGAGATAAATATCTTTCAAATTAAAATTTGAGTTTCTAACATTTTTTTAGTGTCCTCTCCATACTAACTAAATATCTTAGGGGAAGGTCTAGTTTCAATTTACTTTTATCATAAAATTTGCTTTTTTCTCTTGCTATTCTTAGTTGAAACTAAACCTAGGTAGGCTCATATGCTAAAACAATAACAATTCTATTGTAGACTGTCCCTTTAAATCAACTCACCTGAGCGGTGAACTTTTGAATTTCAGGCCCTAAGTGTTATATTCAGGAAACAGTTGGATGCCTTTCCTGCGCCCTCTTGCTGTAGGCAATAACTCTCAGAAATCTCCAGTATACCTCATCTTCTTAAAATCTCTGCTGGCTTCAGTTCTGCCGATTCCAGTTTGGAAATAAAAGCACAGTCTATAGCTCTTCTTCAGGCTTTAAGCTCCATGTACTAAGCAGCGTAAGCTGCTCCAGAGCCATTGCGGGGAAGGTCCGCAAATGCGATCCTGCTTACCGCAATGTAAAAAGCAGCGTTCATTAGACTCCCTAACTCAGGGGGATTGACAGACCCTTCTTGCACATGACAGAAGAGTCAGGCATTACACTCTCATCGGAGTGTGTAATGAATACATAGGGCAGTGGACAAATCTTATCCCCTGCCCGTATGCAGAGAAGGCGTGCAGACAACTTCTCAAGCTGAGAAGCTTGTCCACATGCCGGTTAACACATGGAGACCTTTGAGTTTAATGAACATTCAATATTGATGTCCTTCTCAGCAGCAGTAGTACAGGCCACTCCCCATCCTATGTCTTGGCTGCTTGTAGCATTTTAAGTGGTCATGCTGTCTCCCAACATATGAGATTATGCTCTGAGTTAATTTCCTTACTCTTCTGAAGTTCTCCTTGTTGGTTAATAACAGGACAGCAGAAACATTGTAAAAGTAGTTCTAGTGTAACTTAATATTATTTAAATGTTATTTTTAATATATTCCAATTTATTTATCTAATGCTACACTTTGACTTTCTCATGTTACTTTAGATTGTCTACACATAATGGTGTTATCTAAGTACTATCCATCTTCCTCTAAGTCATAGGGGTATATTTATCAAGCTTCGTATGGAGCTTGAGGCCCCTTGTTTCCAGCGAACCTTCAGGCTCACCAAAAACAGAAGTTATGAAGAAGCAGTCTAAAGACCACTGCTCTATAACTTGTCCGCCTGCTCTGAAGCGGCGGACAGATATCAACCCAATCAAATACGATCGGGTTGATTGATACCCTCTGCTAGCGGCCATCTGGCCGCGAATCTGCAGGGGGCATCATTGCACCAGCAGTTCACAAGAACTGCTGGTGCAATGATAAATGCCGACAGCATATGCTGTCGGTATTTATCGATGTGCAACAGACATGATACGCTACTTCGTATCATCTCCACTCGCACATTGTTAAATATGCCCCATTATCTTTTTTGCTGTTGTCCGGAAATCTATCAATGGTCATACAAACCCAATTCCAAAAAAGTTGGGACAGTATGGAAAATGCAAAAAAACAAACAAAAAGAATCATTTGAAATTTCAATTCACCCTGTACTATATTGAAAACACATTATTAACACATTATTTGATATTTTACTTTGTGAATTTTATGTATTTTTGAAAAAATACTTTCATTTCAAATCTGATGACTGCAACACACTCCAAAAAAGTTGGGACAGTCGACTGTTTACCACTGTGTAACATCAACTTTTCTTTTAATAACACATGTTAAGCATCTGAAGACACCAGTTGCTTTAGTTTAGTATATGACATTTTCCCCATTCAGCCATTATGAATGTCTTCAGCTACATAACTGTATGGGCCCTTCATTGCCTTATTTTGTGCTTCAGAATGCGCCACACATTCTCAATCGGAGACAAGTCATGACTGCATGCAGGCCATGCTAGCTCCCACACTCTCTGATTACGCAACCATGCACTTGTAATCCGGGCAAAATCTGGTTTTGTTATTGTCCTGCTGGAAAATGCAGGGACGTCCCTGGAATAGACAACGTCTGGATGGCAGCATATGTTGCTCGAAAATGTATACATATCTTTCTGCATTAATGGTGCCCTCACAGATATGAAAGTTACCATTCCCATGGGCACTAACACATCCCCATACCATGACAAATATTGGCTTTTGGACCTGACGCTGATAACAGATTGGATGATGCTTTTCCTCTTTGGCCCGGAGAATATGATGGCTGTTTTTTCCAAAAACTATTTGAATTATTGACCTCAAAACACGATTCCCCTGTGCTACTGTCCAACTCAGATTAGACCGAGCCCAGATAAGACGGCGGTGCTTCTGGATAGTGTTGATTTACTAGGCTTTGCCTAGTAAAGCCTTAACTTGCACCTGTGGATGCAGCGGCGAATGGTGTTGACTGACAAAGGTTTACCAAAGTATTCCAGAGTCCATGTCAGGATATACATTAAATACTCTAAATAGTTTTTGAGACAGTGACGGAGATCAGTGAGGGATCGGAGATCACGCACATTCACAAGATTTGAACGGATTCCTTGAATCTTTTAATTATATTGTGCACTGTAGAAGGTGAAATACCCAAAATCCTACTGATTTGTCTTTGGGGAATGTGGTCCTCAAAGTGTTGGATTATTTGCTGACACATCTGTTGGCAGATTGGCAAACCTCGACCCATCTTGCTCTTGAAGGACTAGGCCTTTTTTGGAAGCTCCTTATATACTATGATTATACGATTTTGTAACGTGTTGACGTCATCAGATTTGAAATGAGTGTATATTTTCAACAATACATTAAATTCACAAAGTAAAACATCAAATAATGTGTTTTCAATATAGTACAGGGTGAATTGAATTTTCAAATTACTTTTTTTTTTTTTTGCATTTTCCATACTATCCCAACTTTTGCGGAATTTGGGTTGTAAATGTTAAAAGCACAAAGTCTGCAACAACTATTGAAAATGGCTTAGGCATGGCAGATGCACAGGTCAGCGCTCCACTAAAAGAACAGATTTTACAAATTCTGAACGTCCAAGATAATGGAACACTTCTCATGGTAAAGGGAAGAACATATCTGGATACAATTTAAGAATCTAACCTGATCCCTTGATTAATATAAATACCCAAAAGATTCAAGTATCAGCCAAATTAGATGTGCAGAATTCTCTTTACAATTAATTTCCTTCAAGCCGTGTTGTGAATTAGACCCCAGTCAAAGAATTTCAGTTCTCCATGAGATATGCCTTTGGTTCCACAAGCTTAGGCATAACCTACTCTTGAGCCTTTTCTCTTGGTTTTTTCCCAAAACCATCTGAGGTGAATAGATGATTACGAATTACTACTTCAAATGAATTAACAATTTTGAGATAATAAGGCAGGAAAATGCAGCATGGCAGAATTATACAAGATTAGGAAATGGTATTATCACCAAAAACATTAAATATGTGTTCTATATGTATGTGTATATATATATATATATATATATATATATATATATATATATAATCGATATATATATCTTTAAAAATATCCAGTTATGACTGGTAGGAATTACAGTTGATTACCTGGTGTATGTTATGTTGTATTCAGCAAATTTGCATGTGAAGTTGTTAATTAGTAATAGTCTAGATTACAAGTTTTGCGTTCGGGTTTTAATACTGAAAATAATGGTTGTTTCATCGTTAAAACAGCACTGCAGCCATTACAAGTCTTGTCGGTATAGCTGTACCGCAGGCCTTTTAGCCTGTAATGCAACATCAGTCCTGCACTCGTAAAAATTACGTTTTTTTCATGGGACTTCAATAGCGCTGCCATTACCATTAAGTTTTGTGGTGAGCCTAAAAAGCTTCCTTTGCAGCCTATACCGACAAGATCCGTTTCACAATCTGAGAGCAGTAGTTATGAGTATTATGCAACATAACTAAAGTGTTACAAACACACTAACACCCATAAACTACCTATTAACCCCTAAATTGAGGCCCTTTCGCATCGCAAACACTATATTAAACCTTTTAACCACTAATCTGCCGCTCCCGACATCGCCGCCACCAATAAAATTTATTAACCCCTATTCCGCCGATCCCCGACATCGCCGCCACTATACTAAAGTTATTAACCCTAATTCCCCCGCACCCCAACATTGCCCACACTATAATAAAGATATTAACCCCTATTCCGCCGCCCCCCGCCGCCCCGTGACTATAATAAACCTATTAATCCCTAATACGCAAGCCCTCCACAACGAAATATACTAAATTAAACTATTAACCCCACAACCCAGAAGCCCCCCACAACGAAATATACAAAATTAAACTATTAATCCCTAAACCGAAAGCCCCCCACATCGCAATAAACTCATTTAAACTAGTAACCCCTAAACCTAACGCCCCATAACTTTATATTAAAATGACAATTTTCCTATCTTAAACAAATTAAAACTTACCTGTTTAATTGTTAGTTTAAATTAAACTAATATAACAAACTAACTACCAATTAAAGAAAACTAAAATACACATTAAAAAATCCTAACACTACTAAAAAAAATACAACATTTCTGACAAAAAATAAAAAATACTAAATCCAAAAAATAAACATTAAATTACGAAAAATGACAAACGAAATTATCAAAAATAAAAAAGAATTACACCTAATCTTATAGCCCTATAAAAATAAAAAAGCCCATCCAAAATAAAAAACCCTAGCCTACAATAAACTACAAATAGCCCTTAAAATTGCCTTTTGTATGTCATTGCCCTAAGTTAAACAGCTCTTTCACCTGTAAAAAAACACACATAAACCACCTAACAGTAAAACCCACCACTTAACCAACCCCCCAAAATAAAAAAACTAACTCTAGCAAAAACCTAAGCTACCGGTTGCCCTGAAAAGGGCATTTGTATGGGCAATACTCTTAAAAGGGCATTTAGCTATTTTGCATTGCCCTGAAAGGGCATTTAGCTCTTTTGCATTGCTCTGAAAAAAAAGAAAGAAAAGCCCAAACCCAAAACTAAAAAAAAAACACCCAAAAAAGTTAAAAAAATCCTAACATTAACCCCCAAATATCCACTTACAGTTCCTGAAATTCGGACATCCATGCTGCGAGATGTCTTCATCCAGGATGCTCCATCTTCATCCATCGCGGGACCAGCATCTTCTTCCTCCCTGCAGAGGCGGAGCGGCCGCACACTGAGGATTGAAATGCAAGGTACCCCTTTTATGCTGAGGGTAGCTTTGCATTCCTATCGGCTGAAAAATTTGAATCAGCCAATAGGCTAATTAAAATTTTTCAGCCCTAATTCCTATTGGCTGATTCAAAATTTTCAGCTAATAGGAATGCAATGGTACCCCCAGTATAAAAGGGGTTCCTTGCATTTCAATCCTCAGTGTACGGCGGACGATCACATGAAAAGGACCTCCACATCGGATCGAGGTTGTTGCGATGTGGGGGGCTGGTGGTTTAGGGGTTAATAGCTGTATTTAGTGGTAGTGATGTGGGAGACCGCAGGTTTAGGGGGTTAATAGCTTTATTTAGTGGCGGCAATGTCGGGGAGCTGTGGAATAGGGGTTAATATATTTATTATAGTGTGGGCGATGTTGGGATGCGGAGGAATAGGGGTTAATAACTTTAGTATATTGGTGGCGATACCGTGAGCATCAGATTAGGGGTTAATAGATTTATTTCTGTGGCGGCGATGTCAGGGGCAGCAGATTAGGGGTTTTTAGACTTAGGGTTTATGTTAGGGTGTTAGGTTTAAACGTTACTTTTTTTCCCCCCATAGACATCAATGGGGCTGCGTTACGGAGCTTTTCATTCTGTGATCGCAGTTGTTTTTTTCTAACCCGCTCTCGCCATTGATGTCTATGGGGAATGTGTGCATGAGCACGTCAATGTATTTTGTGTGGTATGGAGCTCAACGCAACCATATTGCACGCACAAGCCGGCTGTTTAAAAACTTGTAATGGCTGCGCTATACAGGGTGAAATAACACAACTTTTGTTGCATTCGTTAAATTCCCTATAGCGCGCATAACTTGTAAGCTACCTGAGTGATAATAGTGTCAGCTATTATTTTTATTCATTATTTAATTTAACATAAATGATTTAAATTGCTACAACCAAAACCTAATCTAATAATTATCTTTTTCGTTTTGAGTATGTTGCATGTTATTTATGTGAAGTGTAAAAAACTTGTAATGGCTGCGCTATACAGGGTGAAATAACACAACTTTTGTTGCATTCGTTAAATTCCCTATAGCGCGCATAACTTGTAAGCTACCTGAGTGATAATAGTGTCAGCTATTATTTTTAATCATTATTTAATTTAACATAAATGATTTAAATTGCTACAACCAAAACCTAATCTAATAATTATCTTTTTCGTTTTGAGTATGTTGCATGTTATTTATGTGAAGTGTAAACCCCCCCCCGCAGATCTGGTCACCCTATATTAGTGCTAACAACTCTCAAATTAAATCAATAGTGATTTTATTTTTGCACTCATATTACAAGTTAAAAGTCATAAATTAGCGCTTGAGCAAAAGTCTAGGGTGCGGTAACATCTATGGGGCCCATTTATCAAGCTCCGTATGGAGCTTGAGGGCACGTGTTTCTGGCGAGCCTTCAGGCTTGCCAGAAACACCAGTTATGAAGCAGTGATCTAAAGACCGCTGCTCCATAACCTGTCCACCTGCTCTGAGGAGGCGCAGAGACATTGCTGCAATTCAAGCCGATCGAATACGATCGGGTTGATTGACACCCCCCTGCTAGCTGAATGCGGAGAGCTGATCGGATCATGTCAGACAGACACATAATAAATAGGCCCCTATGGCCTCTATTTAACAAAGTCTGGCGGACCTGATCCGACAGTGCGGATCAGGTCTGCCAGACCTCACTGAATACGGAGAGCAATAATCAGCCAATAGGATTTTTCCTACCTTAATTCCAATTGGCTGATAGGATTCTATCAGCCAATCAGAATTGAAGGGACGCCATCTTGGATGACGTCACTTAAAGGAACCTTCATTCTTCATTCTTCCGTTTTTTAATGGGGGATTGGGTGGGTTTTAGAGTAGGGTGGGTGTGTGGGTGGTGGGTTTTAATGTTGGGGGGTATTGTATTTTTTTTAACAGGTAAAACAGCTGATTACTTTGGGGCAATTCCCTGCAAAAGGTCCTTTTAAGGGCTATTTGTAATTTAGTATAGAGTAGGGAATTTTATTATTTTGGGGGGCTTTTTTATTTTATTAAGGGGATAAGATTAGGTGTAATTAGTTTAAAAAAATTGTAATTCTTTTTTTATTTTCTGTAATTTAGTGTTTGTTTTTGTACTTTAGTTTATTTAATTTAATTGTAGTTAATTGTAGGTAATTTATGTAATTAATTTAATGATAGTGTAGTGTTAGGTGTAATTGTAATTTAGGTTAGGATTTATTTTACAAGTAAATTTGTACTTATTTTAACTAGGAAGTTATTAAATAGTTAATAACTGTTTAATAACTATTCTACCTAGTTAAAATAAATACAAAGTTGTTTGTAAAATAAATATAATCCCTAAGCTAGATACACCGTAACTATTAGTTATATTGTATCTAGCTTATAGTTTATTTTATAGGTAAGTATTTAGTTTTAAATAGGATTAATTTATTTAATTGTAGTAAATTTATTTAGATATATTTAAATTATATTTAAGTTAGGGGGGTATTAGTGTTAGACTTAGGTTTAGGGGTTAATACATTTATTATAGTGGCGGCGACGTTGGCTGCGGCAGATTAGGGGTTAATAAATTTAATATAGTTGCGGCAACGTTGGGGGGGGCAGATTAGGGGTTAATAAATATAATGTAGGGTTCGGCAGCAGCAGATTAGGGGTTAATAATATAATGTAGGTGGGGACGATGTCGGGGACGGCAGATTAGGGTAAGATTAGGGGTGTTTAGACTCGGGGTTCATGTTAGGGTGTTAGGTGCAGACATAACTTTATTTCCCCATAGAAAACAATGGGGCTGCGTTAGGAGCTGAACGCTGCTTTTTTGCAGGTTTTTTTCAGCCAGCTCAGCCCCATTGTTTCCTATGGGGAAATCGTGCACGAGCACGTTTAGCCAGCTTACTGCTACCGTAAGCAGCGCTGGTATTACAGTGAGATGTGGAGCTAAATTTTGCTCAACGCTAACTTTACTGAGGCTAACGTCGGCTTGAAGAAAACCTGTAATACCAGCGCTGTCTTAAGTGAGCGGTGAGAAAAAAAGGCTCGTTAGCACCGCACAGCCTTACCGACAAAAACTTGTAATCTAGCCGTTAGATTTTATACTGAATTATTATTATTAGTACAGTATTTATAAATAGATATTCCTATACAAATCTGTATATATCTATACCTATATTTAATCATGTATAAATATATATATATATATATATATATATATATATATATATATAAAGGTATAGATATATATATTGTACCAAAATACCATCTGATATATATATATATATATATATATATATATATATATATATATATTGAAATATGTATTTACGAATAAATAGAACATATTCTGCTATGTTAAGAACATTGGAATATTAAATATTCATATTTTCATGTCAGGTTAGCGCACTTGAGAATAAGCTATCTGGTCTAGCGGGATTTACACACAAGCGGGAGCGTTAAATACCGCTCCACTTGTAATCTCGCCCTCAGTGTTAAATGTCTAAGACCTAGTGCAATATATAGTGATTTTTGTTTTTAGCATGTGAGGCATGAATGTATGAAAAAATATCACGTTCATGTCTCTTTAAAGGTTTTTGTGTTATAAAATAATCTCTCTTGTGGTGTAATTAAGAAAAACCATTACACCGTGCTATGCTAAGTGCGCGGCAGATTTATTTAAAACAATTCACCCTCTGCCCTGCATGTCTCTCATGTTGAGCGCAGCTAGCGTTGTTGTTTATTTATTTTCCTTGGCTCTGATATTTAAACATGTACCACGACAGCAAATCTAGTAAACTCTTTCATTCTGCCTCTGCTTGTGAGTGAACAAGATGAACGTGTTCAGCTATCGCTATAATGTAGTTATGGCGTGTTTATGTATACATTGATTAACATTTTTATGTTTGCTGTTCTTTGTCAATAAATGGTGTCCCGTTACTCATTGTATTGCTCATATATTGGTTTAATTAATGCTTGCATTTTGTTGCCACGTGCAATTAATTGCTTATTTGTATGTGTGTGTTAGCATGTTTTTTTTAATTCAAAATACAAACAAACAACAAATATATCTTGGTTAAAGGCACATAAAACACCAAGGGCTAGATTATGATTGATGCGCAAATTAACGCTCCATTTGATCTTTAATTGCGCTAGAAGTAATATTTTTGTGCTTGTCGAGTTGCGCTCGTTTTACGAATTGAAAGTAAACTGTTTTCTATCTAGTGGTAACTCGACCAGCACAAAAACCCGAAGTTAGAATATCATATGCTCATTCATGTATTCCCTCACCTATTCTAATTTGCACTAAACCAACCATATTTCATATTCCAATGTTCTGCACATAACAGAATATGATGTTCTATGTATTCATAAATAAACATTTTTACATATATCTGATGGTATTTTGGTACAATATATATTTATACCTTTATATATATAGATGATAATATATTGGATATATATATATATATATATAGATAGATAGATAGATAGATAGATAGATAGATAGATATCCTCCATGTGTATCTGCACTCACAATGTCATACAGTCGCCAACAAGGGTGCCAGATCAAAAATATTCATAGTAATCTTCAACATAGGACTGCACTCACTGGGTTTTCACAAAATACTTATTTATTAGGTAACGTTTCGGAGTTCACAGACCCCTTCCTCAGACCAGAACAAACATGCAACTGAACACAGTGACTTATAAACACATTAAGCCCCACCCACCACCAAATCAATTGTGAATTGCGCCAAAACTGGGGTTGTCATGGTGATAACCCCTACACCCCTCAGTGTGACCATACTACTAATCCAAAAAGTCATATAAGCCTCAAAACTGTATAGATGGTGAAATAAATGCATAAGTCAATACATATGTCAATCAATAAATAAATAAGTAAATATAGATATCTATGTGTCCCTATTCATACCTTAGTGTAATCATTAGATCAGAGGCATACAAATATTAAATCATGTCATAATTGATGTAAGAAAAACAATCATATATAGCACATTGTCATATAAAGCAATACATAACATTTAGTCACAAGGGTTATATAAATGTATCAAATCCTATCAGAACCACACTGCTCAATTGTCCCAACGCATTATATTATGAATCCATTCTACAATATATGATATGCAGGCTCTTCAAAACATAATAAAGGTGGTGTTTCTGCAGATTATTAAAGCCAGATCGTACTTGAAAAAAACATGTGCATAGAAATCTCTTATCGATATCATCCAACCTACCTAATCAACAGATGTTTGTGTAGCGTATCCAAAGTGCTTTTCAATTTATATGTCAGATCAGGCTCCAAATATTGTGTGGAGAGGAACGTATCGGAATAGCAAATCTAGCCCTTAGAATATATCAGGCGCCAAAAGAAACAGCTCCGGCGCCCGTAGTGCTCCTTAGCCTAGCGCATGGCTAATTAGCATATCCTGATGACGAACTCGTGTTTCTCCAACATTGGTGTGTCCGGTCCACGGCGTCATCCTTACTTGTGGGATATTCTCTTCCCCAACAGGAAATGGCAAAGAGTCCCAGCAAACCTGGTCACATGATCCCTCCTAGGCTCCGCCCACCCCAGTCATTCTCTTTGCCGTTGCACAGGCAACATCTCCACGGAGATGGTTAAGAGTTTTTTGGTGTTTAAATGTAGTTTTTATTCTTCTATCAAGTGTTTGTTATTTTAAAATAGTGCTGGTATGTACTATTTACTCTGAAACAGAAAAAGGATGAAGATTTCTGTTTGTAAGAGGAAGGTGATTTTAGCAGACAGTAACTAAAATCGATTGCTGTTTCCACACAGGACTGTTGAGATGAAGTAACTTCAGTTGGGGGAAACAGTTAGCAGACCTTTCTGCTTAAGGTATGACTAGCCATATTTCTAACAAGACCATGTAATGCTGGAAGGCTGTCATTTCCCCTCATGGGGACCGGTAAGCCATTTTCTTAGTTAAACATAAAAGAATAAAGGGCTTCAAAAAGGGCTTAAAAACTGGTAGACATTTTTCTGGGCTAAAACGATTGCTTTACTAGGCATATTATGCAGATTCTAACTAATAATTGTTATTATAATCTTGGGGAACGTTTAGAAAAACGGCAGGCACTGTGTTGGACACCTTTTTCAGATGGGGGCCTTTTCTAGTTATAGACAGAGCCTCATTTTCGCGCCATTAATGCGCAGTTGTTTTTGGAGAGCAAGGCATGCAGATGCATGTGTGAGGAGCTAAGAATCACTGAAAAAGCTTATAGAAGGCGTCATTTGGTATCGTATTCCCCTCTGGGCTTGGTTGGGTCTCAGCAAAGCATATAGCTGGGACTGTATAGGGGTTAAATGTAAAAACGGCTCCGGTTCCGTTATTTTAAGGGTTAAAGCTCTGAAATTTGGTGTGCAATACTTTTAATGCTTTAAGACACTGTGGTGAAATTTTGGTAATTTTTGAACAATTCCTTCATACTTTTTCACATATTCAGTAATAAAGTGTTTTCAGTTTGAAATTTAAAGAAACAGTAACGGTTTTATTTTAAAACGTTTTTTGTGCTTGATTGACAAGTTTAAGCCTGTTTAACATGTCTGTACCATCAGATAAGCTATGTTCTATATGTATGAAAGCCAATGTGTCTCCCCATTTAAATTTATGTGATAAGTGTGCCATAGTGTCCAAACAAAGTAAGGACAGTAAATGCCACAGATGATGATATTGCCCAAGATGATTCCTCAAATGAGGGGAGTAAACATGATACTACATCATCCCCTAATGTGTCTACACCAGTTTTGCCCACACAGGAGGCCCCTAGTACATCTAGTGCGCCAATACTTATTACAATGCAACGGCTGTAATGGATAACTCCATAGCAAATCTTTTATTTTCAAAACAGCTTTATTAAACAGAATAAAAATCCAATTACAAATTGGAAGTAGTAATAACAGAAAAAAGGAAAAAGAACTGTTACATCACAGATTCCAAATGTATGCTATGACAAGATGCTGTTGTATTTTACAAATATATGCAGCACAGAAAAGACAAAAAGAAAAGGAACAAAGAAGAAAGAACAAAAAAAGAGAAAACATAAAAAACAAAAAGTCTATATAGGTTAATCAGTCTTAAAGAATTCCTCACCACTCTTTTATGTAAGCATCCGTGAGAAGGGAAGTAACAAGGAGATTTAAGTCGCTTAGTTGTAGGTGAAAACACTGCTAATAGGGTGCCATAAGATATCACTAGGTCTGGGATGTGCTATTTGGTCGTGTCAGTATGTAAGTCTCCCAAGCAACCTTCATTTGGGTATAAATATCTATTCTGTTATTTTTCATGAAGGCATACTCTTCTAAGTCTAAATAGTGGTGCAACTGATGCTGCCATTGAACTAACGTAGGGACTTCCCTGTTCTTCCACCCCCTTGCCACTAGGATTTTAAAACTATTGCTTGCTACATATAGTAGCTTCTGTTTGTAACCACAGATTTTGCCACGGGTGATATTAAATAGCCAAATTATTGGGTCCGCTGGTACCTCTACCTCTAACATGAGTGAGGTCTCTCTTGCTATGTTTTCCCACATGTGTTGCAGTGGTGGACATGTCCACCATATATGAGCCATGTTTCCTGGTGTGCCCCCACACCTCCAACATTTCTCATTACTGGAAGGGAATATTTTATGAATTCGTGAGGGCGTGAGGTACCACCTCTGTATTATCTTCAAGTTTAATTCTACTATCCTGCTGGATGTGGAGGTCTTCGTTATTGAAGCGAACATACGTGTTCTATCTATGTGTGAAAATTCAATGTTAAGTTCCCTTTCCCAGCTGTCCAGGTATTGTGGAGTGGTCGATGTCAGTTGTAATATAGAGTATGTATGTGAAAGAGTCCTCCTAGTCGGAGAGGATGATTTGCATAGATTTTCAAATGGGGTTGGGGGCCGTAATAGGTTCCTTCTGTCTTTGTGTTTAAAGATGTAGGAGTGGCACTGTCTTAATAAAAACCAGTTTTGGAAGATAATAAGTCCGTCGTCTGTCAGTTCTCTGGTGGACTTTAGATTCTGCTCGCACCCTAGGTGAAACATCATTACAGCTCTTCGATTATTTATGAGTTGGGGATCCCTTAGTATACTAGCTCCTGGAGTAAAATCTACATTGTCAGTGAGAGGAGTCAGAGGTGAAAACCTCGAGGAGACATGTGGGTATTCTATGATAATTCTATCCCAAATCTTAAACGTTTCCAACAGAGAGTTCCCAAGTGTTGCTGTCCTGAGATAACATGTTCTAAGCTAACCCAAGCTTTGGCGTCAAAATTCGTAAACCAATCTATGATTCTTTGCATAAATATTGCCTGTCTGTATTTTTTGAGATTGGGTACCCCCAATCCCCCATTTTTAATATGTAAGTGCATAAGCTTTTTGTTAATTCTGGCCTTACGTTTATCCCAAATGTAATCATAAATAGTATTTTGTAGGTTCACTAGGTAGTTGGGGGGGAGTGGAATGGGTAGGGTCTGAAATAAGTACAATAATCGTGGTAAGATGTTCATTTTTATCGTGTTTATTCTTCCTAGCCATGAGATGTTATGAGACCTCCACGAGGACATATCATTGATGATAGACCTCTGTATTGTTTTATAATTGAGAGAGAACATTTCCGGTATGGATGGGGCTAGCATGATTCCTAGGTATTTCAAACCTGACTTTTGTAATTTGAAAGGGCAAATCTCCTGTATACGTGTTGTGAGGTGGGCATTACTCTGTAAGATTAACATTTCAGATTTGTTCTTATTGATTACGAAATTGGATACTAGATGGAAGTGATCTAGTTCCCTAAGTAACTGTTGGATCGAATCAAGAGGGTTAGTCAGAAAAAAAAGAATATCGTCAGCATAAAGCAGGGTCTTATGCTCCGTATCTCCTATTTGAATGCCTGAAATGTCTGGGTTGTGTCGAACCTTTGATGCCAGAGTTTCTACCACACAGGCGAACAGCAGGGGCGACAGAGGGCACCCCTGCCTGGTTCCATTAGAGATATGAAAGGGCTCTGATAGGATCCCATTCACTCTCACCATTGCCAACGGGGCTGCATAAAGAGCGAAGATCTTGGATATAAAGGACTTATCTATACCAAATTTTTGTAGTGTGAGACGTAAAAAGGTCCAACCGACGCGGTCAAAAGCCTTTTCCGCGTCGGTTGAGACCACCACTGCTGGCGTCTTATGGGATTGTAGGTAGCTAATTAGATGAAAAGCCCTCACAGTGTTATCCTTTGCTTCACGTGAATGAATGAAACCCACTTAATCGTTAGAAATTATGTGTGGCAGAATTAACTTAAGTCTGTTTGCGAGGACCTTTGCGTAGATTTTTACATCCACGTTAAGCAATGATATAGGTCTAAAGTTTTCAGCCCTATCTGGGTTTTTGCCCTGTTTTGGTAGAACAGTAATATGGGCCTCTAGCCCCATCGGGGCAAAGGGAGATTCCTCTGAAATGTTGTTAAAGAGTGAAAGCAGATGGGGTATTAGAATGTCCTTAAATCTTTTAAAATATTGTGCAGTGAACCCATCCGGGCCTGGAGCTTTGTGTGCTGGCAGCTGTGTTATTATATTTTTAACTTCCTCATGGGTGATCTGTGCCATGAGGGATTGATTTTGTTCTTGGGTTAACTGCGGGAGAGGAATATCTTTCAAGTATTCATGTATGTCTTTATCTCTATCCAGATGTGTAGCCTCTGTATTATGAAGGTTGTAAAGTTGTTCGTAATATAGCCGGAAGGTTTCTGCTATCTGATTTGAGGTGTGTAACCTTCTATTCTGTTTGTCGTGAATTGATAAAATATAATTTCTATTTATCCTCCTCTTTAGTTTTCTAGCTAGGATCGGGCCACTCTTGTTATCCCCCTCATAATATTTTTGACTGAGCTTGAATGCCCGAAGCTTGCATTCCTTGCCCATCAAGGTGTTTACTTGTGTTCTACACTCAGCAATTTTCAAATTGATATCGGCCTGATTGGGATGGGTAACCCGTAGGCCCTCAAGGTGAGCCAATGTGTGAAGTGTATCGTTTAACAATCTATTGGCTTGCTTGGTGTGATGGGTATAGATACTAATTAACTCCCCCCTGATGACCGCCTTGTGGGCATCCCAGAGTGTTCTACCATCCACTGCTGGGCGTGTTGCTTCATTAATGGAGAAATATTCCGTGATGACCTTTTCTATGCGTAGGAGGTTTATAGGATCATCCAGGATACTATCCTCCAATCTACAGACATGTTGATGTCTGGGGACGTGAGGCCAGCTAAACTCGCATCGGACCATAGAATGGTCAGACCAGGAATTAGGGAGGATCCTTAGGCGTGTAACTCTAGCCAAACTAGTAACATCTACCATAAAATGGTCTATACGGGAGTGTCTGTTGTGAGGGTTAGAATAGAATGTGTACTCCTTGCTATCGGGGTACAGAATTCTCCACGAATCATGCAAAGTTAGATCTTTTAAATGTGACTTGACGGAGTTAATTACTTTGTGCGGTACCAAGGAGGTTTGATTAGAATTGTCTAATACCGGGTTCATTGTTAGATTAAAATCCCCTCCCATTACTATTGCTCCCTTTGAGACCTCCAGCACCAGATTAGTGAGATGTTTGAAGAAGATATCTTGCTTTGTGTTTGGGGAATATATATTTATAAGTGTAACTATCGAGTTATATAATTTCCCTATCAGTATCAAAAATCTCCCGTTTTTATCTGTGTGTTTCGTCATTAAAGTAAATGGGATCTTCTTACTGATAAGTATGCCAACCCCATTAGTCTTGGAGGTGTTGGAGGCGTAATAAGATGGGCCGAATTTACAAGAGAACGTCTTAGGCTCCCTACCCCTAATGAAGTGAGTTTCTTGTACAAAAACCACATCCCCCTTTTTCTGTTTAAAGTCCCTAACAGCTATGTTTCGTTTATATTGATTATTAAGTCCCTTCGTGTTGGCAGTGATGAAATTCAAGTTACTTGTCTTGTGTGCCATAGTGTTCTTGGAATGTAGCTAGTGAAAGCCTGGTGTGGAAAAACCTATTACCTGTAAGTCGGTACTGACAAAACCCCCCATCGTCCTGTCTTAGATGAAGAGTCGTCTGTGTGTGGAGTTGATAAGCTTGGGGAATAAACATCAACAGGTCCCATAAAGTAGTTTGGATGCATTCACATACTGATATTAACCTATAACTGTTAAATAAAGAAAACATAGAACGGTGAGTACCAAGAAAATAAAAACAAAAAAACAGTACATAACATAGAGCCCCTTGGCTAACTCCGCCAAATAAGGTATACATTGTATTGAGGGGTTTGCTCGATACCTAATCCTTTGCTATAGATAAAACTGATTGATTTCGGCAAAACTGAGAGAGAAGAAGAAAAAGAAGAAACAGTTTCAACATATCAATAAACAGTTATTATTACTCAAGCTAAAACAGTTTAACCATCACTTATCCTAAACTGGACAAACCAATATAACTACTACCTTCACCACCTTTTCGGCTCTCCTAGGGAGAGACCACCTTATCTAATCATCATTATGGAGAATGTAACCTGGTAGACTTGTCTCCAAGTATGAAACTGAGACATTGTCCATAGGAGGCAATTTTCATTTGGCCCCTGAACCCCTGTATGGGTCCCAAGCCTCAAGAAGTATCGTCACTGTTACTAGACTGTCTCTCCATAAGTTATGTGAGTAATGAAGGGAGATCAAGTAATATCTTTGTCACCACTTGCGTCCCGGGAGGCAGCTTCCTTATGCTTCTTTCTTTTAGGAGACACTTTCATCCAGTTCTGAGAGGAACTCCTGGCATGCTGTAGTTGTTTTGAGGACTCCGGGCCCGTTACTCTGACATCTGAGGGGTGAGGACGTTGGAAGGATAGATTGAGTAAGTCAGATAATGCTGGTAAGTCCTGATCATTCCGGTAAGTTACCGTCTGACCCTCATGTGTCACAATCAGGCCAAACGGAAATCCCCACCTATACCTGATGCGTCTGTCTTGTAAAACCTTAGTGATAAACCGGACTTCCTTCCTCTTTTGAATTGTAGATGGACTTAGGTCCAAAAAGATCTGTAAGGTATGGTCTTGATATTGGATATTAGTTGTCATACGTGCTGCCTGCCATATTCGTTCTTTATCAGCGTATCGTAAGAATATTAATATTATGTCCCTAGGGGGCGCATTCGGTGGAGGGAGGGGTCTCAGGGCCCTGTGGGCTCTATCCAATTCCATGTCTGGGGATAGCTGATCTTTCAGTAGAAATTTAAATAGGCCCTGTAGATAATTTGCAACATCCGGTTGTAGAACTGCCTCAGGGACCCCTCTGATTCTCAAATTATTGCGACGCCCCCTATTGTCCAATTCCTCAACCTTATCCTGCAGAGTCTCTATCTGTGTATACTGAACGTTTGTTTGTGTAGTGATGTTATCTATTAATGAGCTCATTGTATCTTGTGATTCTTCTACACATTCCACCCTCTGTCCAATACAAGTCTTTCTTCATATTTGCTAGGTCTGATGTGATAATATCTTTGAGGGCATCAAAATCTGCCTTGGTCGGCAGGTTAGCAATGTCCGCTTTTATCTGGGATGCATAATCCATAGGGACATCACTTATGTGAGTGGGTAAAGTGGCAGAGTTGCTAGTTTGTGATGACAGACTGTCCATGTCTGTGGGGGAAATAGCAGGGCTCTGGAAGAAACTGCTAACCGATGTAGGTAATGAGGCCTGAGATTTAGCGGCCCTCTCTCCCTTCTGTTTAGCTTTGGTAGTCATTATAAGACTAGATAGGCAGTCGCTTTGTTTAGGATATATATAAAGGTTATTTCTGTATTGCCCGTTGCATTAAAATTTTAGGATCCCATGGGAAGATCAGTGGGTATAGGGAGAATAAGGCAACAGATGTCTATCAGATGTCTTTCAATATTGCGTAGTTCGGGCCTAGTGACCCTATATTATATTGTTGAAATTACAGGCAGTGTCCCCGTGTTCCACCTCCGTGAAGATATAACATGCCCCAGCAACCGGCTATCTATGTGTTACACAGCCATACCTCTTAATTCTGTGGTGCAATTTGCTGTCGTCTCTTGGGCCATGCGGGAAGCAATGGCGTCAGGGGTTGCCGGGAGTAAAGGTGTTGTGCAATCACCGCAGTTTCTAAAAGGTGTCTCCCCGAAGGGTCCGGCTCGATATTGCATCCGCTAGCTCTTGTCGGTCTGTGTGGGATCCGACGATCAAGGTGGGCTGATTATGTGCCAACGCGGTGATATAACAAGCGTGCGGGCCTCCGCCCCAGCAATGGAGCCGTCTGAGTGCGATACCCGTAGTCTGTGTCCGGTAACTCACCCCATGTAAAACCGGGTGTCAGCAGGAGTCGGTGAGCCAGTAATTAGGCGATTAGTCTCAGTTTTGCCCTAACATCGGGCCAAGGAGTGGTATCTGAGCTCGGAGCTTCAGTGACCAGCCGCCATTTCCTTGCCTGGTCCGGCTCCGCCCCTCCATAGCAAATCTTTTATCCAAAATGCCTACTTATCAGAGAAAGCGCGATTGCTCTGTTTTAAACACTGAAGAGCAGGAGGGCGCTGATGATATTTGTTCTGACATACCCTCACACCAATCTCAAGGGGCCATGAGGGAGGTTTTGTCTGATGGAGAAATCTCAGATTCAGGAAAAATTTCTCATCAAGCTGAAACTGATGTTGTGACATTTAAATTTAAATTAGAACATCTCCGCGCACTGCTTAAGGAGGTGTTATCTACTCTGGATGATTGTGACAATTTGGTCATTCCAGAGAAATTATGTAAGATGGACAAGTTCCTAGAGGTTCCGGTGCCCCCCGACGCTTTTCCTATACCCAAGCGGGTGGCGGACATAGTAAATAAAGAGTGGGAAAGGCCCGGCATACCTTTTGTTCCCCCCCCCTATATTTAAGAAATTATTTCCTATAGTCGACCCCAGAAAGGACCTATGGCAGACAGTCCCCAAGGTCGAGGGGGCGGTTTCTACTCTAAACAAACGCACTACTATTCCTATCGAAGACAGTTGTGCTTTTAAAGATCCTATGGATAAAAAATTAGAGGGTTTGCTTAAAAAGATTTTTGTACAGCAAGGGTTCCTTCTACAACCAATTTCATGCATTGTTCCTGTCACTACGGCAGCGTGCTTCTGGTTCGAGGAACTAGAAAAGTCGCTCAGTAGAGAATCTTCGTATGAGGAGGTTATGGACAGAGTTCAAGCACTTAAATTGGCTAACTCTTTTGTTTTAGATGCCACTTTGCAATTAGCTAGATTAGCGGCGAAAAATTCAGGGTTTGCTATAGTGGCGCGCAGAGCGCTTTGGCTAAAGTCTTGGTCAGCGGATGTGTCATCCAAGACAAAATTGCTTAACATTCCTTTCAAAGGTAAAACATTATTTGGACCAGATTTGAAAGAGATTATTTCAGACATCACTGGAGGAAAGGGCCACGCCCTCCCACAGGATAGGTCTTTTAAGGCTAAAAATAAGCCTAATTTTCGTCCCTTTCGCAGAAACGGACCAACCTCTAATTCTGCATCCTCTAAGCAAGAGGGTAATACTTCACAACCCAAACCAGCCTGGAAACCAATGCAAGGCTGGAACAAGGGTAAGCAGGCCAAGAAGCCTACCACTGCTACCAAAACAGCATGAAGGGATAGCCCCCGATCCGGAACCGGATCTAGTAGGGGGCAGACTCTCTCTCTTTGCTCAGGCTTGGGCAAGAGATGTTCAGGATCCTTGGGCGCTAGAAATAGTTTCTCAAGGTTATCTTCTGGAATTCAAGGAACTACCCCCAAGGGGAAGGTTCCACAGGTCTCAATTATCCTCAAACCAAATAAAGAGACAGGCATTCTTACATTGCGTAGAAGACCTGTTAAAGATGGGAGTGATACATCCAGTTCCAATAAAAGAACAAGGAATGGGATTTTACTCAAATCTGTTCGTAGTTCCCAAAAAAGAGGGAACATTCAGACCAATTTTGGATCTGAAGATCCTAAACAAATTTCTCAGGGTTCCATCGTTCAAAATGGAAACCATTCGAACGATCCTTCCCACCATCCAGGAAAGTCAATTTCTGACCACCGTGGATTTAAAGGATGCGTACCTACATATTCCTATCCACAAGGAACATCATCAGTTCCTAAGGTTCGCTTTTCTGGACAAGCATTACCAGTTTGTGGCACTTCCATTCGGATTAGCCACTGCTCCGAGAATTTTCACAAAGGTACTAGGGTCCCTTCTAGCGGTTCTAAGACCAAGGGGCATTGCAGTAGTACCTTACTTGGACGACATCCTAATTCAAGCGTCGTCCCTGTCAAAAGCAAAGGCTCATACGGACATCATCCTAGCCTTTCTCAGATCTCACGGATGGAAGGTGAACAAAGAAAAAAGTTCTCTGTCTCCGTCAACAAGAGTTCCCTTCTTGGGAACAATAATAGATTCCTTAGAAATTAGTATTTTTCTGACAGAGGTCAGAAAATCAAAACTTCTAAGCTCTTGTCAAGTACTTCACTCTGTTCCTCGTCCTTCCATAGCGCAGTGCATGGAGGTAATAGGTTTGATGGTTGCAACAATGGACATAGTTCCTTTTGCACGAATTCATCTAAGACCATTACAACTGTGCATGCTCAAACAGTGGAATGGGGATTATACAGACTTGTCTCCGATGATTCAAGTAGATCAAAAGACCAGAGATTCACTCCGTTGGTGGCTGACCCTGGACAATCTGTCACAGGGAATGAGCTTCCGCAGACCAGAGTGGGTCATTGTCACGACCGACGCCAGTCTAGTGGGCTGGGGCGCGGTCTGGGAATCCCTGAAAGCTCAGGGTTTATGGTCTCGGGAAGAGTCTCTTCTCCCGATAAACATTCTGGAACTGAGAGCGATATTCAATGCTCTCAAAGCTTGGCCTCAACTAGCAAAGGCCAAATTCATAAGGTTTCAATCAGACAACATGACGACTGTTGCATATATCAATCATCAGGGGGGAACAAGGAGTTCCCTGGCGATGAAAGAAGTGACCAAGATAATTCAATGGGCGGAGGATCACTCCTGCCACTTGTCTGCGATCCACATCCCAGGAGTAGAAAATTGGGAAGCGGATTTTCTGAGTCGTCAGACATTCCATCCGGGGGAGTGGGAACTCCATCCGGAAATCTTTGCCCAAATAACTCAATTATGGGGCATTCCAGACATGGATCTGATGGCGTCTCGTCAGAACTTCAAGGTTCCTTGCTACGGGTCCAGATCCAGGGATCCCAAGGCGACTCTAGTAGATGCACTAGTAGCACCTTGGACCTTCAACCTAGCTTATGTATTCCCACCGTTTCCTCTCATTCCCAGGCTGGTAGCCAGGATCAATCAGGAGAGGACCTCAGTGATCTTGATAGCTCCTGCGTGGCCACGCAGGACTTGGTATGCAGACCTGGTGAATATGTCATCGGCTCCACCATGGAAGCTACCTTTGAGACAGGACCTTCTTGTTCAGGGTCCATTCGAACATCCGAATCTGGTTTCCCTCCAACTGACGGCTTGGAGATTGAACGCTTGATTTTATCAAAGCGTGGGTTTTCAGATTCTGTAATAGATACTCTGATTCAGGCTAGAAAGCCTGTAACTAGAAAAATATACCATAAAATATGGAAAAAATATATCTGTTGGTGTGAATCCAAAGGATTGCCATGGAACAAGATAAAAATTCCTAAGATTCTATCCTTTCTACAAGAAGGTTTGGAGAAAGGATTATCTTCAAGTTCTCTAAAGGGACAGATTTCTGCTTTATCTGTCTTACTACACAAACGACTGGCAGCTATGCCAGATGTTCAAGCATTTGTTCAGGCTCTGGTTAGGATCAAGCCTGCTTACAGACCTTTGACTCCTCCCTGGAGTTTAAATCTAGTTCTTTCAGTTCTTCAAGGGGTTCCGTTTGAACCCTTACATTCCGTAGTTATTAAGTTACTATCTTGGAAAGTTTTGTTTTTGGTTGCAATCTCTTCTGCTAGAAGAGTTTCAGAGTTATCTGCTCTGCAGTGTTCTCCTCCTTATCTGGTGTTCCATGCAGATAAGGTGGTTTTGCGTACTAAGCCTGGTTTTCTTCCTAAAGTTGTTTCTAACAAAAATATTAACCAGGATATAGTTGTACCTTCTTTGTGTCCGAATCCAGTTTCAAAGAAGGAGCGTTTGTTACACAATTTGGACGTTGTCCGTGCTCTAAAATTCTATTTAGAGGCTACTAAAGATTTCAGACAAACATCATCCTTGTTTGTTGTTTATTCTGGTAAAAGGAGAGGTCAAAAAGCGACTTCTACCTCTCTTTCCTTTTGGCTTAAAAGCATTATCCGTTTGGCTTATGAGACTGCCGGACGGCAGCCTCCTGAAAGAATCACAGCTCACTCCACTAGGGCTGTGGCTTCCACATGGGCCTTCAAGAACGAGGCTTCTGTTGACCAGATATGTAAGGCAGCGACTTGGTCTTCACTGCACACTTTTGCCAAATTTTACAAATTTGATACTTTTGCTTCTTCGGAGGCTATTTTTGGGAGAAAGGTTTTGCAAGCTGTGGTGCCTTCCGTTTAGGTGACCTGATTTGCTCCCTCCCTTCATCCGTGTCCTAAAGCTTTGGTATTGGTTCCCACAAGTAAGGATGACGCCGTGGACCGGACACACCGATGTTGGAGAAAACAGAATTTATGCTTACCTGACAAATTACTTTCTCCAACAGTGTGTCCGGTCCACGGCCCGCCCTGGTTTTTTTTTTTTAATCAGGTCTGATGAATTATTTTCTCTAACTACAGTCACCACGGTATCATATGATTTCTCCTATATATATTTCCTCCTGTCCGTCGGTCGAATGACTGGGGTGGGCGGAGCCTAGGAGGGATCATGTGACCAGCTTTGCTGGGACTCTTTGCCATTTCCTGTTGGGGAAGAGAATATGCCACAAGTAAGGATGACGCCGTGGACCGGACACACCGTTGGAGAAAGTAATTTATCAGGTAAGCATAAATTCTGTTTTTCACGCGTCATCATGGGAACATTTTTGCAAGCCAAAAAACAAATAGTGTGCGATCCTAACAGCCTGTTACCCATTACGCTATCTATGAGCAAAGATTCAAAGGGAGATCACATATAGACAACATCCCGTTACATGGGCATATGTTTGAACATAGGTAGGCTAAATATGAAACAGTTAATATATATATATATATCTCCCCACGGTGGCTCATACATACTATACTACATATAAAAGCCGGATTGTGCATACAGTGTATACAATGTGTTTACGTCTAAGGCAAGTAGGGTGTGTATAAGGAAGAATTGTACCCTGCAATGTTAAAAACAATGTAATATCCACAGTCCTATAGGTCTTGCTAGAAATGAAGAGGGATGCTTATATGTTATTCACTGTGATTGCTACAGTATATTTCTGCCATAGGATTAAAGTACATGTGATGACAATTAGGCAAAACAGAGAGTGATCCTTATCGTGTATGTACATATAAATATATGACAATAAAGCATAAGACCTTGTGCCTGGACCCCCACTTGTCCATACAGTGGAACCTCAAAATATATCATTGGTTCACTGTTACAAATGACAATCAAAGTTTAACCATGATGTCCTTAGCAAATCAATAAAGATGTGCTACCAATGTAATGTTAGTATTTTTGATCCAGGAGGACCTGTGTCAATCCCCTCAAATAGTTCCTGTGTTAGATTATTATACATCCATCCAGAGTCCAAAGTATGACCTTCATATAGTCCAGATACTTTGGACTCTGGATGGATGTATAATAACCTAACACAGGAACTGTTTGAGGGGATATATATATATATATATATATATATATACAGATATGTAGGAATATCTATTTATAAATACTTAGAACATATTCTGCTATGTGCAGAACACTGGAATGTAAAATATTTGCTGTAAATACGTAGTTAAAACCTTTATTAAATATGAATATTGCATAAATATTCTTTCCATCTTAATGGGATGAGAGTCCAATGCTTCATTCATCACTTGTGGGAATTAGGAACCTGGCCACCAGGAGGAGGCCAAGACACCCCAGCCAAAGGCTTAAATACCTCCCCCACTCCCCTCATCCCTCAGTCATTCTTTGCCTTTCGTCACAGGAGGTCGGCAGAGAAGTGTCGGAAGAGCAGTCTCTTATGGAGGGTAGTACTCTTCGAAATGGGACTGGAGTTTTAAAGGGACACTCAGGTTAAATTAAATTTTCATGATTCAGATACAGCATGTAATTTTAAACAACTTTCCAATTTGCTTTTATTAAAAAAAAAAATGTGCACAGTCTTTTATATTTACAATTTTTGAGTCACTAGATCCTACTGAGCATGTGCAAGAATTCACAGACTATACGTATATGCATTTGTGATTGGCTGATTGCTATCACATGGTACAAGGGGAGTGGAAATATACATAACTTTGAAATTTGTTAATTTAAAAAAAATCTACTACTCATTTGAAGTTCAGACTAAGTGCTATTGCATTGTCTTGTTATCTTGTATTTGTTGATTATGCAAATCTAATGTGTTGACTGGTCCTTTAAGTAACCCTGTCAGCCTTTCAGTGAGAGCATGGGCGAACGTTAGAGTCCAGAGATGCAGGGAGTGTCATCTTTGCGAAACCATCCCGACTCATGATTAACAGCTCCTTAAGCAATCAGCGTTGACGAGTTTCGATGCCTGCTTTCTGCACTCAAGTCCATATAAGGAGCGATGCTAGTAACCAGTCACACTTGAAGGGCCGTATTCCTGTTCCACGGTAGAGATTCTGGTAACATTTGTATACACAAATGATATCGCATGAAGACAGGGTCACAGTGTGTCTCCTTTATATGTATAGAATCAAGGGTTAATATCTCCGGAATGAGGATTATTGAACAGGGGGGATTATGCATAATACCTTTATTGTCTAATGCTGCGTCATGTGTGAGATGAGGCTCTAGTAATGTGTGAACAGTCAAGATTGACGTGGTCCCTTTTTGGCGCATTTTTCTAGATAATGCAGGGGCGGTCCTACATGGCACTCCTAGTGACTGGGTGTGGCCTCTTCAACTTCCTCTTTCCTGATCGGCAATTGCGGGAGACGTAACAGTTTCTCCCTGGTCCCGGTCATAGGAGGTGGTGAGTGCCACGGCCATTGGTGTGTAAAGGTGCCATTTAATTAAGCTAGTTTGTATTAAAGGCGTAAGCCATGGAGGACTCTGATATGTTAGAGGATACCCCCTCTTTAATTAAACCCAATACTTGCATTTATTGTGAGGAGGTGCAGGTTGACCCGCCTGCTCAACTGTCTTCCGCATGCTTTGACAAGATTGCTATGTCTAAAAAGAATAAGATACTTAGTACCACTGAGCCGTCCACCTCTGAGGACTCTCCGTCCCGCGAGGTGCGTTCCCTACATTCATCTGCTATTACACATGCAGCTCCCCAGGGCCCTACTAATCCTCCCGAGGGAGGGGTTTCTTGGCCGCCAGACTTCGCTGCCCAGTTGAAAACAGCAGTTTCTGAGGCCTTCCATCCCCTACCACATCCTGTGAAGCACAAGTGAAGGGAAAGACATAACCTTCCGTCCCAGGGGTCATCTACTCCGTTGAATGTCTCTGATAGATTATCCGATGATGAGGATGTCTCCGATACTTCGGAGAACACTCTCTCTGGGACGGAATCAGTGTCTTCTAAACCTCCGACTACGGAGGAGCCAGCTTTTAAGTTTAAAATGGAGCATTTGCTCTTTTTACTGAAAGAAGTGCTTGCTACGTTAGAGGTTCTGGAACCAAAACTTCCAGAAGAACCTTCGATCCATAAGTAAGATAGGGTTTACGAGGACAGGGTGGTGCCTCAGACCTTCCCTGTTCCCGTAAAGATGTCTACTATTATTAAAAGGGAGTGGGAGAAACTTAGCTCTTCCTTTTCTCCCTCTACCTCTTTTAAAAAGCTGTTCTCTGTTCCAGACTCTCAGATCGAGCTATGGGGGGGGCCATTCCTAAAGTGGATAAAGCTATCTCCACGCTCGCTAAGCGTACGACTATTCCCCTCGAGGATAGTTTGTCGTTCAAGGAGCCCATGGATAAGAAATTAGAATCCATGTTGAGAAAGCTGTTTCAACTCACAGGGTTTGTTTTTAAACCGGCAGTGGTGATCGCTGCATTAGCTGGAGCGGCTACCTACTGGTGTGATGCACTCAGCTATGGTCAGGTGATCAGCTATGGTCGAGGTGGAGACTCCTCTCGAGGAGATACAGGAAAAGATTAAGGCCTTAAGGGTAGCCAATTCTTTTATTTGTGATGCAAAATATGCAGGTTATTCGCCTGAACTCCAAGACATCAGGTTTCTCAGTTCTAGCCCGCAGGGCTCTATGGTTAAAGTCGTGGTCTGCTGACATGACTTCCAAGTCTAGATTGCTATCCCTTTTTTTTCAGGGGAAGGTTCTCTTTGGTCTAGGACTGGACTCTATCATATCCATGGTCACGGGAGGCAAGGGTGCTTTCCTTCCGCAGGATAAGAAGAACAGGCCTAAGGGCTATACTTTTCATCCCTTTCGTTTGGACAAGTCTCAGCACCAGCTTCCTACTGCAAAGACCGAGCAGTCCAAGGGATCTTGGAAGCCAGCTTACTCCTGGAACAAGTCCAAGCAGAGCAAGAAGCCCGCCGAGACAAAATCAGCATGAAGGGACGGCCCCCAATCCGTCTATGTTTCGCGTAGGGGACATACAAGATCCTAGGGTTTTGTAGGTTCTGGCCCAGGGTTACAGGATAGGGTTCAAGTCTCATCCACCCAGGGGCAGATTCCTCTTGTCAAACCTATTCTCAAGGCCAGAGAAGAGAGATGCCTTTCTCGAGTGTGAGCGTGATCTCTCCTCTCTCTGAGTTATTGTTCCAGTACCTCAAGCGGAAAGGGGTCTAGGGTACTATTCAAATCTTTTCATGGTCCCAAAGAAGGAGGGCACGTTCCGCCCAATTCTAGACCTAAAATGCTTAAACAAGTTTCTGTCAGTCCCATTGTTCAAAATGGAGACGATCAGATGGATTCTGCCCCTAGTTCAAGAGGGGCAATTTATGATGACAATAGACTTGAAGGATGCTTATCTTCACATGCCAATCCACAAGGACCATTTCAGGTTCCTCAGATTTGCATTTCTGCCCCAAGAGTCTTTACGAAGGTCCTGGGAGCACTGCTCGCAGTAGCGAGAGCCAGAGGTATAGCGGTGGCCCCTTATCTTGACGATATTCTGGTCCAGGCTCTGTCCTGCGATCCCACGGTTGGAAGATAAACGAAGGTAAGAGTTCTCTGGTCCCCAGCAACAGGGTGAGACTTCTGGGTACGATAATAGATCCCATATCCATGAAGATATTCTTGACAGATCAGAGACGTTCCAAGATTGCGTCCAACTGTCTTGCCCTTCAGACCTCCTCAAGGACATCTGTGGCCAGGTGTATGGAGGTGATTTGTCTCATGGTATCCAGCATAGATGTCATTCCATTCGCCAGGTTCCATCTCAGACCTCTTAAGTTATGCATGTTGAGACAGTAGAATGGCGATCACTAAGATCTATCCCAACAGATTTCTCTGGACGACCGAGTGAGGAGAGCTCTCTCTTGGTGGATTCGCCCGGGACAGCTGTCCCAGGGGACTTCCTTTTTGAGGACATCCTGGGAGATTGTGACCACAGACGCAAGTCTATTGGGATGGGCTGATGTTTGGGATGCCAGAAGGGCACAGGGCATGTGGACTCGAGAGGAGTCGACACTTCCAATAAATTTTCTGGAACTTTGGGCGATATTCAACGCTCTGAGGGCTTGGCCCCTCCTGGAGTTGCCCCAATTCATCAAATTCCAGTCGGACAACGTTACCTTGGTGGCTTACATAAACCATCAAGGGGGAACGAGAAGCTCCCTCGCCATGAGGGTAGTATCTCAGATTCTGGAATGGGCGGAGACCCACAACTGTTCGCCCTCAGCGATCCACATTCCGGGTGTGGACACTTGGGAAGCAGATATTCTCTGCAGACAATCTTTTCATCCGGGGAATGGTCTCTCCATCCCGAGGTGTTTGGGGAGATCTGCAACAGATGGGGGACGCCGGAGATAGACCTCATGGCATCCAGACTTAACTTCAAGCTACCCAGATACGGGTCGCGGTCCAGGGATCCTCAGGCAGAGCTGATAGATGCCTTAGCAGTGCCTTGGGGGTGCAACCTGATTTACATTTTTCCACCATTGCCACTCCTCTCTCGAGTGGTGACCCGCATCAAACAGGAGCAAGCTTTGACCATTATTATTGCTCTGTCGTGGCCACGGAGGATGTGGTTTGCGGATCTGGTGGGAATGTCATTGTCTCCTCCATGGTGGTTACCCTGTCGCAGAGATCTGCTGGTTCAGGGTCCTTTTCTCCACCAAAATCTCGACTCTCTGAGGCTGACTGCGTGGAGATTGAACGCCTAGTCTTGGCTAAGAGAGGGTTCTCGGAGAGAGTGATTGATACTCTCATTCAGGCCAGGAAACCGGTCTCTCGTCGCATCTATCAATGGGTAGGAGTATCCAGGATTTTGGCTTTTCTTCAAGATGCTTTGGATAAGGGCCTTGCCGCCAGTTCCTTAAAGGGACAAATTACGGCTTTATCGGTTCTGTTACACAAGAAGCTAGTGGAGCTGCCTGATATTCAGTCCTTTGTTCAGGCTTTGTCCAGAATCAGACCGGTGTTTCTAACGTCTGCTCCTCCTTGGAGCTTAAACTTTTTGTTCTTAAGGTTTTGCAGAGGGCTCCGTTTGAGCCTATGCATGCACTTGACATTAAGATTCTTTCCTGGAAGGTTCTATTTCTTCTGACTATTGCTTCGGGTCGCAGAGTCTCTTGCGATGTGAGCCACCATACCTGGTTTTTCACGCTGATAATGCTGTGCTTGGCACTGGACGTGGGTTTCTCCCTAAGGTGGTATCAGATCGTAACAACAATCAGGAGATAGTAGTTCCTTCCTTGTGTCCTAACCTTTCTTCGTCTAAGGAGAGGTTACTTCATAACCTGGATGGGGTTTGAGCCTTGAAGTTTTATCTTCAGGCCACAAAGGATTTCAGACAGACTTCGTCGCTATTTGTTTTGTATTCAGGGAAGCATAGGGGGCAGAAGGCCTCTTCCACTTCACTGTCTTTTTGGCTGAGGAGCATTATCCGTTTGGCCTATGAGACAGCGGGACATAAGCCTCCCCAGAGGATTACGGCTCACTCAACTAGGGCTGTGGACTCTTCTTAGGCCTTTAAGAACGAGGCCTCTGTGGAGCAGATTTGTAAGGCGTCTACTTGGTCCACCTTACATACTTTTGTGAAATTTTTACAAATTTGATGTCTTTGCTTTGACGGAAGCTGGTTTTGGGAGAAAGGTTTTGCAGGCTGTGGTGCCCTCAGTATATGGTCGGCCTCCTTTTACCCTCCTGTTTTTGTTCATTCAGTGTCCTCTAGAGCTTGGGTATTTGTTCCCACAAGTGATGAATGAAGCAGTGGACTCTACTCCCATTAAGATGGAAAACATAAATTATGCTTACTTGATAATTTCATTTCCATCTGTGGGAGTAGTCCACTGCTCCCGCCCGTTTTCTCCGATAGGCGGACCTACATTTTGTATTGTTCTTCTGGCACCTTTATACACTGATATTTTTCCTACTGTTCCTTGTTCCCTTGGCAGAATGACTGGGGGATGAGGGGAGTGGAGAAGGTATTTAAGCCTTTGACTGGGGTGTCTTTGCCTCCTCCTGGTGGCCAGGTTCTTAATTCCCACAAGTGATGAATGAAGCAGTGGACTCTCCTCTCACAGATGGAAATGAAATTATCAAGTAAGCATAATTTATGTTTTTACATGTTTTCATCTACTTAACGGCAAAGGGTTCCAGTGCACTTATATATATGTCTATATATGTGTACATTTGTATTTATGTGTTTATATGTGTATATATGACTTTAAATACAAATATAAACACATACATACATATTATTCTGGTGAAATGCTTGTGCAGTGATAAATGCTGACAGCGTACGCTGTCATCCTGCAGCAACATTTGATAAATGGAGCCCATAGTCTTTATACCTCCTATATAACTGGGAATTTTTGGGTTTAAAGGTTCGGTGTCTTTTTAAGGGATGGCGTTTGGGAATATATGTCTGTGATGTTGGTTTATCTATTCATATGATTATTCTCTAGGTAATTGCATGCATGATTTTGTGTGTGTGTATTTTTGCGTAATGTGTGTATATGGTTCTGGTTGTGTAGTCATTTACATTTCTTAAAATCTATAGCTGTGTAGCACTCTGTGTACTAAGTAACACATAAATAAGCAGATACTTTGCTTTGTGCTGTAGTGTTAGTTGGTACAGTATTTTGCAAGTATGTCCACTGATTGTATTATTAATGTTTATGTAGACGCGACAATGGGGCCGATTTATGAAATCCTGGGCGGACATAATCTGCTGTAGCGGACATGTCCGCCCGACATCGCTAAATGCCAACAACATACGCTGTCAGCATATAACATTGTACTGTATAAGCATTTCTGGTGAAATGCTTGTGCAATGTCTCCCCATGAACATTCGCGGCCAATTGTTAAGGAGCTGCTTCTTAACTTTTGTTTCCGGCGAGCCAGAAAGCTCGCGCGGAAACAGCTGCATTCGCAGCTTCATAAATCGGACCCATAAGCTCTAGTCTTCTACATGCCATTTCCTTGTGTTTGCTTTGTGCATTGCTATTTGACTCATGTGATTTCTGTATTAGTGCTGTTTTACTGCTGTTTTATCTTGGTGGGATCTGATGCATGCCAAACTGCTTGCAACAACTTGCGCTTCAGTTCATAACTTCAGATTTTGTATTTTTCTTCTGGGTGGGGCGTGTATTGTTGCTCTGTTTTTGGTTCTTATTTTTGTGTTGTGCTCTGTTTACACTTTTAGGGGTAGATTTATTAAAACCCCGACGGACATGATTGGCTATAGTGAATCACGTCTGTCCTGCATCGCTAAATGCAGACAGCCGGCATTTAACATTGCACAAGCATTTCTTGTGAAATGCTTGTGCAATGCCGGCTCCTGCATATTCGCAGCCAATCGTCCGCTAGCAGGGGATGTCAATCATCCCGATCGTATCTGATTGTGATGATTGTAGTCCGCCACTATGAGTTAAGGAGCAGTGGTCTTACGTCCGCTGCTTCTTAACTTATGTTTCAGATGAGTGGAAAACATTGGGTGGAGCAAGCAGCACCCCCTGCTTGATAAATCTCGCTCTTATGCTCTGTTTGCATATATACTTGTTTTTTGAGATTGTTGATATTTTGTTTCCCGCGTCGGGGCTTTGGATATTGTTAAATGTGTGCTTGTGCTCTTTGTTTGCATGTTGGTGTCTTGTGTATTGGTTCTACATTTACATGTTGATGTTCAGTGTTTTGGTGCTAAACATACTAAAGTTGCACTTTGCTTCTTTGCATATCTTTCATGTCTAGGGGCCGAATTATCAATGGCCGAACGGCCCCTGATTCCTTTGTTTCAGTGCGAGCCTACAGGCTCGCCAGAAAACAGCAGTTAAGCAGCAGCGGTCTTAAGACTGCTGCTCCTTAACTGGTCCGTCTACTCTGAGCAGTGGACAGCAATCAACCCGATCGAATACAATTGGGTTGATTGACACTTTCTGCTAGCGGCCGTGAATCTTCAGAGGGAGGCATTGCACAAGCAGTTTACAAGAACTGCTTGTGCAATGATAAATGCCGTCAGCGTATGCTTTTCGGCATTCATCGATGTCTGTCGGACATGATCCGCTGAGCGGATCATGTCGGACAGACCAATGATAAATTGGCCCCCTAGTGTGTTGGTGTGACATTTGTGTTGCGCTTTACATATTGTTGCACTGCTTCTTCATTGGTACCTTGTGTATTAGGGTTAAATATATGTTGCTCCTTTGCATATTTTTGTTCTGTCTGCTTTGGGGCTACATTTGTGTGTTGCTGCTTTGCATATCATTGCTCTGCTTACTTGTTGATACCTTGTGCATTGGGGCTACATTTGTGTGTTGCTGCTTTGCATATCATTGCTCTGCTTGCATGTTGATACCTTGTGCATTGGGGCTACATTTGTGTGTTGCTGCTTTGCATATCATTGCTCTGCTTACTTGTTGATACCTTGTGCATTGGGGCTACATTTGTGTGTTGCTGCTTTGCATATCATTGCTCTGCTTGCATGTTGATACCTTGTGCATTGGGGCTACATTTGTGTGTTGCTGCTTTGCATATCATTGCTCTGCTTACTTGTTGATACCTTGTGCATTGGGGCTACATTTGTGTGTTGCTGCTTTGCATATCATTGCTCTGCTTGCATGTTGATACCTTGTGCATTGGGGCTACATTTGTGCGTTGCTGCTTTGCATATCATTGCTCTGCTTGCATGTTGATACCTTGTGCATTGGAGCTACATTTGTGTGTTGCTGCTTTGCATATCATTGCTCTGCTTGCATGTTGATACCTTGTGCATTGGGGCTACATTTGTGTGTTGCTGCTTTGCATATCATTGCTCTGCTTGCATGTTGATACCTTGTGCATTGGGGCTACATTTGTGCGTTGCTGCTTTGCATATCATTGCTCTGCTTACATGTTGATACCTTGTATATTGGATGCTAAATTTGCTGGTTATTATATCTTCTGCTTGCATGTTAATACTTTGTTTATTGGTATTACATTTGTGTGTTGCTGCTTTGCATATCATTGCTCTGCTTGCATGTTGATACCTTGTGCATTGGGGCTACATTTGTGCGTTGCTGCTTTGCATATCATTGCTCTGCTTGCATGTTGATACCTTGTGCATTGGAGCTACATTTGTGTGTTGCTGCTTTGCATATCATTGCTCTGCTTGCATGTTGATACCTTGTGCATTGGGGCTACATTTGTGTGTTGCTGCTTTGCATATCATTGCTCTGCTTGCATGTTGATACCTTGTGCATTGGGGCTACATTTGTGTGTTGCTGCTTTGCATATCATTGCTCTGCTTACTTGTTGATACCTTGTGCATTGGGGCTACATTTGTGTGTTGCTGCTTTGCATATCATTGCTCTGCTTGCATGTTGATACCTTGTGCATTGGGGCTACATTTGTGCGTTGCTGCTTTGCATATCATTGCTCTGCTTGCATGTTGATACCTTGTGCATTGGAGCTACATTTGTGTGTTGCTGCTTTGCATATCATTGCTCTGCTTGCATGTTGATACCTTGTGCATTGGGGCTACATTTGTGTGTTGCTGCTTTGCATATCATTGCTCTGCTTGCATGTTGATACCTTGTGCATTGGGGCTACATTTGTGCGTTGCTGCTTTGCATATCATTGCTCTGCTTACATGTTGATACCTTGTATATTGGATGCTAAATTTGCTGGTTATTATATCTTCTGCTTGCATGTTAATACTTTGTTTATTGGTATTACATTTGTTTGTTGCTGTTGTTCATATATTTGCACTGCTTGCATGTTGGTGTCTTGTGTATTGGTGCTGAATTTGTGTGTTGATGCTATGCATATTTTCACTCTGCTTGCATGTTGGTGTCTTGTGTATTGGTGCTAAATTTGTGTGTTGATGCTATGCATATTTTCACTCTGCTTGCATGTTGGTGTCTTGTGTATTGGTGCTGAATTTGTGTGTTGATGCTATGCATATTTTCACTCTGCTTGCATGTTGGTGTCTTGTGTATTGGTGCTGAATTTGTGTGTTGATGCTATGCATATTTTCACTCTGCTTGCATGTTGGTGTCTTGTGTATTGGTGCTAAATTTGTGTGTTGATGCTATGCATATTTTCACTCTGCTTGCATGTTGGTGTCTTGTGTATTGGTGCTGAATTTGTGTGTTGATGCTATGCATATTTTCACTCTGCTTGCATGTTGGTACCTTGTGAATTGGTGCTACATTTGTGTGTTGGTATTCAGTGCTTTGCTGCTCTGTTTGATTGTCTGGGCTTTGCATGCCAGGGTTGTGTGTTAGTGTTCTTTGTGCTGATGAGATGTCGGCTCAGTACAGATATTACCTTTACTTCTGGTATAATTATAACTGGTTTGCTCCTGTGTTTCAAGACACAGTCATTAAATCTGATGTATTAATGTATTACATATGTAATATGTACAATACCTATAATGTTCTGCAACACTTTATCAATATGGCAATAAAGAGAAAATCCCTTGTTTGTGTTTTTTAATTGTTAACCAATTTCTTCCTGCAAAGTCTTTAATCAGTGGTATTGCATAGTCCTTCCATTCTCAGTGGAGCTAATCATAGCTTGTGTGGCATCCTCATCTAAGGGTGCAGTAATTTATGCTAAAGAGAGTAAGAAAATACTTTCTTCTAAGAGACAAGAGAGAGAAACCTTCTCTGAATTCTCCTACCTTGATTAGGCTATTCAAACAAATCAAATACAAACAAAAAAGGAGAAGAAAAAACACTTTTTAATTCTGGAGAGATCACAGGGTCTGCAACTCTAGCGCCGCATTTCAAGGGCATGGATGCCAGTGCATGCTAATCTAATTCAGGAGAACCTCATTCCAAACACACAGCAGCCCCTTCCACGCTTGCCGCCTTCCTCCTGGCCTCAAGGCTGTAAGGAAACGCTTGGCTGCCACTCCTGATACAGAGAAATCACTTCTCCCCTAATCCCAGAGTTTGGCGGAGCATCCTAATCTATATTTACATCCACTACTTCAAAAGAGAGGCAGTGGAGAGGATAGCCAGTATTTGAGGCTGAGCATTTCTAAACTGGGGAGACCTGATAGCAACATCAAGAAAGTCACTTCATCAGGTAACAAAATCTAAATTTGCAGGTTATTTATGATGAATGGGTTGAAGCAGAACTTTTTTTTTTCCTTTTAAGGAAATGCTATCCCCTTTAGGGAAATAAATATAATTTTCTTTTTCAGAAGACAACAGCGCATTGTGTGTAATGCCCCTGTTGTGCACAGCTTGCAATCTAATCTATTAACTGCTGTAGCAAAGCTGCTTGTGTTGCAGAATATGCAAACAATTATTTTATTTCTGTCAAGACTTTCTGTAGGTATCCAACATCAGTATAAAGTGTGGAGCTATTAGCAAGATATTTGTACTTTGGCCTGATCTCTGCAGCTATGACTTTCTATTCCTTAGTGATCTCCTTGTACATGTGAGACATTCTAATGAGGCAACTCTATCTGACATCTGAATGTTAACACATTGGTGTCCACAGATAAGTGAAGATTAATTGGATACGACTAGACAGCAGACCTGCCAGTGGAGGAAAAGGGGGTCAGTTATAAGAAAAGGAATTTATTACAGGGTTAAGGTGTTTGTGATGAATCTTCAGTTGTGTGATTAGATGTAGCCTTTAGGGTACCCTTGTCAAGTTGCGCTTTTAAGCAACTTGCTCCCTGGTGACTATTCAAAGACTCTTGGATATTCAGCCTGAGACTCTTGTACTCTGATCAGGCTGCTTCTGTGAATAACGGTTAATAATTGGAAAAAAATTAGAAAGGATTTCAATTACTAGTCTAGGGAATTTACCTTAGTTTATGTTGTTCTTAGACTTTCATGTATTGCAGTCCATCCATAGAATGATAATATGAGAGCTATAAACAGCAAGAGAGAAAGCAGATCCTTCAATGATAGTCTTCTGAATTTTACCCCCCAGAGGGAGTATTGTTTGACGTTTTAATCTTGGTATGTCTATACTATAACCTCTTTCTTTTACTGCCCTTTCCAGTCCATGTTCCTGACTTAGGCAGATGCATTTAAATCACCTAATTTGCTGTTTATTTTTCTTGTTTATTTCTTTACCTGCTACCCAATATCTTAGTGCAGTTTTCCAACCCTGATATACGAAGGGCTATCAATAAACTAAGGAAACTTCATTATTTAGGAAATAAAATTGCAGAATATATAAATATTTCAGATAATCATATTATATATAAAAAAAAAATCCTGTATCATTTCTAAAACTGTATTTTTATATATTTCATGTCATTTCTAAATGAAAGTCATACGCATTATTATCAGTGCAGAGAACTGCTGAATGCAAAAAACTGCCCAGCGATCACCAAGCGACCTCAAGATGGACAGGATAGATATCCTTTGTGTACACAGAGCTGGCTATTCCAGCAGCCGTCCCTTCTTGATGGCAATAAGAACAGCTGACGCTGCTACTTCTCTATCTTGATGTGGATGAAATTTGACTTGTACGTTGAATTAATATAATCTTCCCCTTCTAGGGTTCTTCCTTCTAAGTAGTTGCTATAAAAGGCATTGTTCCTAATGGTTCTGCACAGACATTCATGGCACAAATTCTTCCAGAAAGCCTAATTTTTTAGTTGCATATTAACCATTTGGTTGACATAGAAGGTATTACATAGAAGTCAAGGGGCTAAATTTGAAGTGTTCTGAAATCCTCTTTTCTAGCTGCAGAATAACGTGCAAGGGACTCAAATTTAAAATGTGTGTCAAATAAGGGAGCTATGTATTAATGGTCCGTATAAAGTGTTAACAAAATATTTTAACACAGCTATCAAAATATGTCACCCTTTTTGTCACAGATAACTAGGTTGTATAAAATGTCATAGAAATAACGCATAAAGTGGAGTCATTTTAACTATATGGTTGTACCTTCACTTAAAAGAATCCAGTATCCATAGGCCATGAAAATGGCCAACTTTTATTAAAGGGACATTATACTTAAACATTTATATGTATGCATATGAAAGACCAGGATTTATATATGTCAAAACATTTTTTTTAGCTGAAAAGAAAGTTAAGTAAAGACTGGTTAAAACTAATACTGCAGTATGAAGGGCATATTTATCAAGCTTTGTAAGGAGCTTGATGCTCCTTGTTTAGGCTTGCCGCAAACAGAAGTTATGAAGCAGCGGTCTAAACCTGCTCCATAACTTGTCCGCCTGCTCTGAGGCGGCGAACAGACATCTACCTGATCCAGGGCCGTCTTTAATATTGACTGGACCCCGGGCAAACATTTTCTTGGGCCCCCCCTCCCATGCAATTTCGCTCTCCACCCCAACATCAGAAAAAACAACTAAATCAATTTTTTTTTTTTTTTAATTATTAGCCCATTAAAAAAAAAAATTGCAATATGTGAAACTGGACCTAAGCAGTACTAATAAGTAAATAAATATATAAATTCCTCCACTTTGGATTAATTTAATATGCTTTTGAATGTGATTCTGGTGTGAGGTTAGCTGGTTAAAGAGATTTAGAGCAGCCAACAGGAGCAAAGCAAGGTAAAGACTGAGGTGGAAGCATAGAGGTGCAGACAGATATAAGTTTACTGACTGGAACAGTAGAACTACTATGGGAAGCTGTAAAACCTGAAACAGAGAGAAATAAAAACTATAAAAATAAACCTTACCTTAATGTGTGAAGTATCAGCATGACACTATACATCAGCCACAGCAGCACATGTCACTACTTTGCTAGGAACAAGTTCCCTCTCATCCTGCACTAGACAATGCTGCATGGGGGAGGGGCATGTGTACACTCACTTATTCTTCCCACTGACACCTTTCTACAAAGCACTGTTTTCCTAACAAACTTCAGTTAGTTGACCTTAGAGCCACAGCAGAAAGAGCAGGGATAAGGGGACCAGCAGACTGCATGTTGTCTGCCCAAGGCTGCATGGATACAGATGAGTCACACAGCCTCAAGACTTAAGAGAGCAGTGTTTGCAGCTGCACAGATGCTCAAATCCTCACGTGCCTGACACTCCAGCTTTCGGCTGCATGCGCCTATAGTCAGCCCTACCCAGAAACAATCCCCACCACCAGAGCAGTTACCTGGTAACAGTGGTAACCCCAGCAGGACCTTTTCTGATGCAGTGGGATTGACTGGATGCCTAGTTAGGGCTTAGCATCCAGTGCTGCACAGTGCACATCTAAAACAGCACATGGCACTAGCTTGGAATGTTACATGACATTGGCACGGTCTGGCACCTTTTCTCACAAATAAATATAAGCAGAGAAAGTTTGACTGTGACAATATTAGGACTGACTGTGTGTGTCCCCCATGTTACATGACATCAGCAGTCCGGCATGAACTTAAAAAAAAAAAAAAAATTTTTTTTTTTTTTTTTTTAGGACTATAGGGCCCCTCAACAAAGACTGGGCCCAGGGCAGCTGCCCCTTTTGCCCTGTGTTAAAGACGGTCCTGACCTGATCGAATACGATCGGGTTGATTGACACCCCGTTGGCCGCGTATCTGCAGGGGTCAGCATTGCACCAGCAGTTCACAAGAACTGCTGGTGCAATGATAAATGCCGACAGCGTATCATGTCCGCTCGCACATTGATAAATGTTGGAAAATATTAAAAAATATTAATCATAATTATTAAAAATTATTATACATACTGTTTTATATATATATATATATATATATATATATATATATATATATATATATATATTATATTATATGCATCATTTAGAATTTTTACAGTGTATAATTTTTTTTATATTTTATATGTAATAGTTCAATAATACGCATCGAAGTAAGCAATTCTTCATGTGCGCTAACCTGACACAGCGTTAGACCGAAATCCTGATCCCTCATGCGCATTACACATATTTTACATTCCAATGTTCATCACATCAAATTTTGTTTTATGTTTTATTATTAAACATATATTTCTATATATATCTGATGTTTATTAAAAATCCAGTATATATCTTTTTACTTTCAACTAGTAATATGCGCGCAACCTGAAGTGCGCAGAAAGCTTACTTCTAGCGAAAGCGCTAAATAGTACACCACTTGTAATCTGGCCCTATATAAATGCTAGGTATAATGATGCATTCTTATTGTAACCTAGGTTTGCTTCTAAATAATCCATATTCTTAATATATCTATATTGTTACAGTATGTATAATAATTATTTTAATTAATATAAATATTTTGTAATATTTTAAATGTGATATTTCAAGATTGCACATTGAATATAGCAATTCTTCATGTGGGCAATGCATTACGCATATTTCACATTCCTATTTTCTTCACATAGAAATAATATACTTTTTATTATTAAATATATACCGTATATATATTCTATTTATATATGTGATACTGTTAATGTAAAATATACAGGTATAGGTATATATATAATTATATATATATATATATATATATATATATATATATATATATACAGGTGGCCCTCGGTTTACGCCGGTTCAATTTGCGCTGTTTCAGAATAACAACCTTTTTTTTTCAGTCATGTGCAGTAATTAAAATAAAAAAGAAACCAAAATATGCTGGAAGAGGAGGGAGTAAGTGCAATGGCTAGTGACCTATACAGCGGTCATTATCCAATAAGTAATGAGTGTAGATAATGTTAGCAACCAAGTCCAGCAATATAAACATGCAAAATGTCCAATAGTGCAATGTAATAGTGATGTAATGTCACTCGTGTTCCGCTTCTGACATAGTGTCAAGAAATTACCTCCAAGTAAGCAGAAAAACATTTAAAGCACCATAGCTGTAAGTTGCTTGTAGGCACCAAGTACCTGCCGGCTTACCAGATAGCCCCTACGAAGCCCAGGCTCCGTCACACACTCTTGTTACCAGACGTCCTCACGAAGACCAGGCTCCGTCATAGATTTCAGGGAGAGGGAGAACCGCAACACTCTGTGCTGTTCTGTCTGCTTCGATCCACGCCGAGACAGTTTGAAACCGGAAGTCTCACTCTCCACCACGTGATCCAATAGGACGCTGAGAAGAAGGGGGCTCGTCTTGCGGCTAATCCATCTGGGCCAATGCCAGCGCAGGTACTCTGATTCTCCTTGCTCGTAGTTAGATAGGAAACTTTTAGTAAAAGCCGATAACTGCGGCTGCCATAGAGGAAGCGTTGCTGCTTAATGGACAAAAGACATCCAACCAAATGAAAAAGGAATAAGCAGCAACGATAGTAGTAAAGTTAAAACTTAGCTGCAAATAAGTAAAACAGTCCATGGAGGGACAGAGGTACAACAAGGAGATACAGTATACGCGTTTCGGCTGTCGCCGTAATCACTACTGCTGAATAAAAGTTACATGCATACTCATTTAAAAAGGGTGTGCATAGCCCTGATTGGTTAAGAGCTCAAATAAGGAAACTCCTTAAATGAAATTGCAAGTGTACCACTGTTCAATTATCAATTTATAATTATATATGTTAAAAGGGAACACTAAAATAACACATCCTAGATCTGAATGAATAAAATATTCTAATTAAATACTTTGTTCTTTACATAGTTGAATGTGCTGACAACAAAATCACACAAAAATTAAAAAATGGAAATCAAAATTTTCAACCCATGGAGGTCTGGATTTGGAGTCACACTCAAAATTAAAGTGGAAAAACACACTACAGGCAGATCCAACTTTGATGTAATGTCCTTAAAACAAGTCAAAATGAGGCTCAGTAGTGTGTGTGGCCTCCACATGCCTGTATGACCTCCCTACAACGCCTGTGCATGCTCCTGATGAGGTGGCGGATGGTCTCCTGAGGGATCTCCTCCCAGACCTGGACTAAAGCATCCACCAACTCCTGGACAGTCTGTGGTGCAAAGTGAAGTTGGTGGATGGAGCGAGACATGATGTCCCAGATGTGCTCAATTGGATTCAGGTCTGGGGAACGGGAGGGCCAGTCCATAGCATCAATGCCTTCATCTTGCAGGAACTGCTGACACACTCCAGCCACATGAGGTCTAGCATTGTCTTGCATTAGGAGGAACCCAGGGCCAACCGCACCAGCATATGGTCTCACAAGGGGTCTGAGGATCTCATCTTGATACCTAATGGCAGTCAGGCTACCTCTGGCGAGCACATGGAGGGCTGTTCGGCCCCTCAAAGAAATGCCACCCCACACCATTACTGACCCACTGCCAAACTGGCCATGCTGGAGGATGTTGCAGGCAGCAGAACGTTCTCCACAGCGTCTCCAGACTGTCACGTCTGTCAAATGTGCTCAGTGTGCCCCTGCTTTCATCTGTGAAGAGCACAGGGCGCCAGTGGCGAATTTGCCAATCTTGGTGTTCTCTGGCAAATGTCAAACGTCCTGCACGGTGTTGGACTGTAAGCACAACCCCCACCTGTTGACGTTGGGTCCTCATACCACCCTCATGGAGTCTGTTTCTGACCGTTTGAGCAGACACATGCACATTTGTGGCCTGCTGGAGGTCATTTTGCAGGGCTCTGACAGTGCTCCTCCTGTTCCTCCTTGCACAAAGGCGGAGGTAGCGGTCCTGCTGCTGGGTTGTTGCCCTCCTACGGCCTCCTCCACGTCTCCTGATGTACTGGCCTGTCTCCTGGTAGCGCCTCCATGCTCTGGACACTACGCTGACAGACACAGCAATCCTTCTTGCCACAGCTCGCACTGATGTGCCATCCTGGATGAGCTGCACTACCTGAGCCACTTGTGTGGGTTGTAGACTCCGTCTCATGCTACCACTAGAGTGCAAGCACCACCAGCATTCAAAAGTGACCATAACATCAGCCAGAAAGCATAGGAACTGAGAAGTGGTCTGTGGTCACCACTTGCAGAACCACTCCTTTATTGGGGGTGTCTTGCTAATTGCCTATAATTTCCACCTGTTGTCTATCCCATTTGCACAACAGCATGTGAAATTGATTGTCACTCAGTGTTGCTTCCTAAGTGGACAGTTTGATTTCACAGAAGTGTGATTGACTTGGAGATACATTGTGTTGTTTAAGTGTTCCCTTTATTTTTTTGAGCAGTGTATATCTTTTAACAGATATTACACACAATATGTTCTGTGTTACACATAGATACCAGCAACATCGTAAGAGCCTAAAAAATGACAGCATTAAATGGATAAAGAAATAGTACCTATAAAACATATGCAAATGTTACTATTATAACGAGTGTGAGCTTTAGATATATCTATGCATGTATGCACACAAGACACAAGACTAAACTTGCTACACAGTTGTAAATAGAAATGCATACATGCATACATGCATACATACATACACATATGGGTAAGACACATAGTATATCAGCAAAAAATTAGCAACTGCTGATATTATCAATACCTTGGATGTAAAATTGTCCAATATATGTGAAAAAGAGAGGTAGCCCAAATATTTAAATGGAGATAAACCTTATGTAAGAATAAACCTAAATGAGTATCTATAAATGTATATAAATGTACACCAGTTTAAATAAATATCAAACGCAAGACCTCAACTTGCTACACAAATGTGAATTAAGTGTCATACATGTGTACATATATATACAAATAGGCTACTCCCAATAATTGATCAAATCATACTCTGCATTAAGTCCAAAGGGGACTTTAGTGGAAAGTTTAAATATCCACAGCATCTCACGTTTCTCAAGAAGTCTTTGTCTATCCCCACCTCTTTTAGGATGCGGTATGAAATCAATGGCTTGCCATCTGAAAGAGGAGGCCTCCTTATTATGTTTGATACAAAAATGTTGGACTATAGGTGAAGATGACTTCCCTACTCTAATTTTGGACAGATGTTCCCTTATCCGAGATCTTATGTCTCGTGTCGTAAGTCCAACGTATTGGACATTACACAAAATGCAAGTAATGAGATAAATGACATACTGCAAAGTACAATTTAAACAATAGTTAATATCAAATGTACGTTGGGTGACTGTAGATGTAAATGTGTCTGATATAGTGACATAGTCGCATGGTTTGCATCTGCTATTCCCACATCTAAACATACCTTTAGAAGTAAGCCATGAACTCAATGTGGCTCGAGAACTGCTTAGAACCGTGGGTGATAGGTAATTGCCCAATGTTTTGTTACGGCGGTAAGAACATCTTATACCTTCAGCCACACAGGTGATAAGTCTGTCATCTGTTTAAAATGTCTACCAGCGCTCAACCTCCTTCCTTATAGCTCCTGGAATGTAGGGTATCAAGCTATCCCTAAAGGGAACACAAATATAACAAATGATCCAAGAGCGCCAAACTAGAGGCAAAGGAAGAATCTAACGATTGAATGATTATTACTCAAACATATGATTGATTATTATTCCAACATTTATTAACATATATTACCTAATGACATGGATCCATGTTACAAATAAACTAAAAATACAATAGAATATAGTTAAAACATGTACAAGATGTAATGTGGAAGCATATATAAAACAATATAAAAAACAATTCCAAATGCAAATGTCAATCGTTAAAATAAGTTAATGGGTAAACAAATAAGAGTCACGTGAAATGATCTCTATATTAAAGAAAAAAGAAGTTCAATAGGTGATATAATCCCCTTGATTAAACATGATGGTAAGTCAAGTCTTGAGAAAGGCCTGTTAAATAGGCCGAAACGCGTTGACAAAATTGGTGAGCATTATTTCATTATCATTTATGGTTTTAAATGTTATTGCACTATGTTATTTTTCTGAATTACAGGAATTATTAAAGCTAATACAGAAAGAAAAATACAATTATCCAGCGAAAGGAAAAATCATCTTCACTCACACGGATACACTCACAAGGAGGATCACTCATTAACATTCATTAACTGACACCTAATTGGAGTATATACACCCATCTTTTTACTATTTGACATTTGGATGCACTATTTCCATTTTTAATTTCAGTCTCATTTTTTCACATTTTTCCACATTTTTCTATTTTTGAATATTTTTGGTTTTTACACATTTACATTTTATATTTTTGGTTTTTACACATTTACATTTCATTATCTTTTTTGGGGATCCCTATATTATATTTTACACCTTCCCACTGCTTCACAGATTCAAATTAATTTTTGTGTTTGTTTTTTCATTTTCTTTTTATCACTGGATTTTTTCACTGGATTTTTTACCATCATTTTTACCATCATGTTTAATCAAGGGGATTATATCACCTATTGAACTTCTTTTTTCTTTAATATAGAGATCATTTCACGTGACTCTTATTTGTTTACCCATTAACTTATTTTAACGATTGGCATTTGCATTTGGAATTGTTTTTTATATTGTTTAATATATGCTTCCACATTACATCTTGTACATGTTTTAACTATATTCTATTGTATTTTTAGTTTATTTGTAACATGTATCCATGTCATTAGGTAATATATGTTAATAAATGTTGGAATAATAATCAATCATATGTTTGAGTAATAATCATTCAATCGTTAGATTCTTCCTTTGCCTCTAGTTTGGCGCTCTTGGATCATTTGTAATATAAGTCTGTCATCTGCCACAAGGAGTTTGAAATGTTTCCTCACTATGTCACATATTGCCTCATACTCAGTACTTTAATCAGTTACAAAAGTAACCTTGTTTGACATCTGTTTCTTATTATTGTTTTTTCTCCCTTTTAGCATAGATTTTCGATCCATACCCTGAACTTCACTCGCAGCCCTATTTATCACTTTTTTGGGGTAGCCTCTACTACCCAAGCGGTCAAATAAATCTTCTAGGTGTTGTGAAAAACTTTCTTCTGTTGAACAATTACGTTTTGCCCTAATTAACTGTCCCTTGGCTATGGAGTACATAACTTTTTTAGGGTGGCAACTCTTTGCGTGTAAAACTGAGTTGCCCGATATGGGCTTCCTATAAATGCATGTGTCTATCCTGCCTGAGATGATCTGCTCCTTATTTGGAGCGGTAACACTGAAGATAAAATTAAATTTCTTGACTGCATCAACCAAAACAACCTGAATTTAAAATTCACTTCAGAGTCACATAGTGATACTATCAACTTTCTAGACATCTCCTTAAAGGGTAACATCTCAGGCAGGATAGACAAAACATTGGGCAATTACCTATCACCCACGGTTCTAAGCAGTCCTCGAGCCACATTGAGTTCATGGCTTACTTCTAAAGGTATGTTTAGATGTGGGAATAGCAGATGCAAACCATGCGACTATGTCACTATATCAGACACATTTACATCTACAGTCACCCAACGTACATTTGATATTAACTATTGTTTAAATTGTACTTCGCAGTATGTCATTTATCTCATTACTTGCATTTTGTGTAATGTCCAATACGTTGGACTTACGACACGAGACATGAGATCTCGGATAAGGGAACATCTGTCCACAATTAGAGTAGGGAAGTCATCTTCACCTATAGTCCAACATTTTTGTATCAAACATAATAAGGAGGCCTCCTCTTTCAGATGGCAAGCCATTGATTTCATACCGCATCCTAAAAGAGGTGGGGATAGACAAAGACTTCTTGAGAAACGTGAGATGCTGTGGATATTTAAACTTTCCACTAAAGTCCCCTTTGGACTTAATGCCGAGTATGATTTGATCAATTATTGGGAGTAGCCTATTTGTATATATATGTACACATGTATGACACTTAATTCACATTTGTGTAGCAAGTTGAGGTCTTGCGTTTGATATTTATTTAAACTGGTGTACATTTATATACATTTATAGATACTCATTTAGGTTTATTCTTACATAAGGTTTATCTCCATTTAAATATTTGGGCTACCTCTCTTTTTCACATATATTGGACAATTTTACATCCAAGGTATTGATAATATCAGCAGTTGCTAATTTTTTGCTGATATACTATGTATCTTACCCATATGTGTATGTATGTATGTATGCATGTATGCATTTCTATTTACAACTGTGTAGCAAGTTTAGTCTTGTGTCTTGTGTTCATACATGCATAGATATATATATCTAAAGCTCACACTCGTTATAATAGTAACATTTGCATATGTTTTATAGGTACTATTTCTTTATCCATTTAATGCTGTCATTTTTTAGGCTCTTACGATGTTGCTGGTATCTATGTGTAACACAGAACATATTGTGTGTAATATCTGTTAAAAGATATATATATATATGTATTTAATTTTAACATATATAATTATATATTGATAATTGAACAGTGGTACACTTGCAATTTCATTTAAGGAGTTTCCTTATTTGAGCTCTTAACCAATCAGGGCTATGCACACCCTTTTTAAATGAGTATGCATGTAACTTTTATTCAGCAGTAGTGATTACGGCGACAGCCGAAACGCGTATACTGTATCTCCTTGTTGTACCTCTGTCCCTCCATGGACTGTTTTACTTATTTGCATCAATAAAGGCTAAGTTTTAACTTTACTACTATCGTTGCTGCTTATTCCTTTTTCATTTGGTTGGCAGTAATTAAAATAGCCAGTAGGTGTTGCTGTCCGCTTGTTTTGCAACAAAGTTATGCAACTTAACAGGTCTGAAATTGATCTGTGTACACAGAACAGACATTAGCTATCGAGCAGCCACTTCCCTATTATCTTCCTGTCCAGCTGCTTGAGGTGAGGGTGCCTAACTGCTTATTAATCACTGCAGATTGAAATGCATAGACTAGGTGCAGACCCAATAGTATCTAAAATGCTAACAATGCTGAAAAATGCAAGTAAAAAAACGTTTCTGTTAATTAATCTTAGTTTGATGATGATGCAGTCTGTTGTGTGATTATTTTATTAGGTGCTGTTAGCAAATGTTTTTGTTCATTAAACTTAGTTTGATGATGATACAATCTATATTATTAGATTTATAATGCTGTTTAGCATTTAAATTCTTCATTTCAAAGCTTTAAAAATAATGTATTAGGTGTTACTTATGTCAGTTTTGAGAGGGGCCTGGAACCTAACTCCCTCACTTCCCATTGACTTACATTATAAACTGGGTTTCAATTTACAATGGTTTCGATTTACAACCATTACTCCTGGAACCTAACCCCGGCGTAAACTGAGGGCTACCTGTATATAAATATGTAATTACAATAAAAAGTACATTGTTCTGTATGTGAAGAAAATCGGAATGTGACTGTTAGGTGTTATTTTCAGGGGGAGAGAGATGTTAATGCCATTTTAACAGTGACATTTTCATAAATCCTGTCTGGTTAGCGTGCAAGTATATGTGTTAGTTTCTTTTTCTCAGTTTGCTTTCTCCATTGATTACTATGGCGAAAAGAAGTTAATGAGGTCACAATATTTGGTTAGTGGGCATTAGATTTCGCTTGTGCGCAAACTTTTCACTTTCAACTTGTAATATGAGCCTAACACGACTCACACAAAAAGCCTCCATCTATCGTAGTTTACGTAATCTGACGCTCCACTCGTAATCTGGTCTAATGTAAGTTTTAGTTAAAGGGACATTGTACACTAGATTTTTCTTTGCATAATTGTTTTGTAGATGATCCCTTTATATAGCCCATACAGTTTTTTTTTTGTAACAATGTATAGTTTTGCTTATTTTTAAATAACATTCAACTAGATTACAAGTTTTGCGCTAAACACGGTGCGAAAATAACACCAAAATGGAATGGAGATCGCCGTAACGCAACCCCATTGGGGGAAAGAAAGCTACATTTAAACCTAAGACCCTAAAATAAATCCCAAGTCTAAACACTCCTAATCCGCCGCCCCTGACATCGCCAACAGTGAATACAATTATTAACCCCTAATCTGCCGCTCCCCGACATCACCGAAGCTAAATAAAGTTATTAACCCCTAATCCACCCCGCCAACATTAAATAAAATTATTAACCTCTAAACCGCTGCCCCGTCATCGTCAACACTATTTAAATATATTAACCCCTAAACTGCCGGGCCCCCGCATCGTAACTAATTAACTAAAGCTATTAACCCCTAAATCCCCGGCCCCCCACATCGTAACTAATTAAGTAATCCTATTAACCCCTAAACCACCGGCCTCCCACATTGCAAAACACTAAATTAAACTATAAACCCCTAAACCTAACACCCCCCTAACTTTACATTTAAATTCAAATATAACTATCATTAAATAAATATAAACTTACCTGTGAAATAAATAAAAAACTATGATTAAACTATAAATTAAACTAACATTTCTATTTTAACTAAATAAAATAAACGAAAAAAAAATAAAAAACCTATAATTACAAAAAATCCAGTAAAATTACAGAATATAAAAAACACGCTAAGATCACCAAAAATAATAAACTAAATCATCAAAAATAATAAATATTACACCTAATCTAATAGCCCTATAAAAATAAAAAATCCTCCCCCCCCGAAATAAAAACTCCACTTAAAACCTACGATAAACTACCAATAGCCCTTAAAAGGGCCTTTTGTAGGGCATTGCCCTAAGTTAAACAGCTATTTTACCTTGAAATAAAATACAAAGTCCCCCCAACAGTAAAACCCATTACCCAACCAACACCCCAAAATAAAAATCCTTAATCTAAATAAAACCTAAGCTACCCATTGCCCCTAAAGGGGCATTTGTAAGGGCATTGCCCTTAAAAGGGCATTTAGCTCTTTTACATTGCCCTTAAAAGGGCATTCAGCTCTTTTACAGTGTTCAAAAGAACACTAATCTAAAAAAAAACCCACCCCAAAATAAAAAAATAATAATATATAAACCTAACACTAACCCCAGAAACTCTACTCACGGTTCCTGAAGTCCGGACATCCATCTCCATCCAGGCGGCGAAAAGTCTTCATCCAGGCGACTAAACCTTCATCAATTTCGGGGACGTCTTCTATCTTCATCCCAGCGAGGCGGAGCGCAGCTATTCTAGAGTGCGATGACATCCTGTTCGGAGCGTCCTCTTCATACGATCACCACCGTACACTGAAGTTGAATGCAAGGTACCCATTTCAAAATGGCGTACCTTGCATTCCTATTGGCTGATTTGATCCTTCAAATTCAAATCATCCAATAGGATGAGAGCTTCTGAAATCCTATTGGCTGTTCAAATCAGCCAATAGGATTTCAGTAGCTCTCATCCTATTGGCTGTTCTGAACAGTCAATAAGATTTCAGAAGCTCTCATCCTATTGGCTGATTTGAATTTGAAGATAGAAAACGTACCCGAGATGGATGAATGTGTCGACGTCTGGATGAAGACTTCTCGCCGCATGGATGAGGATGGATGACCGGACTTCAGGAACCGTGAGTAGATTTTCTGGGGTTAGTGTTAGCTTTATTTATTTTTTGGGGTTTTTATTTTTTATTTTTTAGATTAGGGTTCTTTTGGGTACTGTAAAATAAATTAATGCCTTTTTAAGGGCAGTGTAAAAGAGCTGAATGCCCTTTTAAGGGCAATGCCCATACCAATGCCTCTTATGGGGCAATGGGTAGCTTAGGTTTTATTTAGACTTAGGTTTTTTATTTTGGGGGGTTGGTTGGGTGGTGGGTTTTACAGTTGGGGGCTTTGTATTTTTTTCTAGGTAAAAGAGCTATTTAACTTAGGGCAATGCCCTACAAAAGGCCCTTTTAAGGGCTATTGGTAGTTTATTGTAGGTTAGGGGGTGTTTTTATTTTGGGGGGCTTTATTTTTATAGGGCTATTGGATTTAGTGTAATATTTATTATTTTTTATAATTTCGTTATTATATTGTAGTTTTAGTGTTTATTATTTTTTGTAATCTTAGATTTTTTTTAATTTTTTTGTAGTATTAGTTTTAAATTTGTAATTTAGGTTTTTTATTTTTTTCTTAGTGTTAGGTTTTTTTAATCATGTAATTTAGGATTTTTAATTGGTAGTTTTTTTATTTTATGGAGGTTTAGGGGTTAATACTTTATTATAGTGTTGGCGATGTTGGTTTAGGGGTTAATAGGTTTGTTTAGTTTCGGCAATGTCGGGGACTGCGGATTAGGGGTTAATCACTTTAATTAATAATTGCGATGTGGGTGGCAGATTAGAGGTTTATAAGTTTAATATAATGTTTGCGAAGCGGGGAGGTGGCGGTTTAGGAGTTAATAGGTAGTTTATGGGTGTTAGTATACTTTGTAACATTTTAGTTATGAGTTTTGTGAAACATTTTTGTTACACCAAATCCATAACTACTCGTCTCAGATCGCGGAATGGATCGTGTCGGTATAGGCTGTAACACAAGCATTTTTTTCAGACTCCTAACCAAGACCTAAAGTTTTAGAAGTAGACTTTTGTCTACCTACTCCAGCTTGCTCCTACTTGTGTTAAGTGTATTTTCATATGCAAGGGGTGGGCGGGGGAAGTGTCTCTCTTTTTGGTTTCCAGACCATTTCTCTGGTTGTCCCAGTCTAACCTTTTCAACAGTGCTAAACTGGAAGCTTCTAAGTAAGTTTTTTACCAGTACAACAAATAAAGGGGACTTTCTTCTATAAGGTACGACGAGTCCACGGATTCATCCTTTACTTGTGTGATATTATCCTCCTGCTAACAGGAAGTGGCAAAGAGCACCACAGCAGAGCTGTCTATATAGCTCCTCCCTTAGCTCCACCCCCAGTCATTCTCTTTGCCTACTCTAAGTACTAGGAAGGGTAAAGTGAAAGAGGTGATAAAATATTAGTTTTTTATTTCTTCAAGCAAGAGTTTTTTATTTTAAATGGTACCGGTGTGTACTATTTACTCTCAGGCAGCAGATGGATGAAGACTTCTGCCTGGAGGCTGATGATCTTAGCATTTGTCACTAAGATCCAGAGCAGTTCCCACAGAATGGCTGAGGAGTACAAGAAACTTCAGTGTGAGGAACCCTTTCATGCTATAAGCAGTGAGGTATGTTCAGTCATTTTTTTCTGCAGAGACTGTGGTATTTCAGAATTGGCTGAAAGTATCCCCATGAGGGAGAGGGTAAGCAGTAATCCTAAAAGATATAGAGGGGTATTACTAAGCTTGCATAAGGGGCTAATAAAAACAATGGTTGACACTGAGTTGAATGTTTGTGGGTAAACGTTTTGTGAACTGGAAGTGCTGATAACGTTTTTGGGAACTGAGTTTATTTCAATAACGTTTTTTTGTGACTTTATTGAGGGGACACTTGGCTTCTGGTTTGGGTTTTAGAACCCACATGGCTAGTTTGGAACCGCTCTGGTGCGGTTAATTTAGACTGTAAAAACATCGAGTGAGATGGGCGGGGCTTATTGTGCAGTTGTAATTGCAGATCAGGCAGCAAGCTCCAACTCCGGTGGGCCCTTGTGGAAGTGTTGGGCCAAATCGAAGCTTTAACTCCATTTTTCAAACCCCTGAGGGCAGGAAGGCGCCACAGCAGGGCTGTGGCGAGGTGCAGGGGGTGTTTTTGTCTGGATTTAGGCCTATTAACGATCCGGTTTTGCACAGTAAAGGGTTAACTGTTCCTTTCTTTGCGGGGCTATCTCAGCTGCATTATTTGTATATCATATCAAAAAATTTAAAGGATTGGTGTATTTTAAGGCAGTTTTGCAGAACGTGTATGCTTTTTTTCTCTTAAAGGCGCAGTACCGTTTTTTAAGACTGTTATTTTTTCACTAAATAAAGTGTTTTCAAGCTTGTTTGTGGTCATTACTAGCCTGTTCAACATGTCTGACATTGAGGAAAGCCAATGTTCAATGTGTTTAGAAGCCGTTGTGGAACCCCCACTTAGAATGTGTCCCTCATGCACTGAAAGGTCAATAAATTGCAAAGAACATATTTTAGCTAATAAATGTTGCAGGATGATTCTCAGTCAGAAGATAATCAGTTTATGCCATCTAATTCTCCCCAAGTGTCACAACCATTAACGCCCGCACAAGCGACGCCAAGTACTTCTAGTGCGTCTAATTCTTTCACCCTGCAAGATATGGCCGCAGTTATAAATACTACCCTCACAGAGGTTTTATCTAAGCTGCCTGGGTTGCAGGGGAAGCGCAGTAGGTCTAGTGTGAGAGTAAATGCTGAGCCCTCTGACGCTTTATTAGCCATATCCGATGTACCATCACAATGTTCTGAGTTGGGGGTGAGGGATTTGCTGTCTGAGGGAGAGATTTCTGATTCAGGAAAGATGTTGACTCAGATATGACGGCTTTTTAAATTTAAACTAGAACACCTCCGCTTATTGCTCAGGGAGGTTTTAGCGACTCTGGATGATTGTGACCCTATTTTAGTTCCAGAGAAATTGTGTAGAATGGACAGGTATCTAGAGGTTCCTGCCTACACTGATGTTTTTCCGGTCCCTAAGAGGATTTCGGACATTGTTACTAAGGAGTGGGATAGACCAGGTATTCCGTTTTCTCCCCCTCCTACTTTTAAGAAAATGTTTCCCATATCAGACTCCATGCGGGACTCGTGGCAGACGGTCCCTAAGGTGGAGGGAGCTATTTCTACCCTGGCTGAGCGTACAACTATACCTATTGAGGACAGTTATGCTTTCAAAGATCCTATGGATAAAAATTACAGGGTCTCTTAAAGAAAATATTTATTCATCAGGGTTTTCTTCTGCTGTCGCGATCGCTCAGCTGATCGCTCTTTTCCCTTCCGGATTTCTTCAGCGCTGTTGCGCTACACTTCGTTGCCTAGCAACTTGACTGAAGCCGTCCCTCTCCTCTGACGTCAGAATGGCTTCTTATTCCGGCGTCTTCTCTCCTCCGGTGCCTGTTTGTTTTTCACACGTTGGCTTGTGAGTATCTCATATCATATTTCTGAACCTGTGCTTATCGTATATTCTGAATCCTGAACCCCTATCTGCCTGATCCCTTGTTGCTGGACTTTGCTTGTTGGATTACTCTATTGCTTAACCCCTACCTGCCTGATTACACGTTGCTGGACTTTGCTTGTTGGATTACTCTATTGCTTAACCCCTACCTGCCTGATTACACGTTGCTGGACTTTGCTTGTTGGATTACTCTATTGCTTAACCCCTACCTGCCTGATTACACGTTGCTGGACATTGCTTGTTGGATTACTCTATTGCTTAACCCCTACCTGCCTGATTACACGTTGCTGGACTTTGCTTGTTGGATTACTCTATTGCTTAACCCCTACCTGCCTGATTACACGTTGCTGGACATTGCTTGTTGGATTACTCTATTGCTTAACCCCTACCTGCCTGATTACACGTTGCTGGACATTGCTTGTTGGATTACTCTATTGGTTAACCTCTACCTGCCTGATTACACGTTGCCGGACATTGCTTACTAGACAACTCTCTTGATTAACCCTATCTACTTGAAGTTTCTTCTCCTGACCCTGCTGTGTCATCTTCCAGCCTATCTCTGTGAGTATTTTATACTATAGCTGTCGCAGGGTCAGGTCCTGGTATATACTCACTGTGCTAGGGTGTTATTACCTTCATTCTAGCATTTGGGTCTTACTCTGGACTTTACCTATCCTGACATTACAAACAGGCCATAAAATGGACCCTGGTGATTTATCCAGAGCTGTGGCTCTACAAGGACAGCTACTTGGCACCCACTCCGCACACCTGCAATCGTTGGACTCTAAATTGGATCAAATTACTGCTCTTTTGCATAACCTCACTCCGCCTTCACAAGTCCCTGTAACTCCTGTTGTTCCTGCGGCCAGTTCTAATCCTACATATAATCCGCCACATCCTGCTGAACAGTTAGTACCCAGAATTCCGCTACCTGATAAATATGATGGCAACCCGGATGACTGTCGAGGATTCCTTAATCAGTGCCGCCTACATTTCAGAAATAATCCTCTGATGTTTGTTTCCTCTTCTTCCAAGATCACCTTTTTGATTTCTCTTATGAAAGGTAAAGCCTTGGCTTGGGTTTCTCCATTGTTGGAAAAGGATGATCCTTTGCTTCATGATATTGACACTTTTGTATCCATATTTTCTTCCGTGTTCGATAAACCTGGAAGGTCTGCAGCTGCCGAAGCAGGACTTTTAGATTTAAGGCAGGGTTCTCTTTCTGTAGCACAATACGCTATAGAATTTCGGACTTTAGCTGCTGAAACTATGTGGAATCATGGGGCCCTGCGTGCAGCATTTCGTAAAGGTCTTTGTGATCGTTTAAAAGACGAACTAGTTTATAGAGATCTTCCTGATTCTCTAGAAGAACTCATCAATCTATGTATCAAGTTAGATGCTCGTTACTCTGAGCGTCTCCATGAACGTGACCGTAACAGGAGATCCTTTTTAAAATCCAATTTCCGTCCTTTGTCTCGTTCGCCTAACCTTCTTGCTCCGAATTCTTCTATTTCTGAATCTAGTGAACCCATGGAGGTTGGTGCAATTAAATTATCTGAAGCTGAACGTCTCAGAAGGCGTAATCTTGGACTATGTCTATATTGTGGTATTAAGGGACATATGTTAAAAGATTGTCCAACCCGTCCAGTAAAAGCCAGGGCTTAACTCCAGAAAGAGGGACTGAGTTAAGCCAAAAATCCTTTCCTACCCTCAATCCCAAGCTGTTTGTTCCAGTCACCTTCTGTTTTGGCAACACCAAGTTTCAGGCTCAAGCACTCATAGATTCTGGAGCTGCTGGAATGTTTATGGATTCGGATTTTGTTAATTCCCTTCGGATTCCTTTGCTTTCCAAGAACTAAGTAATTAAGGTCACTACTATCAGTGGTCAACCTTTAGGTTCAGGAATCATTCAATATTCTACTATACCACTTCAGATGTCTGTAGGAGTACTTCATTCGGAGTCCATCTGTTTTGACATCATCTCTTCTCCTCAGTTTCCTTTAATTTTGGGACTTCCATGGCTACAACTTCATGATCCGGTTTTCTCCTGGTCAAAAGGGGAACTTGTTACCTGGGGATCCTCTTGTTTCCAAAAATGTTTACAGAATTCTCCCAAACCTTCTAGTACTGTTGTGGCAGTTTTGGACATCCCTGATTCTTTGCCTGTACAATACCATTCTTTTTGTGATGTCTTTTCTAAGAAGGATGCTGAAGTATTACCTCCACATCGGGACTTTGATTGTCCCATTGATTTATTACCTGGAGCACCTCTTCCAAAGGGTAAAACATACCCACTTTCCTGTCAAGAAAATGTTTCTCTCGAAGACTACATCAAGGATAATTTGGCCCGAGGGTTTATTCGCCCTTCTTCCTCTCCGGTAGGAGCAGGTTTCTTCTTTGTTGAAAAGAAAGATGGAGGTCTACGTCCTTGCATTGACTATCGTGCTCTTAATCAGATAACTATCAAGAATTGTTATCCCCTTCCTCTCATTCCTGAATTGTTTGATCGTCTCCAGGGTGCTTCCATTTTTACCAAATTGGATCTTCGTGGGGCATACAATTTGGTCAGGATTCGAAAAGGGGATGAGTGGAAAACAGCCTTCAACACAAGATTTGGACACTATGAATATTTAGTTATGCCTTTTGGGTTATGCAATGCCCCTGCTGTTTTTCAGCATTTTGTTAATGAAATATTCAGAGACTATCTTAATCAATTCGTCATTATCTATCTTGATGATATTTTGATTTATTCTCGGACTTTGCAGGATCACGTTCATCACGTTAAACTAGTACTCCAGAGATTACGTGAAAATTCTCTATTTGCCAAGCTTGAAAAGTGCTCTTTTCATCAAGAATCTATTCATTTTTTGGGTTACATCATTTCTCCGTCTGGATTTGAGATGGATTCTGACAAACTGTCGGCTATTATAGATTGGCCTAGACCAACTTCCCTAAAATCTCTTCAGAGGTTTCTAGGGTTTGCCAATTACTACCGTAAATTTATAAAAGACTTTGCTAACATATCGGCACCTCTTACTGCTCTTACTAAGAAGGGTCAGGATTGCAAACATTGGTCTGATAAAGCCTTACAGGCCTTTGAGACTCTGAAATCTGCGTTTACTTCGGCCCCCGTTCTTTGCCATCCAGTTCCGAGTCTCCAATTCATCGTTGAAGTAGATGCTTCTCTGATCGCTGCCGGGGCTGTGCTCTCTCAACGAAATCCCATCACTAGCAAAATCCTTCCTGTGGGGTTCTTCTCCAAGAAGTTTAATACTTCAGAATTGAATTATGACGTCGGTAACAAAGAATTGTTAGCGATTAAGATGGCCTTGGAAGAATGGAGACATCTGCTTGAAGGCACGGTTCAGCCATTCCTTATACTTACGGATCATAAAAATCTTCTGTATCTTCATACTGCCAAACGCCTCAATTCACGTCAAGCTCGGTGGGCTCTGTTCTTTTCCAGATTTAATTTTGTCCTCTCTTATATTCCTGGTTCTAAGAACTGTAAAGCGGATGCTTTATCCAGACAATTTCAAACTTCTGATTCTACATTGTTGGATTCTGAACCCATTCTCCAGCCTGCTAAAGTTCTAGCTCAGTTGTCTACTTTTCCTTTTCAAGCTCTACGGTCTGCTCAAGGCTCCATTCCTTCCTCCTATAACATACCACCTGGAATCTTGTTTGTACCTGCAGAATACCGCCTTAAACTTCTTCGGTGGGCTCATGATAATATTTTGTCAGAACATCCTGGAGTACGTAATACATTATGGAGACTCAAACAACATGTCTGGTGGCCTTCTATGAACAAAGATGTCAAAGATTATGTTGCAGCCTGTAATTCCTGTACATCTAATAAACAGTCTTCTGGTTTACCTTTTGGACTCTTACAACCTTTACCGGTTCCATATTACCCCTGGTCTCATGTTTCCATGGACTTTATTACTGATCTTCCTAATTCTGCCGGAAACAAGACCATATGGTTTGTGGTAGACAGATTTTCCAAAACAGCACATTTTGTTCCTTTAACTGGCCTACCATCTGCCCGGAAACTCGCTGACCTGTTTATTCTCCATATCACCAGATTACATGGTTTTCCTTTGGACATTGTTTCTGATCGAGGAGTTCAATTTGTCTCAAGATTTTGGAAATCTCTATGCAAACAATTTGGAGTTACCATATCTCTATCTACTGCCCATCATCCTCAATCCAACGGTCAAACTGAACGAGTTAACCAATCTCTTGAATCTTATCTCAGACATTATGTTAACCATCAGCATTCCAATTGGTCTCAACTTCTTCCTTTGGCTGAACTTGCTTTCAATTCTCGTCTCAATTCTTCTTTACAGACTTCTCCCTTTAAGGCAGCTTATGGATTCGAGCCTAGAACTTTTCCTATGTCTTCTGGGGTTTCTGGTGTTCCTGAAGCAGATCGAACTGTGAAGAATCTCTGTAAACACTGGAAGAAGATTCGGGAAATTCTTCTCCTCTCTTCTCTAAAGTATAAGCGATTTGCTGATCGCAGACGCCGTAAGGCACCTTCATTTCGCACTGGAGACAAAGTTTGGATATCAACCAGATTCATTCGTCTTAAGCAACCTTGTGCTAAATTGGGTCCTAAATACATAGGACCGTTTAGAATTGTTTCCAAGGTTTGTTCTACTGCTTACAAGGTGGCTTTACCAGACAACCTGAAGATTCATCCTGTATTTCATGTGTCTCTTCTTAAACCAGCAGTCTCTAATCGGTTTTCCACCAGACAGAAAACTCCCTCTCCGTTTCTTGTGGATGGTACCTCTGAATTCGAGATCAGTCATATTCTTGATTCCAAATTACGAGGTAATCGTTTATACTATTTGGTTCATTGGAAGGGCTATCCCATTACTGAACGTTCCTGGGAACCTGCTTCTCATATCCGCGCCTCTGCCCTGATCAAACAGTTCCACGTTCGGAATCCTTCGAAGCCTGCTCGTGCTCCTCGGAGGGGTCCTTGAGGAGGGGGCACTGTCGCGATCGCTCAGCTGATCGCTCTTTTCCCTTCCGGATTTCTTCAGCGCTGTTGCGCTACACTTCGTTGCCTAGCAACTTGACTGAAGCCGTCCCTCTCCTCTGACGTCAGAATGGCTTCTTATTCCGGCGTCTTCTCTCCTCCGGTGCCTGTTTGTTTTTCACACGTTGGCTTGTGAGTATCTCATATCATATTTCTGAACCTGTGCTTATCGTATATTCTGAATCCTGAACCCCTATCTGCCTGATCCCTTGTTGCTGGACTTTGCTTGTTGGATTACTCTATTGCTTAACCCCTACCTGCCTGATTACACGTTGCTGGACTTTGCTTGTTGGATTACTCTATTGCTTAACCCCTACCTGCCTGATTACACGTTGCTGGACTTTGCTTGTTGGATTACTCTATTGCTTAACCCCTACCTGCCTGATTACACGTTGCTGGACATTGCTTGTTGGATTACTCTATTGCTTAACCCCTACCTGCCTGATTACACGTTGCTGGACTTTGCTTGTTGGATTACTCTATTGCTTAACCCCTACCTGCCTGATTACACGTTGCTGGACATTGCTTGTTGGATTACTCTATTGCTTAACCCCTACCTGCCTGATTACACGTTGCTGGACATTGCTTGTTGGATTACTCTATTGGTTAACCTCTACCTGCCTGATTACACGTTGCCGGACATTGCTTACTAGACAACTCTCTTGATTAACCCTATCTACTTGAAGTTTCTTCTCCTGACCCTGCTGTGTCATCTTCCAGCCTATCTCTGTGAGTATTTTATACTATAGCTGTCGCAGGGTCAGGTTCTGGTATATACTCACTGTGCTAGGGTGTTATTACCTTCATTCTAGCATTTGGGTCTTACTCTGGACTTTACCTATCCTGACATCTGCAACCTATAGCGTGCATTGTTCCTGTAACTACTGCAGCTGCTTTTTGTTTCGAGGCTCTGGAGGAGGCTCTTCAGGTTGAGACCCCATTGGATGATATTCTGGATAGGATTAGGGCTCTCAAGCTAGCTAATTCTTTCATTACAGATGCCGCTTTTCAACTGGCTAAATTAGCGGCAAAGAATTCAGGTTTTGTCATTTTAGCGCGTAGAGCGTTATGGCTTAAGTCCTGGTCTGCTGATGTGTCATCAAAATCTAAGCTTTTAGCCATCCCTTTCAAAGGTAAGACCCTATTCGGGCCTGAACTGAAAGAGATAATTTCAGACATCACTGGAGGAAAAGGCCAAGCCCTTCCTCAGGATAAGACAAATAAGATGAGGACCAAACAAAATAATTTTCGTTCCTTTCGAAACTTCAAAGGTGGTCTCTCTTCCTCTTCCCCTGCTGCAAAACAAGAGGGGAATTTTGCTCAATCCAAGTCGGTCTGGAGACCTAACCAGACTTGGAACAAAGGTAAACAGGCCAAGGAGCCCGCTGCTGCCACCAAGACAGCATGAAGGGGTAGCCCCCGATCCGGGATCGGATCTAGTAGGGGGCAGATTTTCTCTCTTTGCTCAGGCTTGGGCAAGAGACGTTCAGGACTCCTGGGCGTTAAAAATCGTAACCCAGGGGTTTCTTCTAGATTTTAAGGATTCTCCTCCAAAGGGGAGATTCCATCTTTCTCAATTGTCTGTAAACCAGACAAAAAGAGAGGCGTTCTTACGCTGTGTAGAAGACCTATATACCATGGGAGTGATGTGTCCAGTTCCGAAAACAGAACAGGGGCAGGGGTTTTACTCCAATCTGTTTGTGGTTCCCAAGAAAGAGGGAACCTTCAGACCAATTTTAGATCTCAGGATCCTAAACAAATTCCTCAGAGTCCCATCCTTCAAGATGGAGACCATTTGGACTATTTTACCAATGATCCAGGAGGGTCAATATATGACCACCGTGGACTTAAAGGATGCGTATCTACACATCCCTATCCACAAAGATCATCACCGGTTCCTCAGGTTCGCCTTCCTGGACAAGCATTACCAGTTTGTGTCTCTTCCCTTCGGGTTGGCCACAGCTCCCAGAATTTTCACAAAAGTGCTAGGGTCCCCTTTTGGCAGTTCTCAGGCCGCGGGGCATAGCAGTGGTGCCTTATCTGGACGATATCTTAATTCAGGCGTCAACTCACCAACTAGCCAAATCTCTCATCGTGTTGGCTTTTCTAAGATCTCACGGGTGGAAGGTGAACGTAAAAAAGAGTTAATTAATCCCTCTCACAAGAGTTCCATTCCTGGGAACTCTGATAGATTTGGTGGACATGAAAATTTTTCTGACGGAGGTCAGGAAATCAAAGATTTTAACCACCTGCCGAGCTCTTCATTCCATTCCTCGGCCGTCAGTGGCTCAGTGTATGGAGGTAATCGAACTAATGGTAGCGGCAATGGACATAGTTCCGTTTGCTCGCTTGCATCTCAGACCACTGCAACTATGCATGCTCAATCAGTGGAATGACTATTATGCAGATTTATCTCCTCAGATAAATCTGGATCAAGAGACCAGAGACTCTCTTCTTTGGTGGTTGTCACAGGATCATCTGTCCCAGGGAATGTGTTTCCGCAGGCCAGCATGGGTCATAGTGACGACGGACGCCAGCCTATTGGGCTGGGGTGCAGTCTGGAATTCCCTGAAAGCTCAGGGTGTGTGGACTCAGGAGGAGGCTCTCCTCCCGATAAATATTCTAGAACTGAGAGCGATATTCAATGCGCTTCAGGCGTGGCCTCAGCTGGCTTTGGCCAGATTCATAAGATTCCAGTCGGACAATATCACGACTGTAGCATATATCAATCATCAGGGGGGAACAAAGAGTTCTCTAGCGATGATAGAGGTTTCCAAAATAATTTGATGGGCAGAGACTCACTCTTGCCATCTATCAGCAATCTATATCCCAGGAGTGGAGAACTGGGAAGCGGATTTTCTAAGTCGTCAGACTTTTCATCCGGGGGAGTGGGAACTCCATCCGGAGGTGTTTGCACAATTGATTCATCAATGGGGCACACCAGAATTGGATCTGATGGCATCTCGTCAGAATGCCAAACTTCCTTGTTACGGGTCCAGATCAAGGGATCCTCAAGCAGTAATGATAGATGCTCTAGCAGTACCTTGTTCGTTCAACCTGGCTTATGTGTTTCCACCTTTTCCTCTCCTTCCTCGTTTGATTGCCAGAATCAAGCAGGAGAGTGCTTCGGTGATTTTGATAGCATCTGTGTGGCCACACAGGAATTGGTATGCAGACCTGGTGGACATGTCATCTCTACCACCATGGACTCTGCCACTGAGACAGGACCTTCTCATTCAAGGTCAGTTACAGCATCCAAATATAGTTTCTCTGCGGCTGACTGCCTGGAGATTGAACGCTTGATTTTATTCAAGTGGGGATTCTCTGAGTCGGTCATAGATAGACCTTGATTCAGGCTTGAAAGCCTGTCACTAGGAAAATTTATCATAAGATATGGCGTAAATATCTTTATTGGTGCGAATCCAAAGGCTACTCATGGAGTAAGATCAGGATTCCTAGGATTTTGTCCTTTCTCCGAGAAGGATTGGAGAAGGGGCTATCAGCTAGTTCCCTAAAGGGACAGATATCTGCTTTATCAATTTTACTGCACAAGCGTCTGGCAGATGTTCCAGACGTTCAGTCGTTCTGTCAGGCTTTAGTTAGAAACAAGCCTGTGTTTAAACCTGTTGCTCCGCCATGGAGTTTGAATTTAGTTCTTAAAGTTCTTCAAGGGGTTCCGTTTGAACCTATGCATTCCATAGATATTAAGCTTCTATCTTGGAAAGTTCTGGTTTTAGTTGCTATCTCTTCGGCTCGAAGAGTTTATGAACTATCTGCATTGCAATGCGACTCGCCTTATCTTGTTTTCCATGCTGATAAGGTGGTTTTGCGTACCAAACCTGGATTCCTTCCTAAGGTTGTTACTAATAAGAATATTAATCAGGAAATTGTTGTTCCTTCTTTGTGTCCTAATCCTTCTTCTAAGAAGGAGCGCCTGTTGCACAACTTGGACGTGGTTCGTTCTTTGAAGTTTTACTTGCAAGCGGCCAAAGATTTCCGTCAAACATCTTCTCTGTTTGTTGTCTATTCTGGAAAACGTAGAGGTCAAAAAGCTACGTCTACCTCTCTTTCTTTTTGGCTGTAAAGCATCATCCGTTTGGCATACGAGACTGCTGGACAGCAGCCTCCTGAAAGAATTACAGCTCACTCTACTAGAGCCGTGGCTTCCACTTGGGCTTTTAAAAATGATGCTTCTGTTGAACAGATTTGTAAGGCTCCGACTTGGTCTTCGCTTCATACCTTTTCCAAATTTTACAAATTTGATACTTTTGCTTCTTCGGAGGCTATTTTTGGGAGAAAAGTTCTTCAAGCAGTGGTGCCTTCTTTTTAGCCATCTGTCTTGTCCCTCCCGTTCATCCGTGTCCTGTAGCTTTGGTATTGTATCCCACAAGTAAAGGATGAATCTGTGGACTCGTCGTACCTTATAGAAGAAAAGTAAATTTATGCTTACCTGATAAATGAATTTCTTCTATGGTACGACGAGTCCACGGCCCGCCCTGTCATTTTAAGACAGATTATATTTTTTTATTTTAAACTTCAGTAACCTCTGCACCTTTTAGTTTCTCCTTTTTCTTCCTGTACCTTTGGTCGAATGACTGATGGGTGGAGCTAAGGGAGGAGCTATATAGGCAGCTCTGCTGTGGTGCTCTTTGCCACTTCCTGTTAGCAGGAGGATAATATCCCACAAGTAAAGGATGAATCTGTGGACTCGTCGTACCATAGAAGAAATTAATTTATCAGGTAAGCATAAATTTACTTTTCTTTTATGAAGTATAATATACTTCATGCTAAAAGTTCCTATATTTGTCTGCATTGTATGCCGCGCTTGGCACCTCAGGCCACCTGCAGCAGAACGCTATTTTTTCCAGTGAGGTGACCTCTTAGCCAATAGCTATGTGGCCCAGCTGGTATTATGCTGGATAGCTAACACGCTATTGGCTAAGATCACCTCACTGAAAAATAGTGTTCTGCCGTTTGCAGCCTGAGACGCTCAGCGCGGCATACACTGCAGACAGCATTTTATACTTCATGACTGAAAGTCCCCTTTTGTTTGTTGTGCTGGTAAATCCTAGCGTTTCAAAATTGCGTGGATTTACCATCTCTTTAAGTCACAGATCAAAGTATAGGGACATCTTTATCTCAGCATGTGTTGAAAGCAGTCTCATCATTAGGTAGCAATAATTAGGAGCTAGACATGTCCAGCATTATAGGGATCTCTTGCACTAAGGATATATATGGAAATGATAGGGTTATATTACTATAGCTCTAGTTTTGTGTTTGCGGGAGGCAGGCATAATTGGGGGACTCTAGCCTCCCTCACTGCAGAATGACACACCACAAACAATTGTACACAAGGTCAAGGTAATGTTACAGACAAGCACATAAACAATAATAAAATACTCATTGTCTGCATAAAGCAGCAAGCTGTGTTTGGCTGATTTGATAACTTAATGTAGAATGAGCTGTAACCTCCCTATTAATGGCTTACACCAATTACCTTCATTATTTTACAGAGGTCCTTGGCCACTGTTCACCTTATATAATCTTTTTTTTTCTCATGCAGAATATAAGAGGGAGGGGGCATTGTAAACTGCAGAAGCAGTAGGTACTAATATTTTAGCTTGAATTTCATTCTTCAGCTTTTTTTTTTTTTACAATCTCTTTCTCACCGGAATTTCATTTATTTGGTAATTATCCCGCTTGCCATCTCTCACTGTCATATCTCTGACGGCCGCTCATAACTTCAGCACCAAGAAATTACAATTGCTGCTCTGGAGCCGTGAAAATTTCCAGTTTTTTGTCTCACAAATAAGTGACCGTGGGAACAGGAGGAAGGGCAAAACACAAATGATCTGAGATGTTTTTAAATAATAAATGATTTAGTTTGCAGTGCGTAATGTCCTTTTCCTTTTTTTTTCTTTTTTTTTTTCATTGTACTGAATGTACTGTTTTTCAAGCGAGATTTACAGTTTTAAAATCTTTCCCTTCAAAGTTCAGACAGGGCAATGGAGTTTGTGTTCTACACAGCCTAAGGCAACACAGAAAGATGAATATTTAGAAAGGACTAGTGTTTTCAAGTGTGCTGACAAATAGTATTGTCCTTTGTTGAAGGCAAAGTTCACTGTATCAAAGATTATAAATGATTAGGTGTATGGATTAAAGGGACATTAAACACTAAATACATTTAATGCACCTACCCCTCTACTTATGAGTGCCGCCATTTTGGAACCTAGGTTTCCCAGCATGTATGTGAATGAGAGTTGCTGCACATGTGCAAACACATGACAGCACTAAAATAGTGATAGATTCCAACTCGGCTCCACCCATGACTAGAGGGAGGCAGGGAATAATATAAATACTAACCCTGTAACATATATTTATTTAATGTCTGTTTAACTTGCATATTGTATCTTGCCCGTATGCTGTCAGCATTTAGTGATGCAGGGCGGACATGATTCGCTATAGCGAATCATGTCCGCCCGGGGTTGAAAAGTCTACCACATGGTACGTATAACTAGACAGGCACACTTTTATTGTACAAGAAACAAACAAATACCAGAAAAGAGGGTCACAGGTCAGATAATGAATTTAGTGGTTATTCTATTCATTTTTGAATATTTAACAATATTACATTGTAATAGACACATGATTACACATAGTCATAACCCTTAAAGACAATATTGCAGTCAAAAATCGCACTGCGCAGTCGCATTCGTGAAATAAAACATTTTCAAATTTTCATGAAACGTCTGCAATTTGTAGAGATCTATTTTATGTAGAGATCTCATTAGTATGTGCATTTTAAAAGCCATACTTTGCATAGCTTGACGGCCATTTTCTTTCGTATGTGCTGTTTTTAAAAACTACAAAAGTCTTCTTCTCCAAAACCGTTTATGTGACAGACTTGAAATTTTGTTTATAGAGTTATCTTATGACTAACATTCAGATTTGTTCATTAGAAGTTGATAAGTCATGTGGTTTGGCAGCCATTTTGAATTGTTCAAAAATAATTAACAATATTTTTAATTCAATAATAAAACAAAAACCGTTTTACAAAAATGCTTTATTTTTGCCATGTTTATTGACATCTATAGTGTGCATAATATTGAGGCTGTATATCATATGATATGGCAGCCATTTTTTTTACGCAAAAATTTCAAAAATCTATTTTCTCTGCGACTGCTTATGTTAGAACTGTGAAACTTTATGTATAACCTTATATTGTGACCTAGAGTTACATCTGTTCATGTTGAAAGTATTGGTCACATGGTATGGCAGCCATCTTGAATAACGCAAACATTTTGAAAATGTGTTTTTTTGCAACCGCTTATGTTAAAGCTGTGAAATTTGATGTATAACCATATATTGTGTCCTAGAGTTACATCTGTTCGTGCTGAAAGTATTGGTCATATAGTGTGTTATAGATGTAATTATTGTTACAAACTTAAGCCTTGATTCCAAGTTGTGCGCTAAACCCGGTGTTTAAATGAAGCTAAAAATGTAGCTGTCCTGCACTTTCCATAGCACTGCGATTACAAGTTACAAAAAAACCTTCTTGTGTTGTGCGGTATGGTTTTATAGTTAGGTGTTTTGTATTTTGGGTGGGTGGGGGGTTGTTCTGTTAGGGGTACATTTGTATTTTTTTTTAGTAAAAGAGCTGTTAAATTTAGGGCAATGTCCTACAAAAAAAAAACATTTTAAGGGCTATTGGTAGTTTAGTGTTAGATTAGGGTGTGTTTTTATTTTGGGGTGGCTTTTTGTTTTTATAGGGGTATTAGGGTTTAATTTATTTTGGATAATTTCGATTATTATTTTCTGTAATATTAGATTTTTTTATTTCTCGTAATTTTAGAGTTTGTTATTTTTTGTAATGTTAGGTTTTGTTATTTTGTTTAACCCTTTAAGGACACAACTTTCAGTTTGCTCAATTGTTTTATGACGGAAAAATTCCGTCATATGTCCTTAAGAGGTTAATTTTAGAGTTTTTTTTTGTAATGTTAGATAATGTTAGGTTTTGTTATTTTGTTTAATTTTAGAGGGTTTTTCTCTTAGTGTTATTATTTTTTATTTTTGTAATTTAGGTTTTTTATTTTTGGTATATATATATTTTTTTTTTAATAGTAATGTTAGGTTTATTTATAGTTTAAGCTTAGGTTATATTTATTTCACAGGTAAGTTTTTATTTATCTTAAGGTAGTTATATTGTAACTTTAATTTAAAGTTAGCAGGTGTTAGGTTTAGGGGTTAATAGTTTAATTTACTTTGTTGCGATGTGGGGGGCTGGCAGTTTAGAGGTTAATAGGTTTATTTTAGTAGTAGCGATGTGGGGAGTCGGCGGTTTAGGGGTTAATAGGTTTATTTTAGTAGTAGCAATGTGGGGGGTTGGCTGTTTAGGGGTTAATAGGTTGATTTAGTATTTGCAATGTGGGTGGTCGGCAGTTTAGGGGTTAATACTTTAATTTAGTGTTGGCGGTGTGGGTGGGTGGCTGATTAGGGGTTAATAGGTTTATTATAGTATTTGCGATGCGGGGGATGGCAGTTTAGGGGTTAATAAGTAGTTTATGGGTGTTGGTGTACTTTGTAACATTTTTGTTCTGAGTTTTGGGAAACATTTTTGTTTCGCAAAATCCATAACTACTGGTATTTGATTGCGGAATGGATTGTTACGGTATAAGCTATAACGCTAGCGGAATAGCTGTACCGCACTACCTGTAATAAGGTGAGCTGAAAATTCCACACTCAAAGGCCATTTTTTGAGTGCGGAATGGATCGTTGTGGTATAGGATAAAACACTTGCGGAATAGCCGTACGGTGCGACTTGTAATACGAGTGAGCTGACTATTCCGCTTGCAAAGGCCAATTTTTCAGCGGTAAAGCTGTACCGCACAACTTGCAATCTAGGTTTTGATGTGTGAAATATCATTTATTAGGGCACTTGCCAAAATCATATATTTTATTGTTGGGAACGCCTGCTGGCGATAGGCTGAAAATGATAGGTGATTTTGTAACATTATCTCACTGAGAAACAAGACCCCTCGGCAGTCTAGCAAGGTAAAATTTGAACATAACCTCACCTGATCGAGACGACTAGGCAGCCTTAAAAATGTCTTTGAATCTATCCCGTTGTATATTTCTATTACTAACACTTGTGTAGATAAGTATACAAACCTGTAGATGGCCATCTCAAAGATCTTTCAAGTATGTGAATGTAAAGTATGTTTATTTCACTTTTGCAGAAGACCAGGTAGATCTGCTTTGTTTTCCAAAGGAAGAATTAATATGTATGATATATACATGTATTTGTGTAGAAACAGGTATGTTATTTTACAAGTGTATGAACAAGTATGCTTTTAAATGTATTACTGTATGTGTGGATAGAAATAGTATGTTGGGATACGTATATGGATAGAAAGCAGCATTTATGGATATCAGCTCTAAATGTATGCGTGGGAAGGTATTTTGTGTTCAGGTGAATTAATAGAGAAGAACATTAGGATCAGTTTATTACGGACAGAAATGGCCTTTCCAAGTATATTGATGACCATGAATGACAGGTCTGTTTATTTAAGGGCAAGTATAGGTCGCTCATGTGTAGTGATTGACAGGGATAATTAGGCAAAGTATATGACACTTCTCTAGTAATCATAATATGTTTATAATTTATGGTGCTCTTGCTTATTCGGGTAGCACTTAAGTTACATTTAATGAATGCAAGATACCAGGGTGAGGACTAATGTACAAATACAATGGATTGGCAATTTGTCTGTTTTGTGAGTCAGCATCCTTGACCAGCAATGGGTCCCTTTTTTGGGTTTCACTTCTACCAACTCGTTTGTATCTTTCTCAGAGCAGCTCGGCCTGATGCAATCATAGAGTGCATTGCAGCATGTCCCCCGAGGCTCGTGCTATCTGTCTTTTCTTTCCTGTCTCATTTAGTTCACCACTGACATTAATCCCTTTCTGTTTTCACCCGGCCTGTGGGCACAAGTCAAACTCCTTCCCAGTATTTCTCGCTCTCTCCCTTTCTCACACACTCTCTCTCTCTCTCTCTCTCTCTCTCTCTCTCTCTCTCTCACTCGCCCTGAGACACCAAGACTTCCTTCACTGGTGACTGATGAGCCTGTGTCAAAATGCACTCTCTGAAGACATTAACAACTTGTGTTCTCTGAGAGCCTGGAAATGCAGAATGTGCTCAGTGATTTCCCAGGGAGCGAGCGAGGGAAGGGAGGGGGGAATACCGGGCTGCTTCTCAATACGGAAGCTTCCTGGCAGCTCCTATTTTATGCAACAATAGTTCCCTGAGTGATCTGCAACAAAACAGCATGACCTGCAACCCTCAGACGCTGGTCAGGAGGGAAAGCTCTGGGTTTTAATTGTGCCGGGCCTCTATTAACCGTCCATGTGAAGCTTGCTCTTACTTTCTATAGCAAAATATTTTTGCAACTGACTTCTGTGGGATATCACTAGCATCTCAGCTAATTTATCCCACTGCTGACATTCATATGCTATTTTTTTTAATGTTTGTATAAGAGCTTCTCTGGTTTACCTGATGTTATCTACACAATTCCCTAAAATCTCTTTGCTTCTGCTCTGAAAACTTCTTACAGTCATCAGGTTATAAGCATATGATTAAGAAATGAGAAGAATAGCAGATGGCAGGGAGAGCCCATGTACAAACAATGGCCCCTATTTACCAAAGGTCTTGCGGACCTGATCCGACACTGCGGATAAGGTCCACAAGACCTCGCTAAATGAGGAGAGCAATACGCTCTCCGCATTTAACATTGCACCAGCAGCTCACAAAAGCTGCTGGTGCAACGCCGCCCCCTGCTGACTCGCGGCCAATAGGCCGCCAGCAGGGAGCTGTCACTCAACCTGATCGTACTCGATTGGGTTGATTTGCGGCGATGTCTGTCAGCCTGCTCAGAGCAGACGGACAGGTTATGGAGCAGCGGTCTTTAGAACGCTGCTTCATAACTTATGTTTCTGGCGAGTCTGAAGACTCGCCAGAAACACGGGCCCACAAGCTCCCTACGGAGCTTGTTAAATGGGCCCCAAAGAATAAAAAAAGTACATAAAAAGTACATAAAAAAAAAAAAGTTTCATAATTCAGGTAGAGCATGCAATTTTAAGCAACTTTCTAATTTCCTCCTATTATCAAATTTTCTTCATTCTCTTGCTATCTTTATTTGAAAAGCAAGAATGTAAGTTTAGAAGCCGACCCATTTTTGGTTCACAACCTGGGTTGTGCTTGCTGATTGGTGGCTAAATGTACCCACCATTCAGCAAGTGCTGTCCAGGGTACTGAACCAACAATTGGCTGGCTCCTTAGCTTGGATGCCTTCTTTTTCAAATAAAGATAGCAAAAGAACAAAGGAAAATTAATAATAGGAGTAAATTAGAAAGTTGCTTAAAATTGGATGCTCTACCTGAATCATGAAATAAAAAATGTGGGTTTAGTTTCCCTTTAATGCTGTTTGATCCATTGCTTTGTCTTTGTTAAACTGGTTTACTTATGATTGGTAGAGGTTATAATACATTAATTATTTGTAATAGGCCTAGTACTCATGGGCTTTTAGCAGGGTACCAGGCTGTAGTATGGTACTGCTCTTTTTTTTTTAAAACATATATTCTGTGCTCCTCTGGGATTGAATCATAGCAGGCTAGCAGCTCTGCTCCACCAGACCTATACCCAATACCCTGCCCTCACTTCTCCAGTAGTAGAGCATGACAAACTCTTGGATTTACAGTTTCAGGACTGTATACTATGTCTCAGAACTAGAGTGTGATATTTTTCAGCCTCCTTTCCTTTAGAGCTAGAGTGGGACAGATTGATTTTTTTAATTCTTTGGGACTAGCAATTAGTTTGTTATTGGTCATGTTCCTACTGGACTGACTCAGTACAAATTATTGGCTTTCTTCCTCTACTTTAAGATAGCTCACTTATAAAGTGGTGTGCGCCTGGCTGCTACTTCAGTCTAGCTATTTCTAGCTTTAAATGGTAGTTGAGGTTACTCATCAGTGCCTGTGCACAGCTGGGAGTGAGCTGCTTTACTTGCTCTGTTTAGCTTGCAAACCTCTCAGTTAAACTCGGTGCCCCCAAGACTTGGAGGCCAATTTAACAAAGGTCTTGCGGTCCTGATCCGACAGTGCGGATCAGGTCCGCAAGACCTCACTGAATGCGGAGAGCAATACGTTCTCCGTATTCAGCATTGCACCAGCAGTTCACAAGAGCTGCTGGTGCAATGCTGCCCCCTGCAGACTCGCGGCCAATGGGCCGCAAGCAGGGAGGTGTCAATTAACCCGATCGTACTCGATCGGGTTGAATTGCGGCGATTCCTGCGGACAGGGTTATGGAGCAGAGGTCCATTCGGAGCTTGATAGATAGGCTGCTTGGACTACAAGTACAGGAGTGCTGGAAGGATGCGGGTAGACACATTTGTCTTCTTTCAAACACTTTTTCTCTCCAGATGTTCAGGTGTCAGCTTCGTTGATAGCGCCTTTGCCCCTACAATAACAATAACTCCCTCTAACCCATCCATCTGTGCCTCGGTCAGAAATGGTGCTCCTTAATCTGTCAAAGGGTTATACTAATTAGTATGTTTGTAATAGTTGTATTTAGATTTTTTATTCCAGTAACCAAATTAAAGCGACATTAAACTGCTAGTATAACTATTACTACTAACCATGTTATTGTTTTAACTCTTCAGAGACGTTTCTCTTATTTAAACCCTTTACAAGTGTTTTGCATCTCTTAACACTGGGCGCTGCCATCTTGGAACTTAAGGGACACAAACAGTGTGCAAGATCTGTGATATTGTAGTCTACTTGCCAAGCCTTATTGTGCTCTTTAGTACAGAGAGGGAGCTGTACATTTTTGTAGTGACTGCATTGCTATATATTATTCTTGAGTTTTTTTTATATTTGTTATGTCACTTTGAAACTGATTTCTAGTCGGTTAAAAGGGACAGTATACTGTAAAATAGTTTTTCCCTTAATGGGTTTACAATTGCTTTTTTTACCAACTGCAGAGTAAAAAATGTATGAAAATTAGCTTTTTAAGGTTTATTTCTGTATATTAAAGCTCTGATTTTGTGTTTTGAAGCCACAGCCTAATAAAATAGGTTGAGCTTGTAGGTATAATCAGATCTCATTACTGTATCACATTGTATACATATACCTGCTTCTTTATCTTATATCTGTCCTTAAAACAATCACCAATACTTTGAGAGAACAATGGAAAATAAACATTTTATTACCTTATCTCTGCTTTATCACACTGGGAGTGAAATTTATTCTGCTGGCTGTGTTTACAAAGCTTATCTATAGCTGGTACGCGCGGCCACAAACTTTCAGAATAGGTGGGGATACTACATGCTAAATTAACAATTTCAAATGCCAATATAAGGGTAAAGGAGCTACTTGTAAACAATTTAATACACTCCAGCAGGTAAAGTGGATCATTGGGAACAAATTAAAGGGGAGAAAATTTTTGAGTAAACTGTCCCTTTAACTAACCCAAAGTGCAAGGTATTGCTGTCAAAATGCAGTAGCCTCACAAATCTGTGAAAGCGCTCTGCTTCTATCGCAGGATGTAACAATATTCTTGTTACCAGATGGCGACACCCAGTATAAAGGTGCAGAGCTTTACCAACTGGCTTCTGTAATGGGTTAAAATAAGAGAACAGTTTTAAAGATTGCAGGTACAGGAGGAATGACACAAGCATGGTGATTAGTAACCCTACATGAAACTCACATTTTTTTCTTTCGTGATTTAGAAAGAGCATGCAATTTTAAACAACTTTCCATTCTACTTTTATTATCTAATTTGCATCATTCTCTTAGTATCATTTGTTGAAAGCATATCTAAATAAGGTCAGTAGCTTCTGATTGGTGGCTACACATAGATGCCGTGTTCTATTTCTTCAACAGGGATGTCTAAAACATTAAGCAAATTAGATACTATAAGTAAATTAGAATATTGTTTAAAATTGTATTCTCTATCTGAATCATGAAAGATACATTTTGGGTTTCATGTCCCTTTAAGTTGTGCTAAGCAGGTGTCCCTTTAACACCTGATTGATAGTAAGTTGTGCAATCGAGGAGGTAAACCGTACTCACCAGCTCTGCGCTGCGCTGTCTGCAGCTGTATTAGCATGATGTATGAATTCCTGCGTTGCTCACTAAATGAGTGATATGTCATTTTTCCAATTTTGCCATGTGATTAATTTCTTATAATAGATCTCATCATGGGGAAGAGGAAGTGAAAGCTGTTCTTGGTGCTCAGTGTATCAATGAACTGGAAGTCATTTCTGCCTAATTATATCACTAGTGAAGCCTTCGCTGCCTCCGGAGTATAATTTATCGTACAGTTGCAGGGATGGAGCAGGGAGAGGCTGCGGGGGAGCCGTCTTTAATTACAGGAGATTGACTTATTATCAGTTTGCAATCATTTGAGTGTACCCTCTGTTTCTTCACCTCGCCTTGTATACTTTGGTTTTATTTATCTTTTTATTTCAATATCTCTAGGTGGTCACATTGATCCTTAGGGGTTACACTGATCTGTGGAACCACAAAGGCTAATTCCATTTGTCTCTATTTACTAGTTTTTGTAATTTAGCTAAGTAAAAGCCTTACTCATGGTTCAGATACAACATGCAACTTTTTTTTCAATTTACTTTGCTCCCCTCGTTTCCTTTGTTGAAAATCATACCTAGGTAGGTTTATCAGCAGCAATGCACTACTGGTGATTGGTGGCTACACACCTGTCGCTCTTGTTATTGGCTCACCAGATGTGTTCAGCAAGGTCCTAGTAGTGTACAGGTGTTCTAGAGCTTACTTTAATTGTGGTCTAGATTAAAAGAAGAGCGCTAATTTATTGTGCGCCCGTGAACGGGCAAATTTGTCCGTTTACAGTAGAACGATAAATAACCTGGCATTACAAGTGGCTGGTTAATGCTACCGCAAGCTGTGGTACCAATTAGCGCTCAGAAAATTAATCAGAGATCAGATCTCTGGTTAATTTTAAAAATTTCCCCTAATTGCCCCAAAATAAAATGTAGCATTTATATATATATATATATATATATATATATATATATATATATATATATATATATATGTGTTAATATGTGTATATATATATATATATATATATATATATATGTATATATATATGTGTTAATATGTATATATATATATATATATATATATATATGTATATATATATATATACACATATTGATGCATAAATATATTTGAGTATATATATATATATATATCAATAGCAGTCAGTCCCTCTAAGGGGAAGAAAAAACGCTTCACTCTCCTATTGGGACGCAGGATTTGTATATTAACCCATTGAAAAAGATACCTGCTGGTATCGAAACGTTTGGGATGATTTTCCGTTGCTGACTTCTACTGTGAAGATTGATTAAAGCTTTTGTTTATATCTAAAGACCGGAGAGTGAAGCGTTTTTTCTTCCCCTCAGAGGGACTGACTGCTATTGCTATATATCTTCTACGCAGCACCCTGGCGGATGTGGCTGTAACAGTGAGTGCACCGAACCTGTTTTTTTATATAGATATAGATATATATTTAAAATTTGCTGCGCGACTTACCCCCTTCGCTGCTCTACTTTCTCTGCCGTGTCTCACAGCAGGAGAACGAGGCTCCCATTGGAGCCTATAAAAGCACACTCTCAAGAGAGCAAAGGTTCCCTGTAATTGCACTGAACCTGTAATACCAGCGCACATTTGCGCGCGTCAGTATTACAGTGTGACGCACAAATATCACGCTTGCGAAGGCGCAATTTTGCTCTCCACTCGTAATCTAGCCATTTATGTTTAACACATTTGCAGTTCTCCCCTGTTATTTTGATTCCTCTGTGCAAATCCAAATAGTCTATCTCTTAAAATGTCAATGTTCCTATTATTGCTGTCAGTTTTCATATTATATAGGTAATGTTTTCAAATGCAATGTAAATACAAGTGTTTATAATTACATAGTGGAATTTCCGATCTGGCTGGCTTCCTTTGTATCTATAGTCATTATAAACCCAGAAATATTAAAGTTAAAGGGGCATGGAAATCAAAATAAAGCTTTATTCATTCAGGAATCAGAAAACTTTGTTCAGGCCCAGAACACTGAAAAAAAAACAAAGTAAAAAAGTAAATTAGTTTTCTTTTGGGGAAAAAACAGAAAAAAAGAAGATTAAACGGACACTGAACCCCAATTTTTTATTTCATGATACAAATAGAGCATGCAATTTTAAGCAACTTTCTAATTTACTCCTATTATCAATTTTTCTTCGTTCTCTTGCTATCTTTATTTGAAAAAGATTGCATCTAAGCTAAGGAGTCAGACAATTTTTGGTTTAGAATGCTGGGCAGCATTTGTTTACTGATGGGTAAATTTATCCACCAATCAGAAAGAACAACCCATGTTGTTCACCAAAAATGGGCCGGCATCTAAACTTACATTCTTGCTTTTCAAATAAAGATACCAAGAGAATGAAAAAAATGATAATAGGAGTAAATTAGAAAGTTGCTTAAAATTGCATGCTCTATCTGAATCATGAAAGAAAAAATTTGGGTTCAGTGTCTTTAAAGTATTTCTGGAGCTTTGAAATCCTAAGAAATTTGTGTCTAAAATAATATTGTAATTAAAAATGATACAGTATATATAAATATATATATAGTCCTGTTTCTTCTTATCATATAGGAGAAACATGATTTATGGCTGTTTGAGAAAACTATGGACAGACTGTACAAGATTATATACAGGTGGCCCTCGTTTTACAACGGTTCAATTTACACCATTTCAGAATAACAACCTTTTTTTACAGTCATGTGACTGCTATTGAAAAGCATTGAGAAGCAGTGCATTTATTAAAATAGCCAGTAGGTGGAGCTGTCCGCTTGTGTTGCAGCAAAGCCAAGCAAGCTGAAATTAATCAGTTTAACCAGACCTGAGCTATCGAGCAGATTTCAAAAGGATCAAGATCTTCCTGTCTATATATCAGTCCAGATTGGAATGCATAGAAATAACTGTTTGCAGAAAAATGTAAGTGAAGTCTGTGTTGTGTGATTATTTTATTAGGTTTATAATGCTGTTTAGCAAATGTTTTTGTTCATTTAACTTAGTTTAATTATATATTCTGTGTTGTGTGATTATTTTATTAGGTTTATAATGCTGTTTAGCATTTAAAGTCTTCATTTCAAAGCTTTAAAAATAATGTATTAGGTGTTACTTATGCCAATTTTGAGAGGGGGCTGGAACCTAACTCCCTCACTTCCCATTGACTTACATTATAAACTGTGTTTCAATTTATAACGGTTTCGATTTACAACCATTCCTTCTGGAACCTAACCCCGGCGTAAACTGAGGGCTACCTTTAGTTCTTAAATAAAAAAAGTATAATTAGGGAGAGCCTTAGCTATGCTAATTTAGAACAGTTAACTGACAATTATTAGATGTAAATTATACATAAAAATGGACTATACATTAAATGTGCAACTTTTCGTTGCTTCCTTATATCTCCTCCAGCATTCATTTATTTACAGCTATGATAGAGAAACTAAATTAACAAATGAGCGAATTGCATATTCTTTTATTTGGTTCGTTCCTGTAAATTAACAAATGTTGGAAAAATGGCAGCTTTGGTTTTCATTTGCAACAAACAGCTATTTGGCCGCGACTGTACAGGGGGCGGCATTGAACAAGAAATGCTTGTGCAATGTTAAATGCCGACAGAGTATGCTGTCGGCATTTAGCGATCTCGGGTGGAAATGATTCGCTACAGCCAATCATGTCCGCCCGACACTTAGTAAATCTACCCCTAAGAGTTAAAAAAAAAAACATATTAAAATAAACTGTTATACTCGTGTGTAAACTTTCTTATTTTAAAAATACCATTTTAATATTTTAAAAGGCATATGGAATATGGCAAAGTGATTGGAAAGGGCTACAGTGTGTATATATGTATATGTGTGTGTGTGTGTGCATATATACATGTCTATATATGTGTATACATGGGTATTTATGTGTCTATATGTGTAAATATGTATGTGCATACTTATAAACACATGTATATACACACACACATACATATATATGTATATATATATATATATATATATATATATACTTTTGAACCCTTCCCAATCAAATACATTGAAACATGGAATGTCATTTTTATTTATTTTTTTATTTTTAACATGTTTTAATGTTTTCTTAAAGGGACAGTCTAGTCAAAACTAAACTTTCATGATTCAGATAGGGCATGCAATTTTAAACAACTTTCCAATTTACTTTTATCATCAAATTTGCTTTGTTCCCTTGGTGGTATTTTTGAAAAGCTAAACCTAGCTAGGCTCAAACTGATTTCTAAACAGTTGAAAACCGCCTCCTAGCTCAGAGCATTTTGAAAGTTTTTGACAGTTAGACTGTGCTAGTTCACATGTATCATATAGATAACATTGTGCTCACTCCCGTGAAGTTATTTAGGAGTCTTCACTGATTGACTACACTGCATGTCTGTCAAAGGCACTTAGATAAGGAGGCTGTCTGCATAAGGGATAAACCTCCTATTACGTCCTACGTTTTCAATAAAAACACAACACAACTGCTTTGGGGAAAAGACCGGTCACGGTCGCGTTTATTAAACAAATTGAATTCTGCCTAATCTAGCCAATAATTAGGCAGCTCAAATCAACCTATCCCTGAACTTGTAGCAAGTTCATTCCAGTTGGTGGCGGCATCTTCTTCTAGCTAACTAACCCCTACTTATTGACGGACAAGGCCCCTCCGATGTCTGCAGCGTGGCACAGGGGTTGCGCACGCTCATTGGCACAGTGAGAGAGATTTTGTTATGTAGAGCTCTTCGGCCTGCAGCTCTTTAAAAGGGGGGAGAGGAACCCCTAAGCCGGCACTTAGTGGGCGACACCTCTCCCTGTGTTCGGGCCGTCACTCTGCTCACACTGCGCCCGCTCCCAGGGCCTTGCCCGACCGCCAGCTAGGGCACAATTTCACCAACCCAGTAAGGCATCCTCTCCAAACGAATCGTCCAACACGTATGAGAGAGGTGGATGACTAAATTACAACCTCGGGCTTATGGGGCTGGTTCAACTAAACCTACCCCCGCCGAGGACTGACTTACCCTTAACCTAACTTGCCGCCACATACCTTCATCCAGGGACGGGCGGGCGGGGAAAGTTCTCCTCGAAGTCTGGAGGCAGGAAGAGGCCGAATCCACTGGAACAGGACCCTATAAAGGCAAGAGGTACACCCTCCCACACATTTGCAACATTGTAGCATACACACACTTCTAGAATCCTCCAGACTTCAAGTCAGCTATCCCTTAATTTTGCTACAGGCCCACTAGAGGGCCCTCCACTTCCATAAGGGATAAACCTCCTATTACGTCCTACGTTTTCAATAAAAACACAACACAACTGCTTTGGGGAAAAGACCGGTCACGGTCGCGTTTATTAAACAAATTGAATTCTGCCTAATCTAGCCAATAATTAGGCAGCTCAAATCAACCTATCCCTGAACTTGTAGCAAGTTCATTCCAGTTGGTGGCGGCATCTTCTTCTAGCTAACTAACCCCTACTTATTGACGGACAAGGCCCCTCCGATGTCTGCAGCGTGGCACAGGGGTTGCGCACGCTCATTGGCACAGTGAGAGAGATTTTGTTATGTAGAGCTCTTCGGCCTGCAGCTCTTTAAAAGGGGGGAGAGGAACCCCTAAGCCGGCACTTAGTGGGCGACACCTCTCCCTGTGTTCGGGCCGTCACTCTGCTCACACTGCGCCCGCTCCCAGGGCCTTGCCCGACCGCCACAAAAGACGCCTCTTGCCGCCACACTTAACCAACATAGCCCTTAAATAACAGTATAACAATATAACATACAACCAAATTCAATTTTTTTTTTTTTTATATATAAATAACGCTGTGTTAACAACGGTCGGATGCCAACCATAGCACAGAACTTTGAAACTAACTAATGCCCTAATAAATGTTCATTTTAAACAACCGATGAGATGGCTGTCTTAAGGTTAGCCAGGAAAATGTCCAACCCGACGTCCGCCAGGTGAACCCCATCCGGTCGGTAAAGGGCCTTCTTGTCGGCCGTAATAGTGTCATGCCTAATGACGAAACCTCCCACGGCCGTGACCGCTCTCCCCACTTCCCTATTAACTTTCTTGCGGACATTGTACGCTGCCCTCTGTGTCACAATGTGACGCCAACGCAGCCGTGCAACCACGTTAGACCAACCTATCCGCACATCCTGAAGCCATGTGCACACCCACTTAATGTCCGCAACCATAATCCGTATTAAATCCAACACGGGAATGGATCCCAAGTCATTTCCGCCCAGATGCACAACAATCACTTGAGGCTTTCCCCACCTCCTATGTGCATCCTGTAACAGAGCGGGAAGCTCCCTCCAATTAAGACCCCTGCGCCCGAGCCAGCAAATGTTAGCCCTGGATGCTGCCAATCCTAGCTGCTGCCCTCCCGGGGAATGATGCGCCCTGATAGCTGCCCAGTGGATAAAGGAGTGCCCAATAATCCACACGCGCACCGGGGTCTTTCCTGTACCTATAACAACATGGATGGGGACAATGAAATGGTGACAAACCACTGGCAATACCCCTTTCTCACCCCCCCCACTCCCCACCAAGTCGGGAAGGAATCAAGAGGTTACACACCTTACACACCCTCATCACTAAGCATGCAATGGGCGAATATAGCCCCTATATCGCTCAGACTTCCAACGCCCCATTTTCTTAATGACCGCCTGCGACGACCCCAAGGCCGCAGCACTAGTCGCTGCCCCGATGCGGAATGAATGCGGCGCAATCTTAGATGGATCCAATGCCGCTGCCACTTTGGCAAGCACTTTGCGGAACTGGAAAGCTGAAAGTGAACTACCGTCCTCGTGCACGAGAAACTGTAGTCCTCCGACCGGCCGTACACGGCAATAATCCGCCACGCTCGATACCGGGCAGCACTCTGTGTATTCGTGTCTGGCTAAAGGCAACCAGGCCCCTTTCCCATCCTGATCAGTTTTGGATCTGGGAATGAGCAAGAGCACGCAATCGTCCGTGGTCCTTACGTGCCCCACTTTAATACCGCCTACCTCCCCTCTTGTGGAGGAGGCGACCACTTCGCCTATCCTCAGCGCCCCCGCAAATGCCAGCGCGAAAGCAGCCGAAACAAGACCGCCTCGTAGGCTGAACTGCACACTGCCCCCAGATTTACCACCAACGAGCGCAATCTTTCCGTCGTGATCGGCTCCCTCCGATCCTTTGCGGGTGGGGCCAACCGGCCCCATCCCTTCAAGATCTGCCTTACTAGAAAAGTACCTGTATAATCCCTGAAACCTAAGGCTTTATTGAAAAAGGACAATGCCGCTAACCTGCTCAAAGCTGACAATCTGGACATACCCTCAAGCTTCAAGCACGCAAGCCATTCTAGAACGTGTACCTGAGACGCCTGACACAACAAGAAGCCCTTCTGCAAGCTGAAACGCTCCCATGCCCTCCAATGCGCCGAATACGCAGCCCACGTCTTAGGAGCCAGCGATGCCCTGATCATGGGGAGGATGGACTCCCAACCCCCGCCAGCTGCCAAAGGAAAAGAGGGCACGTTAGACCCTCAGCTGCCGCCCTCGGGGCTACCCTTCTAAACTGATCCCATTGAAATCTGGAAAGGGCATCTGCTATCACATTGCTCACCCCTGGGACGTGCCGTGCTGTGAAGCGAACATTAAGCTGCAAACACCGCAAGACGAGGTGCCGTAGTTAGGTCACCACCACCGGTGAGGTTGCTGACAACCTGTTTATGGCATATACCACGCTCATATTGTCTGACCAGAAGATTACTGACCGATTTGACAGCCTCTCTCCCCATAGTTCTATTGCTACCACAATAGGGAAGAGTTCTAGCATCGTAAGGTTACGCGTGAGACCCGCGGCAGCCCAGCCCTCTGGCCATGGCTCCGCACTCCAGTCTCCGTCTAAATAGGCTCCATAGCCAAACCCGCCCGCGGCATCCGTGAACAGATGCAAGGCTTGATTGGAAATGGGCCCGTCTCTCCAAAGGCAGACCCCGTTAAAATGAACAAGGAACCTCTCCCAAACTCTCAGGTCGTCCCTCATCTCCTCTGTCACCCGACGCTTGTGGCTAAGCGTCCGAGGCCCCTTCAATTGAGCTTCTAACCTGCGGTTGAAGACCCTCCCCATGGGGATCGCCCTCCCCGCAAAGTTAAGCAATCCCAGAAGGGATTGCAGCTCAGTAATGGAGATATGCTCCGCGCGACATGCTGATTGAACCGCCCCAAGTAGGCGGTCGACTTTATCTTTTGGGAGCCGGCATAGGGAGGCAACAGTGTCGATCTCTATGCCTAGGAACGTCAGGCAGGTACATGGTCCCTGCGTTTTTTCGTGCGCGAGCGGCACTCCAAACTCTGCTGTAATATCCTGCATCACCCGCATCAATGCCGCACATTCGTCAGTATCTGGACCCCCTACCAGCAGGAAATCATCCAGGTAGTGAGCCACGGCCCCGCCCCCAGACGCCCTCTGCACTACCCAGTGCAGGAAGGAGCTGAAGCATTCAAAAAGGGCACATGACAAGGAGCAGCCCATGGGCAAACACCTGTCAACAAAAAATTCACCCTCGAACTTCATCCCCATCAGCCGGAATGAGGAAGGATGAAGTGGGAGCAAGCGGAAGGCGGACTCAATGTCCAGCTTGGCCATCAAGGCCCCGCGACCCCGAGAGCGAACCACCTCCAGTGCCTCGTCAAAGGACTGATAATGCACGGAACTGAGGTCCGGATCTATCGCATCGTTCACTGACGCCCCCTTGGGATAAGACAAGTGGTGAATGAGCCTGTACTTCCCCTTCTCCCGCTTGGGAACTACCCCCAGTGGAGAGACTACTAGATCCGCGATTGGTCGTTCCCGAAATGGGCCGACCACCCTCCCCAGCCTCAGTTCCTTATCCAGCTTCTCCCTCACTACGTGCGGGAACTCATAAGCTGACTTTAGGTTACGGTGGACGGAGGACCCAGTTACTTGCGATGTAATCGGTATCCTAAACCCCACCCTCAATCCCGACGACAGGACTGCCGCTGCCTCGCCGTCAGGATACAGCGCCAGCCACGGCGCCATCCTCTCGTACCTAAGTGGAGTTGGGGCCCTTGCCCCCAGGTCCCCCTCTACTAATCGGGGAGGGTGCACCGGCTCCCCTTCTATTCGCGCATTCTGCCCCCGGGTGGGGTCCGCTGCAAAACTTGCAGATGTGCCGAAAGGAGCAATTTGCTCCCCTGTCACACTGCTTGTCCTGGAATTTCCAGCACTCCCTCCCCCGCCTCTTCGGGCGCGGAAAGGACCGCTGCGTCCCAGGCTTCGCCGCCCCGGTTGGCGAAGTAGACCTCTCGCGCCCCAACTTAGACCACAGGTGCATATCTTGCGTCCCGAAGTGTAAGATGGGGTTACCCACCATTTTCTTGCGAAACGCCACATCGTAGTCCCGCCAAGCACCTTCCCTGAACCTTTTGTAAATATCACCAATAGTGTCTTGATATTTAAAAAGGTTATGCCCCTGAGTCGGCCACCTATCAACATAGCAGGACGCCAACACCCTATATCCAGCCTGCCATTCCTCATAAGTTTCCTGGCGCCTAACTTTCTTGGGGCCCGAGCCCTCGGCCGCCCTCTCCTTAGCTCTACAGGCTTCCGGAGTGAGTTCGTAGATATTCACATATCTACCCTCTTGGATCTTTTTAATCACTTTAGCCTTCAAATGGCCGTAAAGTGAGTGGACTAGGCATGGGTAGGAATCCCCATGCACCGCCACTTTTCTTGATGCCACCTGCCCCGCCGGCGCAACTCCCGCTTGCGCTAAGGAATTGTTCTCCACGACGCCCTGCGTGCCTGCCTTCGCCTGCACCTGCGCTGCCACTAATTTTTTAATCATTCTAAACATTTGTTGTTGGCCCTTTCCCACTAAACCCAGCCCTGCCTCGCTATCAGAACCTGAGTCACTAGAGGAAGACCCCATGTTAGTGTGTGTAATATCAGTGATTGTGCACTCACCAGCTTGAGACAGCTGCTGCGACACTCCTTCCGATGGCTGTGGTTGTCCGCCTTCTGAAATGCTAGCAAGTCCCACAGCTCCTCCATTTGCCATGCAATGGCCGCTTGTACCAGCCTCCATTCTGCGTTCAGCACCTGATGACACCTGAGGAGACAAAACAGACTGGGGAGTACTCTGAGTGACGAAGAGGGCCCCAGATGGGGCCGCACCCTCCTTTTCGACACCCCTAGCCCTCTCTTGCACCCCAAGTGCTGCAGCCACCGCCCTTCTAATCAAATCCTCCTGAACACCCAATGCCTGACTAACGCATTCTCTCACCTCGCGCTGTACCTCAGCAGCGATCTGCGCACTGTCCACACGTGCATTCACACCCCTCAACTGGCCCTGCCTAGAAGCATCTACATTACCTATAGTACCTGACCCAAGAGTCACATTTTCATTGCCTTGTCTATTAGCTATCTGCTCCCTCTGCTGCTCAGGGGCCTGTTGCGGACGTACCGCTTCTTGAAAGTAGGGGGCATCATTTGCACCTAAACTTTGTCCCCTGCAAACTCTCACACTTTGCTCCTGACTCTGTGGCTGATCTCTCATGATAAGATCCCTGTTCATACCGGCAACAGCACCATTCGAGCCACTACCCCTCAGCACCACAACCTCCGCTTCTATTGGAGGTATAACCTGCTGCCTGTGACCCATGGGGTCCCCATCTGCCGTGATGGCGTCATCTGCGCCTCTAACACATGAGCCTCTCACCTGCCGCCTATGCTCCTCGCCTGCAGCCACACTCACCACCTGCCCGGTACCCGCCCCCCTGCCCCCTGCGGCCGTCGTCGCCAACCGGAGTCTCCCCAACTTACTAGGGGCTGCTCCGGAAGGCTCCTCCGGCTGGTCAGCAGGGCTGCGTTGTGTGCGCGTGCGACCGCGCTCCTCCCCAGAAGAAGATCCGTCAGAGGGGGAGGAGACGCGACGCACGTTACGTGCGGGGGCGTGGCCACGCCCCACGCTGCTAGAAGGCCTCAAGCCCGCCCGGCCGCGGCAGCCACCGGCAATAACCCCAGACCCTCCGGCACCATCCAGGCCCTGCACTATGCCGCCCGACCCCCGGCCAGAGGCCAGAGACTGGGCAAGGGCCAAGACAGTGGCCAGAGCGCCCGGCGGAAGCGCCGGGAGCTGCTGCATAAGGGCCCCAATGTCTGCTCCATGCTCCCCAGCTCCCCCTACCTCAGGCCCAGTCCTAGCAGAAACCTGGGCAGAATCAACACTGGGAACCGCTCTCCCTGCTCCTCTTCCCCTAGCCCTGGTGCTTGCCCCGGCCCCCGCCCTGCTAGAAGGGGTGTAACTGAGCTCCCTCCTAACCCTCTGTCTAGTAGCAATGGAGGGCCTACTGGGAACCCTAACTTGGGGGGTAGGGGGTACCACATCATCCAGGTCTGACTCCTCATTTTCTCCTGCAGGTCTCTTTCTTCTTGAAGGCTCCACCACCGCATCCCTGTACCTCCTGGGAGGCAAAGAAGTACGCCTGGCACGCTTCATGATCCCTGGGGCCAAAAGTTCAAGATATCCAGCACAGAAGAAAGTTCTCCTCGAAGTCTGGAGGCAGGAAGAGGCCGAATCCACTGGAACAGGACCCTATAAAGGCAAGAGGTACACCCTCCCACACATTTGCAACATTGTAGCATACACACACTTCTAGAATCCTCCAGACTTCAAGTCAGCTATCCCTTAATTTTGCTACAGGCCCACTAGAGGGCCCTCCACTTCCATAGGCTTAGATACAAGATAATCACAGAGGTAAAAAGTGTATTAATATAACTGTGTTGGTTATGCAAAACTGGGGAATGGGTAATAAAGGGATTATCTATCTTTTTAAATAAGAAAAAATTTGGTGTAGACTGTCCCTTTAATATAAATACTTTAAATTCCTTCATTCTTCACTTAGATTTTTTATATATATATATTTTTGTGTGTGTGTATATAGATATTCATTTATATATATTTATATATATATATATATATATATATATATATATATATATATATATATATATATTTAACAAAATATTTCTTCTATGTTTAAAACATGGAAAAGGGTTTTAGCACAGTTGATCTAGCACAGTGTCCGGTTAGCGTGCGAGCAATGATTAATAAGGCTTTTTGCAGTGCACTAATTAGAAGTTTATGGGGAGGAGTCAGTGTGGTTGCGATATCCTAAGTCCTAAAGTTAGTTTGCCTGAGTCTTGCTCACGCGCCAACTTTTTACTTTCAACTTGTAATATCCTGGCTAATCCGGCTTCACTCATTTTTTACTTTGAGGACAGATAGCTCTTGAGCGAAAAAAATAAAAATTGTATTCTGGCCCTCTGAATGAATTTGAATATTACCATAATGGGAGAAGGAAATATGTTTATATTTAAACTACTATTTATATGTACAGTAGAATGTCTCTTTAACCCCTTAATGACCACAGCACTTTTCCATTTTCTGTCAGTTTGGGACCAAGGCTATTTTTACATTTTTGTTGTGTTTGTGTTTAGCTGTAATTTTCCTCTTACTCATTTACTGTACCCACACATATTATATACCGTTTTTCTCGCCATTATATGGACTTTCTAAAGATACCATTATTTTCATCATATCTTATAATTTACTATAAGAACAAAATATAAAATATGAGGAAAAAATTGAAAAAACACACACTTTTTTCTAACTTTGTCCCCCAAAATCTGTTACACATCTACAACCACCAAAAAACACCCATGCTAAATAGTTTCTAAATTTTGTCCTGAGTTTAGAAATACCCAATGTTTACATGTTGTTTGCTTTTTTTTGCAAGTTATAAGGCAATAAATACAAGTAGCACTTTGCTATTTCCAAACCACTTTTTTTCAAAATTAGCGCTAGTTACATTGGAACACTGATATCTTCCAGGAATCCCTGAATATCCCTTGACATGTATATATATATTTTTTTTAGAAGACATCCCAAAGTATTGATCTAGGCCAATTTTGGTATATTTCATGGCACCATTTCACCGCCAAATGCGTTCAAATACAAAAAATTGTTCACTTTTTCACAATTTTTTTTAACAAACTTTAGGTTTCTCACTGAAATTATTTACAAACAGCTTGTGCAATTATGGCATAAACAGTTGTAAATTCTTCTCTGGGATCCCCTTTGTTCAGAAATAGCAGACATATATGCCATTGCTTTTTGGTAATTAGAAGGCCGCTAAATGCCACTGCGCACGACACGTGTATTATGCCCCAGCAGTGAAGGGGTTAATTAGGGAGCATGTAGGGAGCTTTTTGGGATAATTTTAGCCTTAGTGTAGTGTAGTAGACAACCCAAAGTATTGATCTAGGCCCATTTTGGTATAATTCATGCCACCATTTCACCGCCAAATGCGATCAAATAAAAAAAAAAATGTTACATTTTTCACAATTTTAGGTTTCTCACTGAAATCATTTACAAACAGCTTGTGCAATTATGGCACAAATGGTTGTAAATGCTTCTCTGGGATCCCCTTTGTTCAGAAATAGCAGACATATATGGCTTTGGTGTTGCTTTTTGGTAATTAGAAGGCCGCTAAATACTGCTGCGCACCACGTGTATTATGCCCATCAGTGCAGGGGTTAATTAGGGAGCTTGTAGGGAGCTTACATGGTTAATTTTAGCTTTAGTGTAGTGTAACAGACAACCCAGAGTATTGATCTAGGCCCATTTTGGTATATTTCATGCCACCATTTCACCGCCAAATGCGATCAAATAAAAATAATTGTTACCTTTTTCACAAACGTTTTCACAAACTTTAGGTTTCTCACTGAAATTATTTACAAATAGCTTGTGCAATTATGGCACACATGGTTGTAAATGCGTCTCTGGGATCCCCTTTGTTCAGAAATAGCAGACATATATAGCTTTGGTGTTGTTTTTTAGTGAAGGGGTTAATTAGGTAGCTTGTAGGGAGCTTGCAGGGTTAATTTTAGCTTTAGTGTAGAGATCAGCCTCCCACCTAAAACATCAGACCCCCTGATCCCTCCCAAACAGCTCTCTTCCCTCCCCCACCCCACAATTGTCCCCGCCATCTTAAGTACTGGCAGAAAGTCTGCCAGTACTAAACTAAAAGGTTTGTTTGTTTTTATATGTGTTTGTATTTTTTATAGCATATTTACATATGCTGCTGTGTAGGATCCCAACTTAGCCCCCAACCTCTTTGATCCCCCCCAAACAGCTCTCTAACCATCCTCCTCTACCTTAATGGGCTCCATCTTGGGTACTGGCAGCTGTCTGCCAGTACCCAGTTTAGAAAAAAATTGTCCTTTTTAAATTATTTTTTCCCTTTTCTGTAGTGTAGCTTCCACCCCCCAAAGACCAACCCCTCACCCCTCCAAGATCCCTTAGATTGTTTTTCAAATGGTAAATACCCCCTTTCTCCCACTTATATTATTAATTTTCTTTCTGTAGTGTAGCGGTTCCCACCCACTCCCGTCCTGTGCACGCGGCCGCCCCCGTGCCCGCCCCCGTGCCCGCTGCCCCCATGCACGCGTGCTCCCCCGTGCACGCCCTGTCACTCCCGCCCCCGATCCCGCCCCCCCCCCCCCCACATCGCACGGCCCATCGATGGCCGCCCACCCGCCTCCCACGTCGGCTCCCACCCACCAACAATACCGGCCATCGATGTCCGGTGCAGAGAAGGCCACAGAGTATCGATATCGAGGCATCACTGCAATAACCGGAAAGCGGCTGGAAGCGAGCAGGATCGATTCTGTCTGCTTTCCAGACCAACAACGTGCAGGGTACGTCCTCGGTCGTTAACTGTATTTTTTTAGAGGACGTTCCCCTCACGTTGTCAGTCATTAAGGGGTTCAAAGGACATACACTTTAGTTTTATACAGTATATGCTTCAGAAATCACTGCAAAAAATATTTGCCTACAAAAAAATATTTTAGAATACAGGGAGTGCAGAATTATTAGGCAAGTTGTATTTTTGAGGATTAATTTTATTATTGAACAACAACCATGTTCTCAATGAACCCAAAAAACTCATTAATATCAAAGCTGAATATTTTTGGAAGTAGTTTTTAGTTTGTTTTTAGTTTTAGCTATTTTAGGGGGATATATGTGTGTGCAGGTGACTATTACTGTGCATAATTATTAGGCAACTTAACAAAAAACAAATATATACCCATTTCAATTATTTATTTTTACCAGTGAAACCAATATAACATCTCAACATTCACAAATATACATTTCTGACATTCAAAATCAAAACAAAAACAAATCAGTGACCAATATAGCCACCTTTCTTTGCAAGGACACTCAAAAGCCTGCCATCCATGGATTCTGTCAGTGTTTTGATCTGTTCACCATCAACATTGCGTGCAGCAGCAACCACAGCCTCCCAGACACTGTTCAGAGAGGTGTACTGTTTTCCCTCCTTGTAAATCTCACATTTGATGATGGACCACAGGTTCTCAATGGGGTTCAGATCAGGTGAACAAGGAGGCCATGTCATTAGATTTTCTTCTTTTATACCCTTTCTTGCCAGCCACGCTGTGGAGTACTTGGACGCGTGTGATGGAGCATTGTCCTGCATGAAAATCATGTTTTTCTTGAAGGATGCAGACTTCTTCCTGTACCACTGCTTGAAGAAGGTGTCTTCCAGAAACTGGCAGTAGGACTGGGAGTTGAGCTTGACTCCATCCTCAACCCGAAAAGGCCCCACAAGCTCATCTTTGATGATACCAGCCCAAACCAGTACTCCACCTCCACCTTGCTGGCGTCTGAGTCGGACTGGAGCTCTCTGCCCTTTACCAATCCAGCCACGGGCCCATCCATCTGGCCCATCAAGACTCACTCTCATTTCATCAGTCCATAAAACCTTAGAAAAATCAGTCTTGAGATATTTCTTGGCCCAGTCTTGACGTTTCAGTTTGTGTGTCTTGTTCAGTGGTGGTCATCTTTCAGCCTTTCTTACCTTGGCCATGTCTCTGAGTATTGCACACCTTGTGCTTTTGGGCACTCCAGTGATGTTGCAGCTCTGAAATATGGCCAAACTGGTGGCAAGTGGCATCTTGGCAGCTGCACGCTTGACTTTTCTCAGTTCATGGGCAGTTATTTTGCGCCTTGGTTTTTCCACACGCTTCTTGCGACCCTGTTGACTATTTTGAATGAAACGCTTGATTGTTCGATGATCACGCTTCAGAAGCTTTGCAATTTTAAGAGTGCTGCATCCCTCTGCAAGATATCTCACTATTTTTTACTTTTCTGAGCCTGTCAAGTCCTTCTTTTGACCCATTTTGCCAAAGGAAAGGAAGTTGCCTAATAATTATGCACACCTGATATAGGGTGTTGATGTCATTAGACCACACCCCTTCTCATTACAGAGATGCACATCACCTAATATGCTTAATTGGTAGTAGGCTTTCGAGCCTATACAGCTTGGAGTAAGACAACATGCATAAAGAGGATGATGTGGTCAAAATACTCATTTGCCTAATAATTCTGCACTCCCTGTAGTTAAAACTGTATAATTTCCATTGTTTTGCAGTCTAGGGAGCACACACACCTTAAAAAAAAGGTCTTGATTAAACACCTGTACATATCAAGCAAGAAAAACAGGTAAGGAATTATTTTTTTCCCCACTGGAATTTTGAGTATAACATCCCTTTAGTACAGTGCTGTCAGACGTGCAAAAAATTTATATAATTACTAGTCTCAGTTTCAAATTAAACAGTTTTAATTACTTATTGTGTACAGGAAAAAAAATGTAATATTTTCTTATTAAAGGGAAAGAGTCCACAGCTGTATTCATTACTTTTGGGAAATAAGAACCTGGCCACCAGGAGGAAGCAAAGACAACCAAGCCAAGGGCTTAAATACTCCTCCCACTCCCCTCATCCCCCAGTCATTCTTTGTTGTTTATTTTTTGTCTCTTATGGAGGGTAGTACTCTTCGGCATGGGACAGGAGTTTTAAGTAATCCTGTCAGTCTCTCAGTGAGGGCTTGGATGAAAGTTAGAGTCCGGAGATGCATCAAGATTCTTTCTGCGAAACCATCCTGACTCATGTTAACAGCTTCTCAAGCAATCAGCGTTGTCGAACTTCGCTCCGCTGCCTGCTTTCTTTTCTCAAGTCCATGGCGGAGGCGATGCTACTATCCGTCACTCTTGAAAGGCCGTGTTCCTGTTCCACGGCATAGATTCCGGAAAGATCGTTTCATTTTATTTTATTTCTCAATGTACTGTAATGTTGTAATATGTATCACTATCTTATTTAAGCAACACTTTAACTTGTGTAAATGATACAAACTTTGGACTCTGTAGTTTCACTGTCATACAGTTAAAGTAGTCAAATGAATAATTTGTTTGTTACACTATGTATTTGATTGACACTAAGTGGAAGTGTAATCAGGAGATATAGTGTTTTTAATAGGTTTAGCCCAATGTATATAAAAGGCCTGAGTAGAGTCCTGGAGGTTAGAAAGTCTTAGGTGATATAACTTGTTTACTACAGTAACGTAGTCCTACAATCTCATGCCAGTTCTGACTAATATTTGGTTTGTAAGGTATTCTGTAGGTAGAACATAAGATAATTTATCATATGTAACAGAAAGGGAGAAACTTACAGTTTAGTTGAAGTTTACCTTCGGTACAAACTCTGAGACCGCAGCGTCTCTGCAAAGAGCAAATTCTGGGCGGAGGTTTTCCCTGCAGCTCAGCAGATCGAGAGAGAGAGTGGCGTGTGACGTCACAGAAGAAGCTGGGTCGGAAGCCCTTACATGTATCCGCTGTTAGAAGGATTGAGAAAGGTATAACAATAGCGTAATTTAATAATCCACAGTGGAGTACCTTAACTTGTAGTTAGTCCTGATAATCAGACTCCAGGGAGCTGCGTGATGAATATCGGAGTTGAGACAGAGCAAAGGATGTTACACTGAGCTGGTGGAGAGAGGCTGAGACAGCACACACATAAGACCCGTGGTAGATTAAAGGGATACTAAACCCAATTTTTTTTCTTTCATGATTCAGATAGAGCATTAGATTTTAAGCACCTTTCTAATTTACTCCTATTATCAATTTTTCTTTGTTCTCATGCTATCTTGATTTGAAAAAGCAGTACTGTAAGCTTTAGAGCCAGACCATTTTCTGTTCAGCACATGGGTAGCACTTGCTGATTTGTGGCTAAATGTAGCAAACCAATCAGCAGCTCTACCAAGGTGCTGAACTAAAAAATGGGCCGGCTCCTAACCTTTTATTACTGCTTTTTCAAATTAAGATAACATGAGAACAAAGAAAAATTGATAATAGGAGTAAATGAGAAAGTTGCTTAAAATTGCATGTTCTATCTGAATCATGCAAGAAACAATGTGGGGTTAGTATCCCTTTAAGTTAGAGGATATAACTCAACAAAGTATTCACTTGCTTGTAGTAGTTGATTGGAGCTTAGAGAGGAAGTAAATTTACCGCAAAGGAAACTAACAAAATACTAAGCGCAGGTATCACTGTGAGGTGTGGTTTTATGGGAGGTGTGTGTGCTTGATTGGAGGAGTAGATTTAAAGGCATACAATCCTGCCATGCATGTTCTGATAAATGTGAATGTTTTCCCGAGAGGCTACCACCTTGCGGGTCTAATATCACAAGGGTCTCAGTGAGTCTCTTTTAGTATCTTGGAATCGAGGGTTAATATCTCCTGAGGGGGGTTATTGAACGGGGGGGTTTATAATCATGTTTGTTATGTGATTCAACCTACTTATGTGTGATGTTTATGGGCTCGTGGTTGGAACATTGAGGCCTTTGGAAGTGACGCAGCCTTTTGGTTGGGCGCGCTTTTTTGGACTGTGCCGTTCACCTTGTGTCGGGCGTGGTTATGTTTTCCATTTCGGCATTCCCGACCGTGTGGCGAAGGAAATATTCTAGTCCACAGGGGTCTGGTCATAGGAGGTGGTGAGTGTCCCAGCCATTGTGGGTGTCAGGTGACGTTTTTGTTTTACTACTTTAGTCCATATTTATATATCCTCTACCAGTTATGGAAGAGTCTGATGCTGAGACTATTTTGAATTCAGATTCTGTGTCCGGTGACAAATCCAGACTGGCCTCGTTGGCACATGTCAACCAGTTTTGTTCCGTATGCTATTTTAGAGCGCCTTGTTTCTCGGGCTCGGGGAATCAAGGGACAGCTGAGCCATCTGCCTCTTGGGTTCCTGTCCTCTGAGAGGCGAGTTCCCTACCAATTCATACTTCTACACATGCGGGTAACCCAGTTTCTGATTCCTCCATGCAGGGTGGCGTGCACGTTGCAGCACATTTTTGCTTCCACATAATTTTGGTGATTGTTCGTCTGCAGAGTCCAGGCGTTTTTTTGAGAATGTGCTTGTGCCCTATTGTCCCGGGCCTTCCGTCTTCTGGAGGTCCTCTACAGTTCCCTGCGGGGGTAACTGTTCCTGAGTGTTGTGCCTTTCCTTACAGGATTGCGCGCCTTCGCGTATTGCTCAGACATGTTTTTCAGTTATTGAATGACTCTATCGTTACCAGGGATAGGGATTTTCAGTCTGCTAATTTGAATGGTGCACCTCATTAGACATGTGGGGATGAGATAATCTCCTGATTGTCATTTGATTGAGATCTTACCCATTTTTTTTCGAAGACAGGGCTCCGTTTGGCTGGTCCTGCGGGTAGGCCTCCGGGTTGCCTTATATTTTATTTGTATCCGATGGGATGTCTTTTATTTAGTTTTGTTTCCTTCTGGAACCTTCTGGGACATTTTAACATAGGACTAACATGTCCAAAACAACTTCTTCTTTGGAAGTTGATTTGGACATGTTAGTCCTATGTTAAAATTTCTGTTTTCTTTTTTCCCCTATGAGGGAGAATTTATGCAGCTTGCTGGTTAGGACCCTAAGGGCAGGCTGGTCCTGTTGGGTTTGCTCGGTCTGCTCAGATATGTGGTGCTGTTCTGCTCGGCTGGTATTGTAGAAGCGCTGAGTGCTCAGGTTATCATTGGTTTTCATGTTCAACTAAGCATCCAAGAGGACCTGTGGGTCCGTAAGGTGGGAAGGATTTTTGCAGTCCTTATAGTCTTCAGTCATAGATGAACGGGTCAGGGGAGTTTTTCCGCTGCTTCACTCTATCTGACATCTGATATCATCAGAACCTAGTGTTTTCCTCCCCATGCGATGGAGGGTTGGAGGACTTAGCACCCCATTGCCGCAATTTGAGCGGTTTGGCCTTTGGTTTTAGGGCTCTGGATTGCCCTTGTGGGCTTTATCCAACAGCTTGTATCAGAATAGGCTGTCTAGCATGTGGAGGGTTTTCAGTTTGAAACCAGTTGCTGCTCTTGGAACCTTGCAGGTGTGCGCATACGCTATTTATATATAGCTCTTACTCTTGACGTGTACTGTCTGTTTGAGTGATGAAACCTTTGGGTCTCCTTCCAATGTTTCTGGGTGGATCTCTTTTTAGGGATATGTATTTCCGGGTGATGTTTGATCCCTGTGGGACTTTGCTTAGCTTGGGGTTTCCTGAAGCTGGGAAGGCTTAGCGCCTTTCTCTTCCCTGTGTCCTCTGCTGGTGTGGAGGTGATGGGGGGTCTAGCCCTGCTAGAAGAGTTTTTTTGACCTCGAGATATCCCATATATTGTCTTGAGGCCTTGAGATGTCTCTTCATAAGACTTCTAGCCTTGCTCCTTGGAGCGTCGGACTTTAGCTAGGGGCGGTTTTTTCCTTGGCGGTTCCTTTCTCTGGATATGCATTCATATCCCTTGTGTCTGGCTTTTTTGCCAGTTAGGGTGTTTAGTTCTAGGGTAAGGTTGCCTGAACTATAAGGTGCCCGGACCTGTTTTTCTTCCTGAGACTTCCGGTTGCTAAGGCTTCGCTTGTTTTTTTTCCTGACGCAATCTTGGGTTGTTTTGGAATCTTGGATCTCAGGGCTGGTTGGGTGTTCCACGGTAGTGGAAACTTGGGCTATTTCCTTGCTCCATCTATCTGACCTGGTCATGGTGGCCAGGTTTTCGGAGTATTTCTTACTCTTTGCAACAGAGCAGCCTAGGTGCTCTAGGGTTAGCTTTGTGACTTGAGCCTCAAGAGTTGTTAGTTCATTCCCAGCTGCTGGCGCTGGAGGTCCAACTTCTGATGCGTCTTACGGTTGCATTTTCTTGGTCAGCTTGCCAATGTTACCTGTGGATTCCCTGCTCTGCAGGCGAATGGGTTGGCTGTGTCTCTGCTTGGCAAGCTACTTGGGGGGGTCCTTTTCTAGGACATTCGTGTTGGAGATTTATCTTCTAAAGGATGGAGTCTTTTCTTGGGGCTTCTCCTAGATGGGAGGTAGACAGGTGGGATTGGTTCCTCCTGGGGTGTTGCTGCCTCCAAGTCAGACTTGTTTGGCCTTTATTTGGATAGATCCTTAGGTCTATGGCCTTGTCATCTATTTTCAGAGTCGGGTTGTACTTGTACTCTGTTAGGATGGCTGTGCTATCCTTACGCTTGTTCCTGTACCAGTTTCGGGATTCTTCTGTTCCTATTTTGGATCCTTGGGGCTGGGTTGGTCCAGCTGGGTGTGGGTCTACAGGTCAGGATGGCCGAGCGGTCTAGGCCACTGCGTTCAGGTCGTAGTCTCCTCTGGATGTATGAGCCTTGTTGAGTCTATCCGTTAGCTCAGTCTGCTAGGATATAGAATTTCCTTTTAAAGTGCTCCATCTACTCTTCCTTCAGGTTCTGAGGGTATACTCTCCTTCTTGGGGGGCCTCAATTGAGGTTTTATGTTCCCCTTTTTAGGGACCTGTATAGGTCTGGCGGCTTTGGTTGCCTGGAGCGTGCCCTCTGTCTGGGGGTGGCTTTTGCAGTCTGTTCCTTGCTTGACTGCTTCTTCTTCCTCGCAAGTGCCCTCTGTGTCATCCTTATATGGGGTTTTTCGTCTGGGTCTATTACACGTTTTTGGTGGTTGAATACTTTAGTATTCTATGTTCAGACGCTGGGAGGACTTTGCCTCTTCAGTTGCATTCAGTGCTTGCAGGATGTTGGAAAGAAGTCTGTTCTGTTTAGCTTGAAATAGGCGTGGCCTCCTTTTCCTGTTTGGACCCGTTTGGGTCTCTGTGAGCTGGGCTTACTCTTGGAGGTGTTCTTTTTTGTATTAGGGGAACTTTTTTGGTTTCCTCGGTTCTCCTTTGCCTTGTCTCCTTGGAGGTTTCGGCTGGTGTCCCCTTCATTAGTACGGAGGTGAGTGGTGGAGGGACCGTCTGTTGGGTGACGGTGTCTCCTGGAGGACTGTTGGCTCAGTCAAGTCCATTTTACGGTCTCTAGTTTGGCTTCTGGACTAGCTGTAAGTCAGTGTCCTTGGGGGCTTTTCCTTTAACATTTTTATCGGCTTTGGACTAGGCGTGTTTTTTAGTGGGTAGAGGTTCAGGCCTGGTGCCCTCAGTATGGGCCGCCTATTGTACCCTCCCGTCTTGGTATTCAGTGTCCTCTATAGCTTGGGTATTGTTTTCCCAAAAGTAATGAATGCAGCTGTGGACTCTTTCCATTTAAGAAGAAAAACATAAATTATGCTTACCTGATAATTTCCTTTCCTTCTCATGGAAAGAGTTCACAGCTCCCCACCGTAATTTTTTTGTGGGGCCTCATTATTCTTTTGTGGCACCTTTCACCCTGATATTTCTTCTACTGTTCCTTGTTCCTCTGCAGAATGACTGGTGGATGAGTGGAGTGGGAGGAGTATTTAAGCCTTTGGCTGGGGTGTCTTTGCCTCCTCCTGGTGGCCAGGTTCTTATTTCCCAAAAGTAATGAATGCAGCTGTGAACTCTTTCCATCAGATGAAAAGGAAATTATCAGGTAAGCATAATTTATGTTTTTTAATAGTTTTATCTTATGCACGAAATAAATGTTTTGAGAACAATATCCATTTAAGTTATCACTTAGGAAATGTGTCTCTTTAGACACAGGATTTATATTCTGTGCCAGAGTTGGCTCATGTTACAGAAGTTATGTGAACGTACATCTGTAGCAGCTGCAGTGTCAGTTCCCATATTAGGGACATAATCCCCGGAATATCTTAGTTTTAAGAAATATTTTAAACTTAAGTTAACCATAGTTTTTTGTTTGTTTGCTTTTTTTGTTTGCATTTAAATATTTTGATGCTCCATTTTAATAGTATTAAAGGGATAGTCTAGTCAAAATAAAACTTTCATGATTCAGATAGGGCATGCAATTTTAAACAACTTTCCAATTTACTTTCATCATCAATTTTGCTTTGTTCTCGTGGTATTCTTCTTTCTTGAAAGCTAAACCTAGGTTGGCTTATAAACTGATTTCTAAGCCGGTGAACCGCCTCATCTCATTTTGACAGTTTTTCACAGTTAGACACTGATAGTTCATGTGTGTCATATAGATAAACGTTGTGCTTACTCCCGTGGAGTTATTTAAGAGTCAGTACTGATTGGCTAAAATGCAAGTCTGTCAAATGTACTGAGATAAAGGGCAGTTTGCAGAGGCTTACAGGGAGTGCAGAATTATTAGGCAAATGAGTATTTTGACCACATCATCCTCTTTATGCATGTTGTCTTACTCCAAGCTGTATAGGCTCGAAAGCCTACTACCAATTAAGCATATTAGGTGATGTGCATCTCTGTAATGAGAAGGGGTGTGGTCTAATGACATCAACACCCTATATCAGGTGTGCATAATTATTAGGCAACTTCCTTTCCTTTGGCAAAATGGGTCAAAAGAAGGACTTGACAGGCTCAGAAAAGTAAAAAATAGTGAGATATCTTGCAGAGGGATGCAGCACTCTTAAAATTGCAAAGCTTCTGAAGCGTGATCATCGAACAATCAAGCGTTTCATTCAAAATAGTCAACAGGGTCACAAGAAGCGTGTGGAAAAACCAAGGCGCAAAATAACTGCCCATGAACTGAGAAAAGTCAAGCGTGCAGCTGCCAAGATGCCACTTGCCACCAGTTTGGCCATATTTCAGAGCTGCAACATCACTGGAGTGCCCAAAAGCACAAGGTGTGCAATACTCAGAGACATGGCCAAGGTAAGAAAGGCTGAAAGAGGACCACCACTGAACAAGACACACAAGCTGAAACGTCAAGACTGGGCCAAGAAATATCTCAAGACTGATTTTTCTAAGGTTTTATGGACTGATGAAATGAGAGTGAGTCTTGATGGGCCAGATGGATGGGCCCGTGGCTGGATTGGTAAAGGGCAGAGAGCTCCAGTCCGACTCAGACGCGAGCAAGGTGGAGGTGGAGTACTGGTTTGGGCTGGTATCATCAAAGATGAGCTTGTGGGGCCTTTTCGGGTTGAGGATGGAGTCAAGCTCAACTCCCAGTCCTACTGCCAGTTTCTGGAAGACACCTTCTTCAAGCAGTGGTACAGGAAGAAGTCTGCATCCTTCAAGAAAAACATGATTTTCATGCAGGACAATGCTCCATCACACGCGTCCAAGTACTCCACAGCGTGGCTGGCAAGAAAGGGTATAAAAGAAGAAAATCTAATGACATGGCCTCCTTGTTCACCTGATATGAACCCCATTGAGAACCTGTGGTCAATCATCAAATGTGAGATTTACAAGGAGGGAAAACAGTACACCTCTCTGAACAGTGTCTGGGAGGCTGTGGTTGCTGCTGCATGCAATGTTGATGGTGAACAGATCAAAATACTGACACAATCCATGGATGGCAGGCTTTTGAGTGTCCTTGCAAAGAAAGGTGGCTATATTGGTCACTGATTTGTTTTTGTTTTGTTTTTGAATGTCAGAAATGTATATTTGTGAATGTTGAGATGTTATATTGGTTTCACTGGTAAAAATAAATAATTGAAATGGGTATATATTTGTTTTTTGTTAAGTTGCCTAATAATTATGCACAGTAATAGTCACCTGCACACACAGATATCCCCCTAAAATAGCTAAAACTAAAAATAAACTAAAAACTACTTCCAAAACTATTCAGCTTTGATATTAATGAGTTTTTTGGGTTCATTAAGAACATGGTTGTTGTTCAATAATAAAATTAATCCTCAAAAATACAACTTGCCTAATAATTCTGCACTCCCTGTAGATTCAAGGTAATCACAGAGGTAAAAAGTATATTAATATAACCATGTTGGTAATAATAAAAAATGTAAAGTATACTGTCCCTTTAACTGTTTCCATTACAAAGGAGGGGTTCTGAAAAGTATTTGTGTATAAACATGAATTGATGAGATATGCATGTGCAACTCTGTGGTAACTAGGTATGTAGACACCCCCAAATTTTTGGAGTTGCGTTCTTTGGGGAATTTAGCCACTGGTAGCTGGATCTGTAATATCATGACTCAGATCTGTCACCTGTCATTGATGTATTAAACAGGTCTGTGGGTTGTTGTCCTTGTTTCCCTGTGCTGATTAAGAGGGAAGGCCCAAGTGACCTTGTCTGAGACAATGAGTGATTCCAGTAAATTCCAAGGTCAGACCTTGTCTGCACACCTGACATTGCTGAGTCCATCGAGGGTTTTGGATAGTGGGGGGGGAGCAGAATCGGGAAATGAACTGAATGAGAACATTGTTGTTTTTCATCCTTTAAATTACTTGGGAATTAATTTCTCATTTTAGTTCTTACTGTCTCTAACCTAAGTCACCACAGATCAATAAAGAGATTCCTCAGTCGCACAGCAGAAGAGAAAATAAACTGCCCTCCACACTTCTTACCTTATGTGCTTGAAACCTTTACATTTATAAATATTGGGTTCTATTTTACCAAATTGTATTTTCTTTCTTTCTTTCCATTCATTCTTACTTTTCTTTCTTATATTCTGTTTCTCTTTCTCCCTCTCCTTTCTTTCCTTTATTTTTCTTTCTTTCTCTTTCCTTTTCTCTCTTTTTCTTTCTCTTCTTTTTCTTTCTTTCTCTTTCTTTTTCTCTCTTTCGTCTTTCTTTATTTCCTTTCTTTCTTTCTTTCTTTTCTTTCTTTCATTCTGTTTCGCTTTCTCCCTCTCTTTCTTTCTTTCTTTCTTTCTTTCTTTCTTTCTTTCCTTTCTTTTTCTCTCTTTTTCTTTCTTTCCTTACCTTTTTTTTCTTTTTCTTTCTTTCTCTTCCTTTTCTTTCTTGAATTCTGTTTCTCTTTCTCTCTACCTCTTTTTTCTTTCTTTCCTTTCTTTCATTTCTTTTCCTTCCCTCCTATCCATCCTTCCTTTGTCAGTGTTTTTCTTGTTCAATAAGATTTCTGATGTTGTCTCTTAATCATTCTCAGTCTAGTGACATTGCCTGTCTGTTATTTTTGTGTCTTAATCTACATCTAGTTATTCTGGTGTTCCCTATTTCTCTTACTGCGTGTGTCTAACTTGTTCTCTCTGATTTTCCTTCTCTCTCTCTCTCTCTCTCTCTCACACACACACACACACTCTCTCTCTCTCACACACACACTATCTCTCTCTCTCTCTCTATATATATATATATATATATATATATATATATATATATATATATTCCTCTCACTCTCTGCCCCTGATTTTCTCTCTATCCTTGTTTTCCCTTGGGCTCTGTTACATTCTAAAGTTGAATGGAGCAATTCTATTTGCTCCCCATTATCTCTGTATGAGAGATCACAGGAGCTGGCCGCAATCTCACTATCTCCCTGAGGGCCCATTCCAGCTACATGTAAGCAACAGAATTGTCGACCAAACCTCAGGAGTCAAATTGAAGCGCAGCACATCAGTAGTGCAGCTGGTGGTTCCACTGCCCCTGACTCCTCAGGAATGGTATGAAATTTGGAGGCAAAAGGCCCACTACTCCTTATGTGTCACACTTCAATTTGACCCCTGAGGTTTGGTTGTAAGTTCAGTATCAACAGGAAGAGATCAGGAATGGGCATGAAAAATTGCTGTAGTTCGATCTACATCCCAGAGAAACTGATTAGCTAAAAAACGGCTTAAAGAATAATCAACATACTCTGCATGGTGTAGGTGTACTCATACGTTCTCTTGCATGATCATTATAGAACAGTGAAAGACAAATCTTTCTGATCTAAAAAAAAAACAATCATAAAGGGCATTCATTTTTTTTTTTTCCTTTGCTTTATTAAAAAAGTGGTATTTATTTTTTTGAAAAATGAATACCTTTTATTTTTAGAGTGCGTTGGGAGAATTGTCACTAAGCAGACTAACCGCAGTGATGAGTTAGTTCAAATCAAATTCAAATATTGTTTTCATATGCAATAATATCTCTTTAACAAAGTAATGACTCAAAATGGCTATTTAAAAAAAAAAACCACGTAAAGATGCATGTTAGTAGTATACAGGTGATTGTTTTTTGTGACAATGAATTTCCAGAGATGCTGATTTTATGGAGTGAATCTTTTTCATTGTACACAAATCACTCAGGCTTTGTGACGGATCAAAATATAATAACTTTTTTTTCTTCTGAGCAATTTTTTTATGATTTTGATATTGAATTTTTTTTTTACATTTTCATACAGAAACCAAATGTTAACAAAAGAAGGAATTAATATTAAAGTATGAAAAATAGCATACCCCAGTAAGGTTAAATTCAGTTTTTGCTAGCAGTAACATTTAGAAAAAATAAGACATAAATAAATGAGAAAATGAGTGGAGTATCCAGATAGAAATAAAAAAAGCTTAGCAGCTTGGTACAAAAGTTACATGAAACTCACATTTCTCTTGTAAGGTGTATCCAGTCCACGGATTCATCCATTACTTTAGGATATTCTCCTTCCCAACAGGAAGCTGCAAGAGGATCACCCACAGCAGAGCTGTCTATATAGCTCCTCCCCTAACTGCCACCTCCCAGTCATTCTCTTGCAGCTCTCGACAAGGGAAGCAGCTATAGAGATGTGGCCAGCAGCGTCCTGTAAGAATTACAGCTCATTCCACTAGAGCGGTGGCTTCCACATGGGCCTTTAAAAATGAGGCTTCTGTTGAACAGATTTGTAAGGCGGCGACTTGGTCTTCGCTTCATACTTTTTCTAAATTCTACAAATTTGATACTTTTGCTTCCTCTGAGGCTATTTTTGGGAGAAAGGTCTTGCAGGCAGTGGTGCCTTCCGATTAAGCGCCTGCCTTGTCCCTCCCTTCATCCGTGTCCTATAGCTTTGGTATTGGTATCCCACAAGTAATGGATGAATCCGTGGACTGGATACACCTTACAAGAGAAAACAAAATTTATGCTTACCTGATAAATTTATTTCTCTTGTGGTGTATCCAGTCCACGGCCCACCCTGTCATTTTAAGGCAGGTGTTTTTTAATTTTTAAACTACAGTCACCACTGCACCCTATAGTTTCTCCTTTCTCTTGCTTGTCGAATGACTGGGAGTGGCAGTTAGGGGAGGAGCTATATAACAGCTCTGCTGTGGGTGTCCTCTTGCAGCTTCCTGTTGGGAAGGAGAATATCCCACAAGTAATGGATGAATCCGTGGACTGGATACACCACAAGAGAAATACATTTATCAGGTAAGCATAAATTTTGTTTTTTTCTTTCATTATTTCGAAAGATACAAATACATTTTTCTTAGGAGCAGTTTCGCAAGAAATGTTATCTATTTGTAAGAGCACTATATGGCAGCACTATTTACTGCCACATAGTTCTCCAGACACCTACCATGTGAACAAAGCAAATTTGATAAAAGTAAATTGGAAACTTTTTTAAAATAGTTTGCTCTCTTGGAATCACTAAGGAACATTTTTGGGTTTCATATCCCTTTAAGGTGCCCATCAGTGTTGTGTTCTGTTTTAACACATGCACCTACTAAAAAGTGTGCATAAGCCGGTGAGCCTGATCCCAACCAAAAGGGAAGTTCACTTCCAAACTACTAGACATTTGTCCACAAGAGATTGTTACAGCTAATCACAAACTGACATTGATAACATTGTCCTTATTCAACATTTTCTCTAAACATATTTATTGAGAACAAAACATTTAAGAGATTTGCGCACACACAATCCTAATGAAAACAGAGCATATGGTCAATTTGTGCATATTTACATTTCTCATACATCGGTCAAGAAAGTTGGCCTTTTTTCTAAGGTGTCTTTTATTTTTGGAAGCTATCATTCTGCCTGTGCTAACTTTTGTACTTTCTTGCTGTCTCATCTACATAGTCAGGGATGTCAAGTAATTGTTTTTAATAGGGCAGTTTATTTTCTATAGTTGTTAACCATTTAAAGGGATACTGAACTCAATTCTTTCATGATTCAGATAGAGCATGCAATTTTAAAGGGACACTGAACCCAATTTTTTTCTTTTGTGATTCAGATAGATCATGAAATTTTAAGCAACTTTCTAAATTACTCCTATTATCAAATTTTTTTCATTCTCTTGGTATCTTTATTTAAAATGCAAGAATGTAAGTTTAGATGTCGGCCCATTTTTGGTGTACAACCTGGGTTGTTCTTGCTAATTGGTGGATAAATTCATCCACCAATAAAAAAGTGCTGTCCAGAGTTCTGAACTAATAAAAAAAGCTTAGATGTCTTTTTTTCAAATAAAGATAGCAAGAGAACAAAGAAAAATTGATAATAGAAGTAAATGATAAAGTTGCTTAAAATTGCATGCTCTATCTGAATCACAAAAGAAAAAGTTTGGGTTCAGTGTCCCTTTAAGCAACTTTTTAATTTACTCCTATTATCAAAGATGGGCGGCTTCTAAGCCTACATTCCTGATTTTTCATATAAAGATACCAAGAGAACGAAGAAACATTGATAATAGGAGTAAATTAGAAAGTTGCTTAAAATTGCATGCTCTCTATCTTAAAGGGACAGTCTAGGCCAAAATAAACTTTCATGATTCAGATAGAGCATGTAATTTTAAACAATTTTCCAATTTACTTTTATCACCAATTTTGCTTTGTTCTCTTGGTATTCTTAGTTGAAAGCTTAACCTAGGAGGTTCATATGCTAATTTCTTAGACCTTGAAGCCCACCTCTTTTCAGATTGCATTTTAACAGTTTTTCACCACTAGAGGATGTTAGTTCACGTATTTCATTTAGATAACACTGTGCTTGTGCACGTGAAGTTATCTGGGAGCAGGCACTGATTGGCTAGACTGCAAGTCTGTCAAAAGAACTGAAAAAAGGGGCAGTTTGCAGAGGCTTAGATACAAGATAATCACAGAGGTTAAAGGGACACTCAGGTTAAATTAAATTTTCATGATTCAGATACAGTATGTCATTTTAAACAACTTTCCAATTTACTTCCATTAAAAAAAATGTGCACAGTCTTTTATATTTAGAATTTTTGAGTCACCAGCTCCTACTGAGCATGTGCAAGAATTCACAGACTATACGTATATGCATTTGTGATTGGCTGATTGCTATCACATGGTACAAGGGGAGTGGAAATATACATAACTTTGAAATTTGTTATAAAAAGATCTACTACTCATTTGAAGTTCAGACTACTATTGCATTGTCTTGTTATCTTGCATTTGTTGATTATGCAAATCTAATGTGTTGACTGGTCCTTTAAGTATAAAATATAGGGCCTTATTATTATAACTGTGTTGGTTATGCAAAACTGGGGAATGGGTAATAAAGGGATTACCTATCTTTTAAAATAATAAAAATTCTGGTGTAGACTGTCCTTTTAACCCCTTAATGACAGAGGACGTACCAGGTACGTCATAGGAAAAACTCCCCTTAGTGACAATTGACGTACCTGGTACGTCCTCTGCCTTTTGAAGTGCTGGGAGCGATCATGATCGCTTCCAGCTGCTTACAAGGGATTGTAGTGATGTATCAATATTGAGACATCACTGCAATCCCCTATATTACCCACCGATGCAGAAAGGGTCACTCTGTGGCCCTCTCTGCATTGGCCATTGATGGCTAAACATGTGTTCACGTTGGTGGGTGGGAGCAGCTTCCATCGGCATGTTATACTGTTTGCCGTTGTAATATATCCTCTCTTACCGATCTTACATTGTGGGCGGTTGCGGCAGGGGGGGCGGGGGTGGTGGGCGTGTGCGCATGCAAAATGTGCATTTAAAAAAAAAAAAAAAACAATCCAGATGAATGCTGATCTCTGTAGTTTAGTAAGGGATCTGGGAGGGGGAGATATGTAGATTGTTGAGGGGGGCCAGCTACACTACAGAAAACAAATGCTTTATATAAAAAAAGTTAAAAAACAAAACAAATTTGGGGGGCAAATTGGGTGCTGGCAGACAGCTGCCAGTACACAAGATGCAGGCAAATATGTAGAGGGGGTCCAGGGGAGTGTTAGAGAAATGTATGGGGGGATCAGGGAGGTTGTGGGGTAAGGGGGGATCCATCACTGCAGACAGTATGAAAAAAAAAAATGCTTTTTATTTCAGTACTGGCAGACTTTCTGCCAGTACTTAAGATGGCGGTGACAATTGTGAGGTGGGGAAAGGAAGAATGCTGTTTGAGGGGGTCAGGGGGGATCAGGGGGTGGGATGTGTCAGGTGGGAGGCTGATCTCTACACTAAAGCTAAAAATTAACCCTACAAGCTACCTAATTAACCCTTTAACTGCTGGGCATATTACAAGTGTGGTGCGCAACAGCATTTAACGGCCTTATTATTACCAAAAAGCAACGCCAAAGCCATATATATCTATTTCTGAACAAAGGGGATCCTAGAGAAGTACAGGTATACCTCACTTTACAGCGATTCACTTTACAGCGATTCGCTAATACAGCGCTTTGTGGAGCTGAAGTTCAACCTCCAAGGATTTTGAAACAGTGCTGTAATCATTGTGAGATTATGAGAAAAGTGACTGGCACCATTTTGTTATGCACAGTTCACTCTGTTAACAGCATTACAGTGCAATCTGTTTCTCAGTGCTATAGTCTGGCAAATTTTACTAAAGTAATTTCTCCAACATAGGTGTGTCCGGTCCACGGCGTCATCCTTACTTGTGGGATATTCTCCTCCCCAACAGGAAATGGCAAAGAGCCCAGCAAAGCTGGTCACATGATCCCTCCTAGGCTCCGCCTACCCCAGTCATTCTCTTTGCCGTTGTACAGGCAACATCTCCACGGAGATGGCTTAGAGTTTTTTAGTGTTTAACTGTAGTTTTTATTATTCAATCAAGAGTTTGTTATTTTAAAATAGTGCTGGTATGTACTATTTACTCTGAAACAGAAAAGAGATGAAGATTTCTGTTTGTAAGAGGAAAATGATTTTAGCAACCGTTACTAAAATCGATGGCTGTTTCCACACAGGACTGTTGAGAGGAATTAACTTCAGTTGGGGGAAACAGGGAGCAGACTTTTGCTGCTTGAGGTATGACACATTTCTAACAAGACGATGTAATGCTGGAAGCTGTCATTTTCCCTATGGGATCCGGTAAGCCATTTTTATTACATGAAGAGAAAAAAGGGCTTCACAAGGGCTTTTAAGACTGTAGACATTTTCTGGGCTAAAACGATTTATATATAAGCATATTTTATACTCCATAGCCTTGAGGAATTATTTTAATCTTGGGAACTATGTAAAATAACCGGCAGGCACTGTATTGGACACCTTATTCTCTAGGGGCTTTCCCTAATCATAGGCAGAGTCTCATTTTCCCGCCTCTATTGCGCACTTGTTTTTGGGAAGCATGACATGCAGATGCATGTGTGAGGAGCTCTGATACATAGAAAAGACTTCTGAAGGCGTCATTTGGTATCGTATTCCCCTTTGGGCTTGGTTGGGTCTCAGCAAAGCAGATACCAGGGACTGTAAAGGGGTTAAATATAAAAACGGCTCCAGTTCCGTTATTTTAAGGGTGTGCAATACTTTTAAGGCTTTAAGACACTGTGGTGAAATTTTGGTGAATTTTGAACAATTCCTTCATACTTTTTCGCATATGCAGTAATAAAGTGTGTTCAGTTTAAAATTTAAAGTGACAGTAACGGTTTTATTTTAAAACGTTTTTTGTACTTTGTTATCAAGTTTATGCCTGTTTAACATGTCTGAACTACCAGATAGACTGTGTTCTGTATGTGGGGAAGCCAAGGTTCCTTCTCATTTAAATAGATGTGATTTATGTGACACAAAATTTAGAGAAAATGATGCCCAAGATGATTCCTCAAGTGAGGGGAGTAAGCATGGTACTGCATCATCCCCTCCTTCGTCTACACCAGTCTTGCCCACACAGGAGGCCCCTAGTACATCTAGTGCGCCAATACTCCTTACTATGCAACAATTAACGGCTGTAATGGATAATTCTATCAAAAACATTTTAGCCAAAATGCCCACTTATCAGCGAAAGCGCGACTGCTCTGTTTTAGAAAATACTGAAGAGCATGAGGACGCTGATGATATTGGTTCTGAAGTGCCCCTACACCAGTCTGAGGGGGCCAGGGAGGTTTTGTCTGAGGGAGAAATTTCAGATTCAGGGAAAATTTCTCAACAAGCTGAACCTGATGTGATTACATTTAAATTTAAATTGGAACATCTCCGCGCTCTGCTTAAGGAGGTGTTATCTACTCTGGATGATTGTGAGAATTTGGTCATTCCAGAGAAATTATGTAAAATGGACAAGTTCCTAGAGGTCCCGGGGCCCCCCGAAGCTTTTCCTATACCCAAGCGGGTGGCGGACATTGTAAATAAAGAATGGGATAGGCCCGGTATACCTTTCGTCCCTCCCCCCATATTTAGAAATTGTTTCCTATGGTCGACCCCAGAAAGGACTTATGGCAGACAGTCCCCAAGGTCGAGGGGGCGGTTTCTACTCTAAACAAACGCACCACTATACCCATAGAAGATAGTTGTGCTTTCAAAGATCCTATGGATAAAAAATTAGAGGGTTTGCTTAAAAAGATGTTTGTTCAGCAAGGTTACCTTCTACAACCAATTTCATGCATTGTTCCTGTCACTACAGCAGCGTGTTTCTGGTTCGATGAACTAGAAAAGGCGCTCAATAATAATTCTTCTTCTTATGAGGAGATTATGGACAGAATTCATGCTCTCAAATTGGCTAATTCTTTCACCCTAGACGCCACTTTGCAATTGGCTAGGTTAGCGGCGAAAAATTCTGGTTTTGCTATTGTGGCGCGCAGAGCGCTTTGGCTAAAATCTTGGTCAGCGGATGCGTCTTCCAAGAACAAATTGCTTAACATTCCTTTCAAGGGGAAAACGCTGTTTGGCCCTGACTTGAAAGAGATTATCTCTGATATCACTGGGGGCAAGGGCCACGCCCTTCCTCAGGATAGGTCTTTCAAAGCCAAAAATAAATCTAATTTTCGTCCCTTTCGCAGAAACGGACCGGCCCCAAGTGCTACGTCCTCTAAGCAAGAGGGTAATACTTCTCAAGCCAAGCCAGCCTGGAGGCCAATGCAAGGCTGGAACAAAGGAAAGCAGGCCAAGAAACCTGCCACTGCTACCAAGACAGCATGAGATGTTGGCCCTCGATCCGGAACCGGATCTGGTGGGGGGCAGACTCTCTCTCTTCGCTCAGGCTTGGGCAAGAGATGTTCTGGATCCTTGGGCACTAGAAATAGTCTCCCAAGGTTATCTTCTGGAATTCAAGGGGCTTCCCCCAAGGGGGAGATTCCACAGGTCTCAATTGTCTTCAGACCTCATAAAAAAACAGGCATTCTTACATTGTGTAGAAGACCTGTTAAAAATGGGAGTGATTCATCCTGTTCCATTAGGAGAACAAGGGATGGGGTTCTACTCCAATCTGTTCGTAGTTCCCAAAAAAGAGGGAACATTCAGACCAATCTTAGATCTCAAGATCCTAAACAAGTTTCTCAAGGTTCCATCGTTCAAAATGGAAACCATTCGAACAATTCTTCCTTCCATCCAGGAAGGTCAATTCATGACCACGGTGGATTTAAAGGATGCGTATCTACATATTCCTATCCACAAGGAACATCATCAGTTCCTAAGGTTCGCATTCCTGGACAAGCATTACCAGTTTGTGGCACTTCCGTTCGGATTAGCCACTGCTCCAAGAATTTTCACAAAGGTATTAGGGTCCCTTCTAGCGGTGCTAAGACCAAGGGGCATTGCAGTAGTACCTTACTTGGACGACATTCTGATTCAAGCGTCGTCCCTTCCACAAGCAAAGGCTCACACGGACATTGTCCTGGCCTTTCTCAGATCTCACGGGTGGAAAGTGAACGTAGAAAAAAGTTCGCTATCTCCGTCAACAAGGGTTCCCTTCTTGGGAACAATAATAGACTCCTTAGAAATGAGGATTTTTCTGACAGAGGCCAGAAAATCAAAACTTCTAAACTCTTGTCAAATACTTCATTCTGTTCCTCTTCCTTCCATAGCGCAGTGCATGGAAGTAATAGGTTTGATGGTAGCGGCAATGGACATAGTTCCTTTTGCGCGAATTCATCTAAGACCATTACAACTGTGCATGCTCAGTCAGTGGAATGGGGACTATACAGACTTGTCTCCGACGATACAAGTAGATCAGAGGACCAGAGATTCACTCCGTTGGTGGCTGTCCCTGGACAACCTGTCACAGGGGATGAGCTTCCGCAGACCAGAGTGGGTCATTGTCACGACCGACGCCAGTCTGGTGGGCTGGGGCGCGGTCTGGGGACCCCTGAAAGCTCAGGGTCTTTGGTCTCGGGAAGAATCTCTTCTCCCGATAAATATTCTGGAACTGAGAGCGATATTCAATGCTCTCAAGGCTTGGCCTCAGCTAGCAAAGGCCAAGTTCATACGGTTTCAATCAGACAACATGACGACTGTTGCGTACATCAACCATCAGGGGGGAACAAGGAGTTCCCTGGCGATGGAAGAAGTGACCAAAATCATTCAATGGGCGGAGACTCACTCCTGCCACTTGTCTGCAATCCACATCCCAGGAGTGGAAAATTGGGAAGCGGATTTTCTGAGTCGTCAGACATTTCATCCGGGGGAGTGGGAACTCCATCCGGAGATCTTTGCCCAAATTACTCAATCAGGAGAGGGCATCGGTGATCTTGATAGCTCCTGCGTGGCCACGCAGGACTTGGTATGCAGACCTGGTGAATATGTCATCGGCTCCACCATGGAAGCTACCTTTGAGACGAGACCTTCTTGTTCAAGGTCCGTTCGAACATCCGAATCTGGTCTCACTCCAACTGACTGCTTGGAGATTGAACGCTTGATCTTATCAAAGCGAGGGTTCTCAGATTCTGTCATTGATACTCTTGTTCAGGCCAGAAAGCCTGTAACTAGAAAAATCTACCACAAAATATGGAAAAAATATATCTGTTGGTGTGAATCTAAAGGATTCCCTTGGGACAAGGTAAAAATTCCTAAGATTCTATCCTTTCTTCAAGAAGGTTTGGAGAAAGGATTATCTGCAAGTTCTTTGAAGGGACAGATTTCTGCCTTGTCTGTGTTACTTCACAAAAAGCTGGCAGCTGTGCCAGATGTTCAAGCCTTTGTTCAGGCTCTGGTTAGAATCAAGCCTGTTTACAAACCTTTGACTCCTCCTTGGAGTCTCAATTCAGTTCTTTCAGTTCTTCAGGGGGTTCCGTTTGAACCCTTACATTCCGTTGATATTAAGTTATTATCTTGGAAAGTTTTGTTTTTGGTTGCAATTTCTTCTGCTAGAAGAGTTTCAGAATTATCTGCTCTGCAGTGTTCTCCTCCTTATCTGGTGTTCCATGCAGATAAGGTGGTTTTACGTACTAAACCTGGTTTTCTTCCGAAAGTTGTTTCTAACAAAAACATTAACCAGGAGATAGTCGTGCCTTCTTTGTGTCCGAATCCAGTTTCAAAGAAGGAACGTTTGTTGCACAATTTGGATGTAGTTCGTGCTCTAAAATTCTATTTAGATGCTACAAAGGATTTTAGACAAACATCTTCTTTGTTTGTTGTTTATTCTGGTAAAAGGAGAGGTCAAAAAGCAACTTCTACCTCTCTCTCTTTTTGGATTAAAAGCATCATCAGATTGGCTTACGAGACTGCCGGACGGCAGCCTCCTGAAAGAATCACAGCTCATTCCACTAGGGCTGTGGCTTCCACATGGGCCTTCAAGAACGAGGCTTCTGTTGATCAGATATGTAAAGCAGCGACTTGGTCTTCACTGCACACTTTTACGAAATTTTACAAATTTGATACTTTTGCTTCTTCTGAGGCTATTTTTGGGAGAAAGGTTTTGCAAGCCGTGGTGCCTTCCATTTAGGTGACCTGATTTGCTCCCTCCCTTCATCCGTGTCCTAAAGCTTTGGTATTGGTTCCCACAAGTAAGGATGACGCCGTGGACCGGACACACCTATGTTGGAGAAAACAGAATTTATGTTTACCTGATAAATTACTTTCTCCAACGGTGTGTCCGGTCCACGGCCCGCCCTGGTTTTTTAATCAGGTCTGATAATTTATTTTCTCCAACATAGGTGTGTCCGGTCCACGGCGTCATCCTTACTTGTGGGATATTCTCTTCCCCAACAGGAAATGGCAAAGAGCCCAGCAAAGCTGGTCACATGATCCCTCCTAGGCTCCGCCTACCCCAGTCATTCTCTTTGCCGTTGTACAGGCAACATCTCCACGGAGATGGCTTAGAGTTTTTTAGTGTTTAACTGTAGTTTTTCATTATTCAATCAAGAGTTTGTTATTTTCAAATAGTGCTGGTACGTACTATTTACTCAGAAACAGAAAAGAGATGAAGAATTCTGTTTGTATGAGGAAAATGATTTTAGCAACCGTAACTAAAATCCATGGCTGTTCCACACAGGACTGTTGAGAGCAATTAACTTCAGTTGGGGGAACAGTGTGCAGTCTCTTACTGCTTGAGGTATGACACATTCTAACAAGACGATGTAATGCTGGAAGCTGTCATTTTCCCTATGGGATCCGGTAAGCCATGTTTATTACGATTGTAAATAAGGGCTTCACAAGGGCTTATTTAAACTGTAGACTTTTTCTGGGCTAAATCGATTGATTATTAACACATATTTAGCCTTGAGGAATCATTTTATATGGGTATTTTGATATAATAATATCGGCAGGCACTGTTTTAGACACCTTATTCTTTAGGGGCTTTCCCAAAGCATAGGCAGAGTCTCATTTTCGCGCCGGTGTTGCGCACTTGTTTTTGAGAGGCATGGCATGCAGTCGCATGTGAGAGGAGCTCTGATACTTATAAAAGACTTCTGAAGGCGTCATTTGGTATCGTATTCCCCTTTGGGTTTGGTTGGGTCTCAGCAAAGCAGATACCAGGGACTGTAAAGGGGTTTAAAGCTTAAAACGGCTCCGGTTCCGTTATTTTAAGGGTTAAAGCTTCCAAAATTGGTGTGCAATATTTTCAAAGCTTTAAGACGCTGTGGTGAAAATTTGGTGAATTTTGAACAATTCCTTCATGTTTTTTCGCAATTGCAGTAATAAAGTGTGTTCAGTTTAAAATTTAAAGTGACAGTAACGGTTTTATTTTAAAACGTTTTTTGTACTTTCTGTTCAAGTTTATGCCTGTTTAACATGTCTGAACTACCAGATAGACTGTGTTCTGAATGTGGGGAAGCCAGAATTCCTATTCATTTAAATAAATGTGATTTATGTGATAATGACAATGATGCCCAAGATGATTCCTCAAGTGAGGGGAGTAAGCATGGTACTGCATCATTCCCTCCTTCGTCTACACGAGTCTTGCCCACTCAGGAGGCCCCTAGTACATCTAGCGCGCCAATACTCCTTACTATGCAACAATTAACGGCTGTAATGGATAATTCTGTCAAAAACATTTTAGCCAAAATGAACCCTTGTCAGCGTAAGCGTGGCTGCTCTGTTTTAGTTACTGAAGAGCATGACGACGCTGATATTAATATCTCTGAAGGGCCCCTAACCCAATCTGAGGGGGCCAGGGAGGTTTTGTCTGAGGGAGAAATTACTGATTTAGGGAACATTTCTCAGCAGGCTGAATCTGATGTGATTACATTTAAATTTAAATTGGAACATCTCCGCATTTTGCTTAAGGAGGTATTATCCACTCTGGATGATTGTGAAAATTTAGTCATCCCAGTGAAACTATGTAAAATGGACAAGTTCCTAGAGGTGCCGGGGCTCCCAGAAGCTTTTCCTATACCCAAGCGGGTGGCGGACATTGTTAATAAAGAATGGGAAAGGCCCGGTATTCCTTTCGTCCCTCCCCCCATATTTAAAAAATTGTTTCCTATGGTCGACCCCAGAAAGGACTTATGGCAGTCAGTCCCCAAGGTCGAGGGAGCGGTTTCTACTTTAAACAAACGCACCACTATTCCCATAGAGGATAGTTGTGCTTTCAAAGATCCTATGGATAAAAAATTAGAAGGTTTGCTTAAAAAGATGTTTGTTCAGCAGGGTTACCTTCTACAACCCATTTCATGCATTGTCCCTGTCACTACTGCCGCATATTTCTGGTTTGATGAACTGCTTAAGGTGCTCGATAGTGACTCTCCTCCTTATGAGGAGATTATGGACAGAATCAATGCTCTCAAATTGGCTAATTCTTTCACTCTAGACGCCTCTTTGCAATTGGCTAAGTTAGCGGCTAAGAACTCTGGGTTTGCTATTGTGGCGCGCAGAGCGCTTTGGTTGAAATCTTGGTCGGCTGATGCGTCTTCCAAGAACAAGCTACTAAACATTCCTTTCAAGGGGAAAACGTTGTTTGGTCCTGACTTGAAAGAGATTATCTCTGATATCACTGGGGGTAAGGGCCACGCCCTTCCTCAGGATCGGCCTTTCAAGGCAAAAAATAGACCTAATTTTCGTCCCTTTCGTAAAAACGGACCAGCCCAAGGTGCTACGTCCTCTAAGCAAGAGGGTAATACTTCTCAGGCCAAGCCAGCTTGGAGACCAATGCAAGGCTGGAACAAGGGAAAGCAGGCCAAGAAACCTGCCACTGCTACCAAGACAGCATGAAATATTGGCCCCCGTTCCGGGACCGGATCTGGTGGGGGGCAGACTCTCTCTCTTCGCTCAGGCTTGGGCAAGAGATGTTCTGGATCCTTGGGCGCTAGAAATAGTCTCCCAGGGTTATCTTCTGGAATTCAAGGGACTTCCCCCAAGGGGGAGGTTCCACAGGTCGCAGTTGTCTTCAGACCACATAAAAAGACAGGCGTTCTTACATTGTGTAGAAGACCTGTTAAAAATGGGAGTGATTCATCCTGTTCCATTAAGAGAACAGGGGATGGGGTTCTACTCCAATCTGTTCATAGTTCCCAAAAAAGAGGGAACGTTCAGACCAATCCTAGATCTCAAGATCTTAAACAAATTTCTCAAGGTCCCATCGTTCAAGATGGAAACCATTCGAACTATCCTTCCTTCCATCCAGGAAGGTCAATTCATGACCACGGTGGATTTAAAGGATGCGTATCTACATATTCCTATCCACAAGGAACATCATCGGTTCCTAAGGTTTGCATTCCTGGACAAACATTACCAGTTCGTGGCGCTTCCTTTCGGATTAGCCACTGCTCCAAGGATTTTCACAAAGGTACTAGGGTCCCTTCTAGCGGTGCTAAGACCAAGGGGCATTGCAGTAGTACCTTACCTGGACGACATTCTGATTCAAGCGTCGTCCCTTCCTCTAGCAAAGGCTCACACGGACATTGTCCTGGCCTTTCTCAGATCTCACGGCTGGAAAGTGAACGTGGAAAAGAGTTCTCTATCCCCGTCAACAAGGGTTCCCTTCTTGGGAACAATTATAGACTCCTTAGAAATGAGGATCTTTCTAACAGAGGCCAGAAAAACAAAGCTTCTGGACTCTTGTCGGATACTTCATTCCGTTCCTCTTCCTTCCATAGCTCAGTGCATGGAAGTGATCGGGTTGATGGTGGCGGCGATGGACATAGTTCCTTTTGCGCGCATTCATCTAAGACCATTACAACTGTGCATGCTCAGTCAGTGGAATGGGGACTATACAGACTTGTCTCCGAAGATACAAGTAAATCAGAAGACCAGAGACTCACTCCGTTGGTGGCTGTCCCTGGACAATCTGTCTCAAGGGATGATGTTCCACAGACCAGAGTGGGTCATTGTCACGACCGACGCCAGTCTGATAGGCTGGGGCGCGGTCTGGGGATCCCTGAAAGCTCAGGGTCTTTGGTCTCGGGAAGAATCTCTTCTACCGATAAATATTCTGGAACTGAGAGCGATATTCAATGCTCTCCAGGCCTGGCCCCAGCTTGCGAGGACCAGGTTCATACGGTTTCAATCAGACAACATGACGACTGTTGCGTACATCAACCATCAGGGGGGAACAAGGAGTTCCCTAGCGATGGAAGAAGTAACCAAAATAATTCTTTGGGCGGAGTCTCACTCCTGCCACCTGTCTGCTATCCACATCCCAGGAGTGGAAAATTGGGAAGCGGATTTTCTGAGTCGGCAGACATTGCATCCGGGGGAGTGGGAACTCCATCCGGAAATCTTTGCCCAAGTCACTCACCTGTGGGGCATTCCAGACATGGATCTGATGGCCTCTCGTCAGAACTTCAAAGTTCCTTGCTACGGGGCCAGATCCAGGGATCCCAAGGCGGCTCTAGTGGATGCACTAGTAGCACCTTGGACCTTCAAACTAGCTTATGTGTTCCCGCCATTTCCTCTCATCCCCAGGCTGATAGCCAGGATCAAGCAGGAGAGGGCGTCGGTGATCTTGATAGCTCCTGCGTGGCCACGCAGGACTTGGTATGCAGATCTGGTGAATATGTCATCGGCTCCACCTTGGAAGCTACCTTTGAGACGAGACCTTCTTGTTCAGGGTCCGTTCGAACATCCGAATCTGGTTTCACTCCAGCTGACTGCTTGGAGATTGAACGCTTGATTTTATCGAAGCGAGGATTCTCAGATTCTGTTATCGATACTCTTGTTCAGGCCAGAAAGCCTGTGACTAGAAAGATTTACCACAAAATTTGGAAAAAATATATCTGTTGGTGTGAATCTAAAGGATTCCCTTGGGACAAGGTTAAGATTCCTAGGATTCTATCCTTCCTTCAAGAAGGATTGGAAAAAGGATTATCTGCAAGTTCCCTGAAGGGACAGATTTCTGCCTTGTCGGTATTACTTCACAAAAAGCTGGCAGCTGTGCCAGATGTTCAAGCCTTTGTTCAGGCTCTGGTTAGAATCAAGCCTGTTTACAAACCTTTGACTCCTCCTTGGAGTCTCAATTTAGTTCTTTCAGTTCTTCAGGGGGTTCCGTTTGAACCCTTACATTCCGTTGATATTAAGTTATTATCTTGGAAAGTTTTGTTTTTAGTTGCGATTTCTTCTGCTAGAAGAGTCTCAGAATTATCTGCTCTGCAGTGTTCTCCTCCTTATCTGGTGTTCCATGCAGATAAGGTGGTTTTACGTACTAAACCTGGTTTTCTTCCAAAAGTTGTTTCTAACAAAAACATTAACCAGGAGATTATCGTACCTTCTCTGTGTCCAAAACCAGTTTCAAAGAAGGAACGTTTGTTGCACAATTTGGATGTTGTTCGCGCTCTAAAATTCTATTTAGATGCTACAAAGGATTTTAGACAAACATCTTCCTTGTTTGTTGTTTATTCAGGTAAAAGGAGAGGTCAAAAAGCAACTTCTACCTCTCTCTCTTTTTGGATTAAAAGCATCATCAGATTGGCTTACGAGACTGCCGGAAGGCAGCCTCCCGAAAGAATCACAGCTCATTCCACTAGGGCTGTGGCTTCCACATGGGCCTTCAAGAACGAGGCTTCTGTTGATCAGATATGTAGGGCAGCGACTTGGTCTTCACTGCACACTTTTACCAAATTTTACAAGTTTGATACTTTTGCTTCTTCTGAGGCTATTTTTGGGAGAAAGGTTTTGCAAGCCGTGGTGCCTTCCATTTAGGTGACCTGATTTGCTCCCTCCCTTCATCCGTGTCCTAAAGCTTTGGTATTGGTTCCCACAAGTAAGGATGACGCCGTGGACCGGACACACCTATGTTGGAGAAAACAGAATTTATGTTTACCTGATAAATTTCTTTCTCCAACGGTGTGTCCGGTCCACGGCCCGCCCTGGTTTTTTTAATCAGGTCTGATATTTTATTTTCTTTAACTACAGTCACCACGGTACCATATGGTTTCTCCTATGCAAATATTCCTCCTTAACGTCGGTCGAATGACTGGGGTAGGCGGAGCCTAGGAGGGATCATGTGACCAGCTTTGCTGGGCTCTTTGCCATTTCCTGTTGGGGAAGAGAATATCCCACAAGTAAGGATGACGCCGTGGACCGGACACACCGTTGGAGAAAGAAATTTATCAGGTAAACATAAATTCTGTTTTCTTTAACTACAGTCACCACGGTATCATATGATTTCTCCTATGCAAATATTCCTCCTTTACGTCGGTCGAATGACTGGGGTAGGCGGAGCCTAGGAGGGATCATGTGACCAGCTTTGCTGGGCTCTTTGCCATTTCCTGTTGGGGAGGAGAATATCCCACAAGTAAGGATGACGCCGTGGACCGGACACACCGTTGGAGAAAGTAATTTATCAGGTAAACATAAATTCTGTTTTTACAGGTACAGTATTTATTGAATACTTTGCTAGTGTTAAACTAAACGTTATCACTATGGTACCCCTAATATATGTTAGTTCAAACATGTTTTCAAGATGATAAACACTGAAAAGAAAGCTAAAACTGCCTTGTTTCACTTTAAGGCGGTTTTCACTTTACATCGGGGCTCCGGTCCCTAACCCGCTGTATGAGCGGGGTATACCTGTATATACAACCATTTGTGCCATAATTGCACAAGCTGTTTGTAAATAAGTTCAGTGAGAAACCTAAAATTGTGATAAATTGAACAATCTTTTTTTTATTTGATCGTATTTGGCGGTGAAATGGTGGCATGAAATATACCAAAATGGGCCTAGATCAATAATTTGGGTTGTCTACTACACTACACTAAAGCTAAAATTAAACCTAAAAGCTCCCTACAAGCTCCCTAATTAACCCCTTCACTGCTGGGCATAATACACACGTGGTGTGCAGCGGCATTTAGCGGCCTTCTAATTAACAAAAAGCAACGCCAAAGCCATATATGTCTGCTATTTCTGAACAAAGGGGATACCAGAAAGATATTTACAACCATTTATGCCATAATTGCATAAGTTGTTTGTAAATAAATTCAGCGAGAAACCTAAAGTTTGTGAAAAAATTTGTGAAAAAGTAAACAATTTCTTTTAATTGATCGCATTTGGCGGTGAAATGGTGGCATGAAATATACCAAAATGGGCCTAGATCAATACTTTGGGATGTCTTCTAAATAAAAATATATACATGTCAAGGGATATTCAGGGATTCCTGAAAGATATCAGTGTTCCAATGTAACTAGCGCTAATTTTGAAAAAAAGTGGTTTGGAAATAGCAAAGTGCTACTTGTATTTTTTGCCCTATAACTTGGAAAAAAAAACAAAGAACATGTAAACATTGGGTATTTCTAAACTCGGGACAAAATTTAGAAACTATTTATCATGGTTGTTTTTTGGTGGTTGTAGATGTGTAACAGATTTTGGGGGTCAAAGTTAGAAAAAGTGTGTTTTTTTTAATTTTTTCCTCATATTTTATATATTTTTTTATAGTAAATTATAATATATGATGAAAATAATGGTATCTTTAGAAAGTCCATTTAATGGCGAGAAAAAAACGGTATATAATATGTGTGGGTACAGTAAATGAGTAAGAGGAAAATTACAGCTAAACACAAACACTGCAGAAATGTAAAAATAGCCATTGTCATTAAGGGTAAGATAATTGAAAAATGGTCCGGTCATTAAGGGGTTAATCATGAAAGAAGAAAAAAATTGGGTTAAGTTTCCCTTTAAGGATAGCTTGTTATTAAAATCGAAACTAGGATCAAGCTTATTTGATTCCCAGTGTCTCTCTACGCTCAACATAAGTTTCTTCTTTTGAAATTAAAGATATTAACACATCTATTTATTTTTGTTTTTGCATTATATTTAAGCTTAAATTTCACTTTTATGCTTGAATGTGAGTATTTCCCATTTTTTGTTTTCCCCAACCAATCACTTTCTTTTGTATATGGATATATATTCACTAGCGTACGCTGTCGGCATTTAGCGATGTTGAGCGAATCTACCCCTAAATATGTACCTTGGTTGTCTACACAGAACTTAATTAACCTCACTCACCGACATTTGTCCAACCTAAGGTCTAAGGGTCAGGGTTCAGTCTTCTAAGACAATATATATATTTATGGGTCTGTGGTTATATGAAGGTGTGGGGCAGATTTGCAGCAAGTTTCAGTAATATGCAAGTAGAAAACATTGTATATTTAGCATAAGATTAGATAATGGGCACTTTTTTAATTGGTAGGATTTCTAACGTGTTCGCTTGTGCTGGTTTTGGAGACCTTGGAAGTGTTGTGCATTAGGACTTTCATTTGTATGAACAGATAACGGTTTGAAACTGCAAAAACTGTGAGCCAAATTACATCCGTACACATCATAGGTGGAACATTAGGATCTGTGTATTCTTTGGACACTTATGTAGCATTAGGTTGTCTTGATCTCTAGTAGTCAATGTTATCCTTTATGTTTTTGATGCAGATATATATTCTTGTGTTCCTGTTGTCAATGCCGATACCCTCTTGTGTCTTTGTTGTTGGTATTGATATCCTATTGCGTCTCTGTTGTTTGTGCTGATATCCTCTTATGTTTCTGTTGTAGATGCGTGCTGATATCCTCTTGTGTCTCTGTTGTTGGTGCGTGCTGATATCTTCTTGTGTCTCTGTTGTTGGTGCGTGCTGATATCTTCTTGTGTCTCTGTTGTTAGTGCTTATGCTTATATCCTCTTGTGTCGCTGTTGTTAGTGCTGATATCCTCTTGTGTCTCTGTTTGTTGGTGCATGCTGATATCCTCTTGTGTCGCTGTTGTTAGTGCTTATGCTTATATCCTCTTGTGTCGCTGTTGTTAGTGCTGATATCCTCTTGTGTCTCTGTTTGTTGGTGCGTGCTGATATCCTCTTGTGTCTCTATTGTTGGTGCTGATATCCTCTTGTGTCTCTGTTTGTTGGTGCTGATATCTTCTTGTGTCTCTGTTGTTAGTGCTGATATCCTCGTGTCTCTGTTGTTAGTGCTGATATCTTCTTGTGTCTCTGTTGTTAGTGCTGATATCCTCTTGTGTCGCTGTTGTTAGTGCTGATATCCTCTTGTGTCTCTGTTTGTTGGTGCTGATATCCTCTTGTGTCTTTGTTGTTAGTGCTTATGCTTATATCCTCTTGTGTCGCTGTTGTTAGTGCTGATATCCTCTTGTGTCTCTGTTGGTGCGTGCTGATATCCTCTTGTGTCTCTGTTTGTTGGTGCTGATATCTTCTTGTATCTCTGTTGTTAGTGCTTATGCTTATATCCTCTTCTGTCGCTGTTGTTAGTGCTGATATCCTCTTGTGTCTCTGTTGGTGCGTGCTAATATCCTCTTGTGTCTCTGTTGTTAGTGCTGATATCCTCTTGTGTCTCTGTTGTTGGTGCTGATATCCTCTTGTGTCTTGGTTTGTTGGTGCTGATATCTTCTTGTGTCTCTGTTGTTAGTGCTGATATCCTCTTGTGTCTCTGTTGTTAGTGCTGATATCCTCTTGTGTCTCTGTTGTTAGTGCTGATATCTTCTTGTGTCTCTGTTGTTAGTGCTGATATCCTCTTGTGTCGCTGTTGTTAGTGCTGATATCCTCTTGTGTCGCTGTTTGTTGGTGCTGATATCGTCTTGTGTCTTTGTTGTTAGTGCTGATATCCTCTTGTGTCTCTGTTGTTAGTGCTGATATCCTCTTGTGTCTCTGTTGATGGTGCATGCTGATATCTTCTTGTGTCTCTTGTTAGAGCTGATATCTTCTTGTGTCTTTGTTGTTAGTGCTGATATCTTCTTGTGTCTCTGTTGTTAGTGCCGATATCTTCTTGTGTCTCTGTTGTTAGAGCTGATATCTTCTTGTGTCTTTGTTGTTAGTGCTGATATCCTCTTGTGTCTCTGTTGTTAGTGCTGATATCCTCTTGTGTCTCTGTTCTTAGTTCTGATATATTCTTGTGTCTCTGTTGTTAGTGCTGATATCCTCTTGTGTCACTGTTGTTAGTTCTGATATATTCTTGTGTCTCTGTTCTTAGTGCTGATATCCTCATGTTTTTTTTTTTTTTTTTTTAGGTCTAGTGTCCCTTTAATGTCAAATGATTTTTTTTTTTTAAATGAATTTTTATTCAGTTTTAGAATGAAAGGTAATACTTGGGGACACGCAGGACCCCTGTTTAAACATACACAAAGAAAAGGATCGGACACACAGGTCCAGTTGCAATAGCCATCAAAACATTGATACACCATAAGTAAGTAAATTGCAAGGATTTGAGGTAAAAATAATTCACCTAGGTTGAACCCTGATGTGGGCTCTAGCTATGGGGGGGGGGGGGCGGGGGGGACGTATAGAATAAATTTAAATTTAGTTCTCCAAAAAGCAAAGTTAGTACAAGTTGCTTTACAATATATAAATAAATTTGATCACATAAATTGAGGAGCAGGTTCTGCAAACATACTAGTCGACAAATGGAGTGAGTGATTGTTTTAAAGAAGAGGCAAGACTATTAGGTAATGTCAGGGCTAGTTGTAGGAGATAACTGCTTAAGAATTACACGCAGTACCTAGCACACGCAGTATCTAGCACAAACAGCACCTAGCACAAACAGCACCTAGCACAAACCGCACCTAGCACATGCAGCACCTAGCGCACGCAGCACCTAGTACACGCAGCACCTAGCACACGAAACACCTAGCACACTCAGTACCTAGCACATGCAGCACCTAGCACACGCATCGCCTAGCACACACAGCGCCTAGCACACACAGCGCCTAGCACACACAGCGCCTAGCACTCACAGTACCAAGCGCACATAGTACCTAGCACACGCTGCACCTAGCGCACGCTGCACCTAGCGCACGCAGCACCTAGTACAAACAGCACCTAGCACAAACAGCACCTAGCACATGCAGCACCTAGCACACGAAGCACCTAGCACACGAAGCACCTAGCACATGCAGCACCTAGCACACGCACCACCTAGCACACACAGCGCCTAGCACACACAGCACCTAGCACACACAGCGCCTAGCACTCACAGCGCCTAGCACATACAGTACCAAGCGCACTCACAGCACCTAGCGCACGCAGCACCTAGCACACGCAGCACCTAGCACACGCAGCACCTAGCACACGAAGCACATAGCACATGAAGCACCTAGCACACTCAGTACCTAGCACATATAGCACCTAGCACATGCAGCACCTAGCACACGCTGCACCTAGCACACGCACCTAGCACACGCAGCACCTAGCACACGCAGCACCTATCACACACGGTACCTAGCACATACGGTACCTAGCACACGCTGCACCTAGCACACGGAGCACCTTGCACACGCAGCACCTAGCACACGCAGCACCTAGCACATATAGCACCTAGCACACGCAGCGCCTAGCTGTAACACGCAGCATTTAGCACACACAACACCTAGCACACATAGTACCTAGCACACTCAGCACCTAGCTCACGCAGCACCTACAATACCCAACCCACTCGGAACCCAACACACCCAATAGCTAGCACAAACAGAGCCTAGCATATATAGCACCTAGCACACACTGCACCTAGCATTTATAATATCTAATACCTTAATAAATGTATATAGTATAGAGTCAACCACATAAATAACTAACTTGGGCTTCAAATTTTGAGTATATTGGTCCTAACCAAGAAAAGGTAATAAATATTGATTAAGTGCCCCAAGACAGTAGTAAAACTGGAGCTGCAGGATTCAACGTTAGATTTTATCATAAAAGAACCACACACTGTTCAAGGATATGTATAAGGAAATTCTATAGCTTACTTTAGCTCTGGCCCTCGTGTGGAAAAGCAATTTAAGATGATCTGAGCAAGCAATAATTACAATAAATCGAAGAAGCCATTCTAAGGAAACATTATCTGCTACATAAGTGTCCAAAGAATACACAGATCCTAATGTTCCACCCATGACATGTACGGATGTAATTTGGCTCACAGTTTTTGCATTTTCAAACCGTTATCTGTTCATACAAATGAAAGTCCTAATGCACAACACTTCCAAGGGCTCCAAAACCAGCACAAGCGAACACGTTAGAAATCCTACCAATTAAAAAAGTGACCATTATCTAATCTTATGCTAAATATACAATGTTTTCTACTTGCATATTATTGAAAATTGCTGCAAATCTGCCCCACACCTGCATATAACCACAAACCCATAAATATATATATTGTCTTAGAAGACTGAACCCTGACCCTTAGACCTTAGGTTGGACAAATGTCGGTGAGTGAGGTTAATTAAGTTCTGTGTAGACAACCAAGGTACATATTTAGGGGTAGATTTACTATCAGTCGAGTGGACATGATTCGCTTGACATCGCTAAATGCCGACAGCTTACGCTAGTGAATATATATCCATATACAAGAGAAAGTGATTGGTTGGGGAAAACAAAAAATGGGAAATACTCACATTCAAGCATAAAAGTGAAATTTAAGCTTAAATATAATGCAAAAACAAAAATAAATAGATGTGTTAATATCTTTAATTTCAAAAGAAGAAACTTATGTTGAGCGTAGAGAGACACTGGGAATCAAATAAGCTTGATCCTAGTTTCCCTTTTAATAACAAGCTATCCTTAAAGGGAAACTTAACCCAATTTTCTTCTTCTTTCATGACTAAGATAGAGCATGCAATTTTAAGCAACTTTCTAATTTATCTTGTCCTGTGAAAACTTAAATATATGCCATTCTAAGTATGAGGTCAACATGGCTGTCCCAAAATGAGCTTTCTTGGCTTGTCAAGCTTCTCTATGCAATACCGTACTTGTGGAGATGGGATGCAGTCATTTTTGGTACGGATTTCCAGGCTGAGATGACTCTGGTCGCACTGAGCACCCACGAGGGACCCAGCTTTTGAGGCTGAAGCCATACAGGTAATGGCTTAAGCTGTGGGGGACTAGTGGTCAAAAACGTCTTTCCATTGCCCCATTTCTAGTAGCAAACACCAGTCTACTTAGGCTAGTACAATGTAGGCTACCGCCATACAGCTAGGATGTAGTGTTCAGGATCGGAGTTTAGATCTGAGCCTATGCCTGTACCGTTCTATTTGTAATTACTGTGTCCGCGGGCCGTGGTATTCACTAGGTAAGCCCTGGGTCCTCATAGCTCTGGCGGTACGAGATCTGGCTGGTCCAGACAAACAATCACACAGGATCTGCTCCGCACCCTTCTGTATCGTGCAGGAAGTGTAAGTGCGACATAGATGGCTACCGCACTGCACAGAGGCCCAGAGGCTGTTCCCTATCTCATCACTAACAAACCGTTCACTGGGGCTTCCATCCCATCTTCAGTCCGGGTGCACCCAAACCGTGTCTTTTCCATCGGTTTTCTGTGTCATACGCCACATCACTTCTTAGTACTGAAATGAGGATGAGTGTCTCCGGGGTGTGAGGCAAACGATCTGTAGGACAGCGGCTTTGAGGTCTCCGTTGTCGTCACTTGTAATTTTAATGTGACTATGATGGTTGAGAAGGGCTATTTGGTTTATATTTTATTCAGTAGTTCCACATTATTTATTAGCCTTTATTTAGCCCTGTATTATACTGTCTAAAGAGTAGTCCCAGTTCTTATCCCTGATTCAGCCGTGTCATATATTACAGGTTGTCCACGTGTGATAGCAGTGTTGAATTATGCACTTACTGTGTAAGTTCTCTGCTCCGGCTTGATGCCTGCTTCAAGTTTCGTGGTGACTGCACTGGTCTGGGGAGTAATCTGTCCAGGTGCTGATTGTTGGACAGTAAGCCGATATCGGCCCGAGACACTGCTTCAGATGGATCACTCCGGTCTGTGTCAAAGCTGTTTGCACATTTTCTCCGATGTCTCAAGAATTCGCACCGCAGTCACAGCCATTTGCCCCTCGGTTATAAAATATTGGGTGATAAAATATTTGGCCATTACATTCCTTAATCAGCCTTTTTTATGACACCGGGCCTAAGAGCTCCAACTGTGTGCGGCTATTCAGCTCCATGGCTAGGCTCCGCCCCCTCCTCTTGTGTCTTTGTTGTTAGTGCTGATATCCTCTTGTGTCTCTGTTGTTAGTTCTGATATCTTCTTGTGTGTCTGTTGTTAGTAATGATATCCTCTTGTGTCTCTTTTGTTGGTGCTGAAATCCTTGTGTCTCTGTTGTTGCAGTTGATATACTTGCATGTCTCTGTTGTTGGTGCTGATATCCTCTTGTGTCTCTGTTGTTAGTTCTGATATCTTCTTGTGTCTCTGTTGTTAGTGCTGATATCTTCTTGTGTCTCTGTTGTTGCAGTTGACTTGCATGTCTCTGTTGTTAGTGCTGATATCCTCTTGTGTCTCTGTTGTTAGTGCTGATATCCTCTTGTGTCTCTGTTGTTAGTGCTGATATCCTCTTGTGTCTCTGTTGTTAGTTCTGATATATTCTTGTGTCTCTGTTGTTAGTTCTGATATCCTGTTGTGTCTATGTTGTTGGTGCTGATATCCTCTTGTGTCTCTGTTGTTAGTGCTGATATTCTCTTGTGTCTCTGTTGTTGGTGCTGATATCCTCTTATGTCTCTCTTGTTAGTGCTGATATCCTTGTGTCTCTGTTGTTGCAGTTGATATACTTGCATGTCTCTGTTGTTGGTGCTGATATCCTCTTGTGTCTGTTGTTGGTATTGGTATCTTCTTGTCTCTCTATTCTTGGTGCTGACCTATGTGTATGTGTGCTTTTGAAGAGTCTAGGCTTTGTGTTTCTGGCAATAAATAACACTCTGTCATGTCTCTGTTGTTAGTGCTGATATCCTCTTGTGTCTCTGTTGTTAGTTCTGATATCTTCTTGTGTCTCTGTTGTTAGTGCTGATATCCTCTTGTGTCACTGTTGTTGGTGCTGATATCCTCTTCTGTCTCTTTTGTTGGTGCTGAAATCCTTATGTCTCTGTTGTTGCAGTTGATATACTTGCATGTATCTGTTGTTGGTGCTGATATGCTCTTGTGTCTGTTGTTGGTATTGATATCTTCTTGTCTCTCTGTTCTTGGTGCTGACCTATGTGTATATGTGCTTTTGAAGAGTTTAGGCTTTGTGGTTCTGGCAATAAATAACACTCTGTCATGTCTCTGTTGTTAGTGCTGATATCCTCTTGTGTCTTTGTTGTTAGTAATGATATCCTCTTGTGTCTCTGTTTGTAGTGCTGATATCCTCTTATGTCTCTGTTGTTAGTGCTGATATCCTGTTGTGTCTATGTTGTTGGTGCTGATATCCTGTTGTGTCTCTGTTGTTAGTGCTGATATCCTCTTGTGTCTCTGTTGTTAGTTCTGATATCTTCTTGTGTCTCTGTTGTTAGTGCTGATATCTTCTTGTGTCTCTGTTGTTAGTGCTGATATCTTCTTGTGTCTCTGTTGTTAGTGCTGATATCCTCTTGTGTCTCTGTTGTTAGTGCTGATATCCTCTTGTGTCTCTGTTGTTGGTGCGTGTTGATATCTTCTTGTGTCTCTGTTGTTAGTGCTGATATCCACTTGTGTCTCTGTTGTTAGTGCTGATATCCACTTGTGTCTCTGTTGTTAGTCCTGATATCTTCTTGTGTCTCTGTATGTTAGTGCTGATATCCTCATGTTTCTCTGTTGTTGGTGCTGATATCGTCTTATGTCTCTTTTGTTGGTGCTGAAATCCTTGTGTCTCTGTTGTTGCAGTTGATATACTTGCATGTCTCTGTTGTTGGTGCTGATATACTCTTGTGTCTGTTGGTATTGATATCTTCTTGTCTTTCTGTTCTTGGTGCTGACCTATGTGTATGTGTGCTTTTGAAGAGTCTAGGCATTGTGTTTATGAAAATAAATAACACTCTGTCATGTCTCTGTTGTTAGTGCTGATGTCCTCTTGTGTCTCTGTTGTTAGTGCTGATATCCTCTTGTGTCTCTGTTGTTAGTTCTGATATCTTCTTGTGTCTCTGTTGTTAGTGCTGATATCTTCTTGTGTCTCTGTTGTTAGTGCTGATATCTTCTTGTGTCTCTGTTGTTGCAGTTGACTTGCATGTCTTTATTGTTGGTGCTGATATACTCTTATATCTCTGTTGTTGGTGCGTACTGATATCCTCTTGTGTCTGTGTTGTTAGTTCTGATATATTCTTGTGTCTCTGTTGTTAGCTCTGATATCCTCTTGTGTCTCTGTTGTTAGTGCTGATATCCTGTTGTGTCTATGTTGTTGGTGCTGATATCCCGTTGTGTTTCTGTTGTTAGTGCTGATATCCTCTTGTGTCTCTCTTGTTGGTGCTGATATCCTCTTGTGTCTCTTTTATTGGTGCTGAAATCCTTGTGTCTCTGTTTTTGCAGTTGATATACTTGCATGTCTCTGTTGTTGGTGCTGATATACTCTTGTTTCTGTTGTTGGTATTGATATCTTCTTGTCTCTCTGTTCTTGGTGCGGACCTATGTGTATTTGTGCTTTTGAAGAGTCTATGCTTTGTGTTTCTGGCAATGAATAACACTCTGTCATGTCTCTGTTGTTAGTGCTGATATCTTCTTGTGTCTCTGTTGTTAGTGCTGATATCCTCTTGTGTCTCTGTTGTTAGTGCTGATATCCTCTTGTGTCTCTGTTGTTAGTGCTGATATCCTCTTGTGTCTCTGTTGTTAGTGCTGATTTCCTCTTGTGTCTCTGTTGTTGGTGTGTGCTGATATCTTCTTGTGTCTCTGTTGTTAGTGCTGATATCCTCTTGTGTCTCTGTTGTTAGTGCTGATATCTTCTTGTGTCTCTGTTGTTAGTGCTGATATCCTCTTGTGTCTCTGTTGTTAGTGCTGATATCCTCTTGTGTCTCTGTTGTTAGTGCTGATATCCTCTTGTGTCTCTGTTGTTAGTGCTGATATCTTCTTGTGTCTCTGTTGTTAGTGCTGATATACTCTTGTGTCTCTGTTGTTAGTGCTGATATCCTCTTCTGTCTCTGTTGTTGGTGCTGATATTTGCTTCTCTTTATTCTTGGTGCTGGCCTGCATGTGCTTTAAGAGATGATAGGCTTACAGTTTATGCCAATAACCGATAGGCTTACAGTTTATGCCAATAACCGATATTCTCTTGTTTCACTTTTTTTAGTATTGACCTGCTTATAAATGGACTGCTGATTTTCTTTCCCTCTGTTTTTGTGTTAGCATCTCTGTCCATGGTGCTGACCTATCCACAATTTTCAGCAGGTCTTAGTTCTTTTTGTCAATATTAGCTTCACTGTCCATGGTGCTGACTTATCCCTGCATTAGTTTTAGTAGGAGATGAACTTTTTGTCTCTTGCAGTAGCCTATTTTTCATGCTTTTCCCATCATAAATGTTAGCTATAATCTAAAAGTTATTCATCATGAAATACAGATTAGTTTTTAATTATATAGCAAGATCCTGTATATTCATGGCTGTAATGTTTTTTTGGTAAATTAATTCATTAATCTATTCACAATGTCATGCTCTCCCAGAGGTTCTATAAAATTATTTTGGTCAATTTTTCTATGTTGAAGATATCACATATTATTGGTTTTGTAGTTCTCAAAACTGTGAATTTGTGTCTGCAGAAATAACATGCCCCTTTTTCATAGCAAAACATTTTTCTTTTTAAATAATCATACAGAGTTGAGAAATAGACCTTAAAGAGACATAATCATGAAAGAAAATGTTTAGGTTTTAGATAAAACTTTTCACATTTCAGTTTTACTTCTATTATAAAATTATCTTCATATCTTTTGTTGAAGGAGAGCAATTCTTTACTGGGGCATAGATAAGCACATTGGGTGAGACTGTGACAAGCAGCTAGCTCACAGTAGTGCATTGCTTCATAGTCTACCTATGTATGCTTTTCAACAATGGATACCAAACAAACAAAGAAAATTAGATAAGAGAAGTAAATTGGAAAATTGTTAAAAATCGCATGTTCTTTCTAAATCATAAAAGTTTAAAATTTTGACTTTACTGTCCCTTTAATGTAATTTCTCCCCAGCAATTTTATGTTTACAGAATCAACCCATACTAAGTTTGAAGAAGTTCAATGAATAGAAGATTGTTTGGAGTAGAATATATCTGCACAAGGACCTAAGTGTGAGGAGGGAGGGGCAAGAATTAAAAATTAAATATAATGTTATTGTTTTAGTTAAATATAACTATTTTAATTTTTAATATTAATGTAATGATTATTTTTCTTTAGTTACATAAAACTATTTAACGATTATTATTTTCTCTGTCCAATAAAGTACACCTGAAAAGTTGATCAAATATGAATGATTAACCTATTAAACTGTAGATAGTTCAGCTCCCAATAATTTCATTGATTTCAATGTTCTATCTATGCATATCTAATGATCAGTAATGGTCTGATATAACTAGAAAAATAATCATAAAAGTTATTAATCTAAAATTGAAAACCATGATTTAAATTGATTTAAATGCAGTTTTACTGAGTAATGATTTAAACAGTGATTTAAATCAATTTGATTTAAATCAAATTCGCCCAGAAAATAACTATTTTCAAATGGAGATTTACACGTTTACTATTCAATTAAATATTCATGGGTCATGTACTGATTAAATTTGCATGTCCTGTCTCTTCAATTGTGTTTTTGTTACTTTCTGTTACTAATATTAATATTTGTAGTCGTTTTCAATCCCATTTAAGAGGCGTTGTTCTTCCTCTTAATAACTGTCAGTTTTGCTGATGTTGTGCCGACAGCCTTGTGTGGTTTTTGTGAAGGGTTGTTAAATGGTATATTTATAATCTGTTCTCTGAACTGAAGAAGGTGACAATAATGGAGTATGTCAGTGCGTATTAGCAATGTGAGCATGTTGCATTGTAGGTAGCTTGGTTAACACATGTACCAGGCAAGGGATGACATTTAAAGATGAACAAAAAAAACATCAGAATAGTCCCAAAACAATCATTTTTTTTTAACTCCGCACAAATATAAAAAGATCCACTGCTTGAGTGGGCATCTGTTGTTTTAATTCAGTAAATAAATAACACATAATCACTAGCTTTGAAGATGTTTTAGAAACAAGTACAGAGTCTGCCCAAAACTGTCCCATCTTCAGGATTGTTGCCCTTCAGGATTGTTCATTTTCTGAAGGTTCTACTGTTTCTAGGAGCTGGTCTCTTTGACGATATATTCTTCACATTAATCCTGTATTTATGTTCTCTATTTTGACAAATGTAATACAGTTCATCCTGAGGTGTAGTAATTCTGTCAGCGTCTTTTTTTTTTTGCCCTCTATATACCAGTTATGGCAGAGCTGTACCGTTGAATATGATTGTATAACTTTGTAGCAACTGAAGTGTGATTTCCATCCTCAGCTGGATCTTTTGTCCCCTGTGCATCAGCCTCGCTGGAGACATCGATATCTGCTTTTCTGAAGACATTAAAGACTCTTCTTCTCTTTGCTTCATTAAAACTGCTAGAGCTGCAGACTGGATGTGGCCTTGTGATAGTTCAGCATTCAGCCGACGTGCTTCACTAATGGGCAATGGGAACTGAGGGGGCAAGAAGGGCAACTTGAAAAATGCAGATACAAAAAACCCAGATAGGGCATTCTAACCTCTCAATTTGAACTATTCATTCTTTTCTTTCCTTTGTCCCTTGTATTCTCTTGTTTTTTTTCCCCACCCACTCTTTTTTTTATCTTTGCTTATATATGTAGCCTGATCCTTTCAGTAAAACATGTACAATGATTTGGGAGACATGCTACTGTATATCCCTGTAACAGCTCTTCTACTGCATTAGACACCTTTTTTCAGCTCTTTACAAAAAATATTATTTGTTTGTGCCCTTCACGCATTACAGTAAATACCACTCTCTGATGGTCATCTTTCTAGCATTAATCCCTTGGATTCCTGCTGCCCGCAGAAGGGAGGGTGTGCATACATTGTGTCTCATCACATAGCGTGTCTGGTAAAGCATTAGCTGCTTGGGTTTCAACATCTCTGAACTCTTGTCTGGATCGTGATAAAACTGGAGTGTAGAAAAAAAGCATAATCACCATTATTTGTAGAAAACACTGTTCTGTGGGCTGGTTAGAGTCTCCCTCCTGTGAAGGCCTTCTGTCTCTTTATAGTACACAGTAAATGACACTAATAACAACAGTTTTTGGGATACTAATAATCTCTCTTTCAGGAATTTGATTTACCTTGTTGTATTTATTCTGAAGATATCTGCAAGTCACCATGTCTGATAAACATTATCAGGTACACCACCTGTGATCTGTCGGGTGCAACCTTTTGCCGCACATTAGAGACTTTTGTGGTCTTTATTGCTCATTGCCAATGATGGACTTTTTGCTGCTCTTGTAAAAAAAAAAAGGTGTTTAACTCTACATCTTCTCATGTAATTACTTCTATAAAGCCTATTGTGTTTTTCCTGTGCTTCTCTAAAAGAGATTCATGTTGCCTCTGGCCAGACAGTTGCTTGGAGATGGTATCAGGCTTAGACTCCCAGCAATTGGAGCCTGCCTTTGCGTATCCTGCAGTGCATGGGAAACAGCTTCCCGTAGGGAAACTAAAAAAGAGAATCTCAATCCTTCATTATAATGCAACCAAGGGATAGTCAACCGATCAATATAGCACTCAGGAGGTAATTCACTCAGCTGCACAGTGAGGAGCAAGGGACACCAGATTGGGTCTTTATATATCTGTTCCTCCTGCGCAGTACACAAACTGCTCTCCAGGATACAAAGTGACCATTTGAGAATTCACTGCGAATGTCAAAACACATCAGCTGCTAAAAAAATGTGTCTCTTTTTTTGCGGGGGGAAAGCTTAGGAGTAGTAGCAGAGAAACTGTTGTGTGAAAACATTTCTGTGAAAACTATTTGACATTCTGTTTATGATATATTTATATGATTTTCTACAGCTAGGGAGTTAAGTTCTGGCTGTGCATATTTTTTTTAATGGGCATATTATTTACTGAAGGCTGATTTATGTAACATATTTATTAACATTTGTTAGTTTAAAAGCTTAAAGGGACATGGTAACGAGATAATACAATGATCTAATTCACTCAAAAATGTTGTTATTGTGCCTATTGCAGGTAACTAATTATTTAATATCTGCAAATACCTAGTCTGATCAGGAACCTGTAAGCATTTCTGCTCATGGTCAGGAAATGGAAGTTGAACCAATCAGCTGCTAATCATCAGTTGTGTTGTTTTATTATTTCACTTTGTCCCTTTAAAGGGACAGTAAACAGCTTGAGATTTTAATTTAAAATGATTAGTTAGGTGCAATAAAAGAACTTTGTTTTATAAGTTTGATATTTATTTTGTCATCTTTTCATGTAATTTATCTCTGAAAATTGTAGATTTACTACTAACCTACTACTAAAGCAGACTTTTTAAGGCTAACCTTGCTATGTATCTTTTTTTGCTTTAACTGACAACAACTGCAAAACAATACATTTTTACTAATTTAATGACATTGGCTAGTCTTGTTGTCTGCAGACTAAAGCCCAGATTGGCTCCTACAAATAAGTGATGGTTGTATTTAAAAAAAGTCAGAAGGTACTGACTAAAAGAATGCACTAAATAGCACACCTGTTTCCCAAATTTGGTTATCACCTATTCCCTTGGTGCCAAGATGGGCCACAATAAAAACATAACTTTTATTAAGAGCAAATAAAACTTGATTTTTAAAAAAAAACAAAAAAAAAAACACAAGAATGTTTTTCATTTTTAATTTTTAGTTGCTTATAAAAAAAACGTATGTTTTAATTGTGGTCTATCTTAGCACCAAGGGAATAGTTGATAACCAAATTTGGGTAACAGATGGTGCAGCGCTGCAGAATCTGTTGGCGCTCTACAAATAACCGATAATAATAATAATAATATTTAGTGCATTCTTTTAGTCAGTACTAAACTTGTTTGTAAATATATTGTTTATGCACAACACTCTAGCCCGGGTAGCCCCAGTATATTTATTCTGATTAAAGTGATAGTAAGTCCTAGTGTTTCTGAAACACTAGGATTTACCAGTGCAACAAATAAAGGGGACTTTCAGTCAGTCATGTTCTGCCATGCGCTGCCTGAGGCGCTCAGCGCGGCGAACGCTGCAGACAAATAAAGGACCTTTCAGCATGAAGTATTTTATACTTCATGACTGAAAGTCCCCTTTATTTGTTGCATTGGTAAATCCTAGTGTTTCACAAATGCTAGGATTTGCTATCACTTTAATATATTATAGGGCATTCCCACGTATATTAGTGTAGTGTTATTGCACTTCTTTCTATAATTCAAGTGATGGATGGTGCTTAGGTTTTGAAAGCCAGTTGCAGTGAACACGATGTTATTTTGTTTTAAAGGGACACTGAACCCAATTTTTTTCTTTCATGATTCAGATAGAGCATGACATTTTAAGCAAATTTCTAATTTACTCCTATTATCAAATTTTCTTCATTCTCTTGCTATCTTTATTTGAAATGCAAGAATGTAAGTTTAGATGCTGGCCCATTTTTGGTGAACAACCTGGGTTGTTCTTGCTGATTGGTGGATAAATTCATCCACCAATAAAAAAGTGCTGTCCAGATTTTCTGAACCCAAAAAAAAAGCTTATATGCATTCTTTTTCAAATAAAGATAGCAAGAGAACGAAGAACAATTGATAATAGGAATAAATTAGAAAGTTGCTTAAAATTGCATACTCTATCTGAATCACAAAACAAAAAAATTGGGTTCAGTGTCCCTTTAAGACTATTTAGAACTTGGCTGATATGTTATTTTATAGCAACACAACTGAAATGTAATTACAATAGGCAATATTACAAGTGTCGCGCTACCATTATAATATTAATAAAAAGTCTTTAAAAGAGCTAAAAGGGATATGATATATAGTAAAGTGTTTGACTGGTAAGGGCTCTACATGTAAGTGTGTATATATATATATATATATAGTCCATGTAGAAAATAAGGTAACAGCACCACAGCACACAATCTTCTTTTAAAGGTGAAAAATCTTTATTTGAGGTTTAGCAACCAGTAAAAAAGCGACGTTTCGGACCTACATAGTCCTTAATCATGCATAAGTTAAAATCAAACAAACAGACTTTAAAAAGGGTATCTGGACCAATCATGCTTCAATTCTCAGTGTTAATTGGTTTAACCCATACCTATCCAGGTTTGTAAATTTCAACAACACAGTGACCTCTAGTGGTACCAGAATATATTCCATCATTTAAAACCATTATAAAAACAAATACAAATCATAATCTCTATTCAGACCATATGGATGTAATGTGTTCAGACGTTTAATCCACCATACTTCTTTCTGTTTTAGTTTTAGTTCCCTATTACCCCCTCTTCTATGATGGGGGATATGGTCAATCACTTGAAAGCGAAGCTGGCTTACTGTATAACAAATACCCTATAACACCAATTTTTTATACATTACCCAAAGTCCATAAAAGCTTATTACATCCACCAGGACGCCCTATTGTGGCCTGTACCGATTCTATTTTTTCTAATATCTCTATCTTTCTGGACAAAGTCCTCTTTCCATTTGTCAAACAGCAAAAATCCTTTATTAAGGATACAAATGATTTTCTTTCAAAACTTATGGGGATTGAAATAGAGGATACTTGGTTAATTTTTTCACTGGATGTGGTAAATTTATATACCTCTATTCCCCATGAGGCAGGCCTATTGACTGTGAAAAGCTTTTTGAGTGACAGTGGCTTATATAATCTATCTCAGATTGATTTTTTTGATGACATGCTAAGACTTGTCCTATATTGCAATTATTTTCTCTTTCAAGACACTTACTACATGCAAAAGCGGGGAACAGCCATGGGCTCCAATGTAGCCCCCTCATATGCCAATTTGTTCATGAGTGGCTTTGAGAACAAATTTGTCTACACTAATCAGCCATTCATCAGCCATTGTAAGCTGTGGCTAAGGTATATAGATGATATTTTTGGCATATGGGGGGGCTCATTGGAGTCCCTGATACAGTTTGTTGAGGATATCAATGCCTCCATGACAGGCCTAAGATTTACCCTTACTTACTCTATCCAAAAGATTAACTTTCTGGATACAACTGTATATCGACATGGAAATACATTAAGTACAGATCTATATGTAAAACCCACAGATAGAAATACTCTGCTGCGATATGAAAGTTTCCATCCTGATACTGTTTTTAAATCCATACCCAGGAGTCAACTTTTGCGTACTAAAAGAATAGTTAGAGATCAAAAAGTATTGCCAGAAAGACTAGTGTCTATGGGCAATAAATTTATCCAAAGAGGATATCCAAAAGAAAATATCGCTAAAAACATTCAGGATTTGGATAGAATACATGATAAAAAACCAACAGAGAAAGGAACAGATAGATTAGTGCTTTCAATGGAATACAGTGACAAGAGTAATGACATCTTTAGAATAGTAAGAAAACACTGGCACCTTTTGTCAAAATATAATCCAGAGATAGAATCATTTAAACTCCCTCCTATGCCATCATATAGAAGGGTAAAAAATCTTAGGGATCACATAGTAAAAGCTGACATAGGTACAACTAAAATGTCTGATGTAAATTACTTAACTACCCCTAATAAAGGCTGTTACCCCTGCTTACACTGTGCTCAATGTAATTCAGTTATTAAAGGGAAATTCTTAGCACAAAATGACAAAAGAAAGCAATATACAATCAATGGGTTATATACATGCCAAACTAACTATGCAATCTACCTACTTAAATGCCCATGTGGCCTTTGTTACATTGGCGAGACCACCCAAGCCGCCAGGGATAGGTTTAGTCAACATAAAGCATCCATTAAATCAAAAGATATGTCACTTCCAGTATCAGCACATTTTACAAATATGGGCCATACAGTAAGCCAGCTTCGCTTTCAAGTGATTGACCATATCCCCCATCATAGAAGAGGGGGTAATAGGGAACTAAAACTAAAACAGAAAGAAGTATGGTGGATTAAACGTCTGAACACATTACATCCATATGGTCTGAATAGAGATTATGATTTGTATTTGTTTTTATAATGGTTTTAAATGATGGAATATATTCTGGTACCACTAGAGGTCACTGTGTTGTTGAAATTTACAAACCTGGATAGGTATGGGTTAAACCAATTAACACTGAGAATTGAAGCATGATTGGTCCAGATACCCTTTTTAAAGTCTGTTTGTTTGATTTTAACTTATGCATGATTAAGGACTATGTAGGTCCGAAACGTCGCTTTTTTACTGGTTGCTAAACCTCAAATAAAGATTTTTCACCTTTAAAAGAAGATTGTGTGCTGTGGTGCTGTTACCTTATTTTCTACATGGACTGTATACACTGGAGTTTGGCTGATACTCCTTGGTAACGTGCACACAGGTGGGAAAGAAACTTTACTAAAACCTATGGTGCTGGATTCAACTCACTTACTTCTTATATATATATATATATATATATATATATATATACACACTTTTGAGCACTTAACAGTAAAATACCTTGAAATATGCAATATCATTTTTATTCGATATTAATGTGTTTGTATAAAAATACTTAAAGGGACACTGAACCCAAATTTTTTCTTTCATGATTCAGATAGCACATGCAATTTTAAGCAACTTTCTAATTTACTCCTATTATAATTTTTTCTTCGTTCTCTTGCTATCTTTATTTGAAATAGAAGGCATCTAAGCTATTTCTTTAGTTCAGGACCCTGGAAAGCACTTGTTCATTGGTGGATGAATTTATTCAGCAATCAGCAAGAACAACCCAGGTTGTTCACCAAAAATGGGCCGGTATTTAAACTTACATTCTTGCATTTCAAATAAAGATACCAAGAGAATGAAGAAGATTTGATAATAGGAGTAAATTAGAATGTTGCTTAAAATTGCATGCTCTACCTGAATCCCGAAAGAAAAAATTTGGGTTCAGTGTCCCTTTAAGTCCAATTTTCTTCATATATATAAAAAAGTTATTTTTATTTTAAAATAAATATTTCTATATAGGGTTAGCGTGACTGACTTCACTTGAGTGCAGCTTATACTTTCAATGGATATTGCTTGCACACTAATTTGTGTTGGTATTACAAGTTAAACGTTTTAGTTTGCACTCGAGCGAAAGCCTAAACTGCACTAGAATAGTTAACGTTTATATATACACTAATTGATATTAAAGGGACAGTCAACACCAGAATTTTTATTGTTTTAAAAGATAGATAATCCCTAAATTATCCATTCTCCAGTTTTGCATAACCAACCAACACAGTTATAATTATACAAGTTTTACCTCTGTAATTACCTTGTATCTAAGCCTCAGCAGACTGCCCCCTTATTTCAGTTCTTTTGAAAGACTTGCATTTTAGCCAATCAGAGCTGTCTCCATGGTAAATTCACGTGCATGATCAATGTTATCTATATGAAACACATTAACTAATGCCCTCTAGTGGTGAAAAACTATCAAAATGCATTTAGATTAGAGGCGGCCTTCAAGGTCTAAGAAATTAGCATATGAACCTCCTAGGTTTAGCTTTCAACTAAGAATACCAAAAGAACAAAGCAAAATTGGTGATTAAAGTAAATCGGAAAGTTGATTAAAATTGCATGCCCTAGTTGAATCATGAAAGTTTTTTTGGACTTGACTGTCCCTTTAAGTATTTAAAAGAGCTAAAAGGGACATGGTATATAGTAAAGTGTTTGACTGGGAAGGGCTCCATTGCGTGTGTGTGTGATATATATATACATATACGCATATGTATGTATTTTATTTACACACATATATATATATATATATATATCTAGAACAGAAGAGGGAAGGGCGCACAGCAAAAAAAGGACCTCCTGGTGTAGTATGTCAAGATATTTCTTATATTTTGTGATACAGTGACAAATGAACACTCACATGCTATAACCTCAACCTTATGAGGTATAGATAAGACACAGAAAATCGATTATCCACTTGGGAAAAGGCAATCCAGACCCCTTTCTGCTTCCAGCCTCCTGCTCTTTCCTCAGACAGTGTATTCACCCTTTCAGCAGAAGATTAACCACTTCTTTTATCTAGAACAAAAGAGGAAGGGGCGCAGCAGAAAAAAGACCTCCTGGTGTAGTATGTCAACATATTTAAGTATATTTTGTGATGCAGTGACAAATGAACACTCACATGTTACAACTTCAACCTTATGAGGTATAGATAAGACACAGAATAAACGATTATCCACTTAAGGAATATGCAATCCAAACCCCTTTCTGCTTCCAGCCTCCTTCTTTTTCCTCAGGCAGTGTATTCACCCTTTCAGCAGAGGATTTAACTACTTCAAAAAGATGTCAGCACAGTCCTTCTGAAAAAAGGTGCTTATAGAAACAAAAACTTTTGCTTGGAAATTTTGCAGCACTGTTTTAAGTTTTTTACTTCAAGGTTTTTACTACGGTTATAACATGATTTTTAAAGCAACAGTACATGCATGAAATTGTTTATTTAATAAAAGTATATTTTATACACAAAGCTCAATTGGTGCACATAATCGTATTTGGCTATCCCCTGTGGAAAACTGCTTTAGCACCTTTTTTCAGAAGGACTGTGCTGACATCTTTTTGAAGTAGTTAAATCCTCTGCTGAAAGGGTGAATACACTGCCTGAGGAAAAAGAAGGAGGCTAGAAGCAGAAAGGGGTTTGGATTGCCTTTTTCCTTAAGTGGATAATCATTTATTCTGTGTCTTATCTATACCTCATAAGGTTGAAGTTGTAACATGTGAGTGTTCATTTGTCACTGCATCACAAAATATACTTAAATATTTTGACATACTACACCAGGAGGTCTTTTTTCTGCTGCGCCCCTCCCTCTTTTGTTCTAGATAAAAGAACTGTGCTGACATCTTTTTGAAGTGGTTAATCTTCTGCTGAAAGGGTGAATACACTGTCTGAGGAAAGAGCAGGAGGCTGGAAGCAGAAAGGGGTCTGGATTTCCCAAGTGGATAATCGATTTTCTGTGTCTTATCTATACCTCATAAGGTTGAGGTTATAGCATGTGAGTGTTCATTTGTCACTGTATCACAATATATAAGAAATATCTTGACATACTACACCAGGAGGTCCTTTTTTTGCTGTGCGCCCTTCCCTCTTCTGTTCTAGATTTGTTCCAAGAAGCTCTCCTGTCTACAGGGGGATTTCGTTTTTTTGGGAGTAGGCTGCAGGTAGAAGAAAATAACCCTCTCTTCCTTCCAGATATCAACGATTTGGTGTCATCGGAAAATTACAGGGAGACCTATAAACATAGGACATTACTGGTACTTTTCTTGATTGGGGACTATCTACATTTGCAGCGCTGTATTTTTCTGTTTTTTTTTATATATATATATATATATACACATTTATGTGTCTATATGTTTTAAACATGTATGTGCATATATATATATATATATATATACACACACTTTCCATCCAAAGGGGAGGAGAGTCCATGGCTTCATTCATTACTTGTGGGAATTAAGAACCTGGCCACCAGGAGGAGGCAAAGACACCCCAGCCAAAGGCTTAAATACCTCCCCCACTCCCCTCATCCCCCAGTCATTCTTTGCCTTTCGTCACAGGAGGTGACAGAGAGGTGCCGGAACATCAGAGGTCTTTTATGAGGGGTTCTACCCTTCGCTATGGGACAAGAGTTTAAGTAGCCCTTCAAGATTCTCGGTTGAGGGCCTGGGTAAACGTTAGAGTCCGGAGATGCAGAGAGAGCTTCCCTTTGCAGCACCATCCCGACTCATATTAACAGCTCCTACAGCAATCGGCGTTGACGAGTTTCGCAGATTGCGTTCTTCTTTCAAGTCCATGTCAGGAGCGCAGCTATCACCCGTCACACTTGAAGGGCCGTGTTCCTGTTCGACGGCGTTTCATATTTTATATCATGATAACGCAGAAGACAGGGACACAGTGTGGCACCTTTATAGAATCAAGGGTTAATATTCCTTTAAGGGGATTATTGAACAGGGGGGTATATACATGATATGTTTATTGTGTGATTGATGTGTTATGTGCAAGGACACGGCTCTGGCATTTTTTGTGGAACTGACAGGTTCTCTTCCGGGAGTTTTTGCACTGTCTTTTTTTGGCGCGTTTTCTCCTCGGTAGGGGTGGTCCTGCGGAGTCATCCTTGTGACTGGGTGGGGCCTCTTCACTTCCGGTCTGATCTGCGACGGAGCATACAAAACGGCTTCTGCAGTCCGGGTCATAGGAGGTGGTGAGTGCCCCAGCTATTGGTGGTTATAAGGGTACCTGTCTTATCTTTTTTCTAAAAGCTATGGAGGATTCTGATGCATTAGAGGGTACTCCCTCTTTGACTAAGTCTTATAGTCTTTGGTAGACCAGCCTGCGCAACTGTGTTCCACATGCCTTGAGAAGGCTACGACTTCCAAACATAAGAGAATGTCTAGTACTACTGAGCCGTCCACCTCTGAGGGGTCACCATCCCATGAGGTGCGTTCCCTAATGGCGTCCCCTATCCCACATGCAATGCCTCAGTGTCCGACTGTCACTCCTTCGTGAGAGATTGCTTGGCTGCCTGATTTTGCGGATCAGCTTGAAACAGCAGTCGCTAAGGTGATCCATGCTTTGCTGCGTTCTGCTAAGCGCAAGCTTAGAGCTTTTCATAGCGGCCCATCCCAAGATTTGTTTATGTCGGACCCCCCGGAGAGGTGGTACGATGACGAGACCCATTCCGACGCATCGGAAGGGGCCCTTTCGGGGTCGGAGTCTGTGTCACCTAAACCTCCGGTAGAGGAGGAGCCCGGTTTTAGGTTTAAAATGGAGAACTTGAGTTTCTTACTATGTCCAACCTGTCTTCAAGGCCGGAAAAATGAGAGGCCTTTGTGGGTTGTGTGCGGGATCTCTCCACTGTAGGGGTTAACATTCCAGTAACCCATACAGAAAGGGGTCTAGGGTATTACTCCAATTTGTTCGTGGTCCCAAAGAAGGAGGGCACATTCCGCCCGATTCTGGACCTCAAATGTTTAAACAAGTTCCTGTCCATTCCATCGTTCAAAAATGGAAACAATCAGATCCATTCTGCCCCTAATTCAAGAGGGGCAGCTAATGACCTCTATAGACTTGAAGGATGCCTACCTTCATGTTCCGATTCACAGGGACCATTACAGGTTCCTCAGATTTGCTTTTCTGGATCAGAATTTCCAGTTTGTGGCTCTCTTCTTCGGTCTGGCGACGGCCCTGAGAGTCTTCACAAAGGTCCTTGGGGCCCTTCTAGCAGTAGCCAGATCCCAGGGCATCACGGTGGTGCCCTACCTGGACGACATCCTGGTTCAGGCGCTGTCATTCCATCTGGCAGAGGCCCACACCAGGGTCCTGCTTTAGTTACTTCAATCTCACGGTTGGAAGGTTAACCTCGAGAAGAGTTCTCTGTTTCCCAGTACCAGGGTGGAGTTCTTGGGCACGATCATAGACTCTCCGTGTCCATGAAGATCTTTCTCATGGACAAGCGACGCACAAAGATGGTGTTTACCTGTCTTGCCCTTCAGTCTACAGTGAGACCATCTGTAGCTCAGTGCATGGAAATGATTGGGCACATGGTCTCCAGCATGGACATCATTCCATTCGCCAGGTTTCATCTCAGACGTCTTCAATTGTGCATGTTGAGACAGTGGTACGGCGATCATTCCGATCTGTCACAGCCGATATACATGGATGCGCGGATTCGTATTTCCCTCTCCTGGTGGATCCGCCCGGATCACGTGTTCATGGGGACATCCTTCCTGAGACCGTCTTGGGAGATTGTGACCACGGACGCGAGTCTGGCGGGATGGGGAGCTGTTTAGGGTGCCAGGATGGCACAGGGGAAGTGGTCTCGCTTAGAGCCTTTTCTTCCAATAAATATTCTGGAGCTTCGAGCGATCTACAATGCTCTAAAGGCGTGGCCCCGTCTGTTGGACTTCAGCTTTATCAGGTTCCAGGCGGACAACATTACCTTGGTGGCTTACATCAATCACCAGGGGGGCATGAGGAGCTCCCTGGCAATGATGGAGGTGTCTCGGATATGGAGTGAGCGGAGACCCACGACTGTTAGCTCTCTGCGATCCACATCCTGGGTGTGGACAACTGGGAAGCGGATTTTCTCAGCAGGCAGACTTTTCATTCGGGGGAATGGTCTCTTCACCCCTAAGTGTTTGCGAAGATCTGTCTCAGATGGGGGACGCTGGAGATGGATCTCATGGCATCAAGGTTGAATTGCAAGCTTCCCCGATACGGATTAAGGTCGAGGGACCCCCAGTCGGAGCTAATAGATCCATTGTCGATGCCTTGGGGGTTCGGTCTAGTATACATATTTCCTCCGTTACCGCTTCTTCCTTGTGTACTGGTTCGTATAAAGCGGGAGAGAGCGTCCTCCATTCTGATTGCTCCCTCGTTGCCAAGGAGGACGTGGTTTGTGGATCTGGTGGGGATGTTATCTTCTCCAACGTGGAGGTTACCCTGTCGCAGGGATCTGCTGGAGCAGGGTCCTTTTAAGTATCAAAATCTAGATTCTCTGAGGCTGACTGTGTGGAGATTGAACGCTTAGTCTTGGCAAAAAGGTTGGAGGGTATCCAGGATTTTGGCACAAGATGAGGGTATCCAGGATTTTGTCCTTTCTCCAAGAGGGTTTGGAGAAGGGTCTCGCAGCTAGTTCCCTAAAAGGACACATTTCAGCTTTATCTGTTCTGTTGCATAGGAGACTCGCTGATTTCCCTGACATCCAATCTTTTGTTCAGGCCCTGTCTTGAATCAGACCTGTTTTTAGACAGGTTGCTCCCCCTTAGAGCTTAAACTTGGTACTTAAGGTCTTACAGAGGGTTCCGTTTGAGACTATGCATTCTCTTGACATAAAACATCTCTCATGGAAGTTTCTCTTTCTGTTGGCCATTGCATCGGCACGTAGAGTCTCTAAGCTGGCAGCCTTGCAATATGAGCCCCCTTATCTGGTGTTTCAGGCAGAGTAAATAGTTGTTCCTTCTTTATGTCCTAGCCCTTTTTCTCCTAAGGAGTGGTTACTTCATAATCTGGATGTGGTTTGTGCTTTGAAGTTCTATCTTCAGGCCACAAAGGATTTCAGACTTTCAGATTTCGAAAATCACTTTTTGTCGTATATTCAGGGAAGTGCAGGGGTCAGAGGGCTTCAGCTTTTTTGCTGAGGAGCTTGATCCACTTGGCCTATGAGACAGCGGGACATAAGCCTCCTCAGAAGATTACGGCTCATTTCACTAGAGTGGTGGCTTCATCCTGGGCCTTCAAAAATGAGGCTTCTATGGAGGAGATTTGCAAGGTGGCTACCTGGTCCTCCTTGCATACCTTCACTAAGTTTTACAAATTTGACGTTTTTGCTTCTGCGGAAGCTGTTTTTGGGAGAAAGGTTCTACAGGCTGTGGTGCCCTCAGATTAAGGGTTCAAATTTTACCCTCCCGGTTTCATTCAGTGTCCACTAAAAGCTTGGGTATATTTTCCCACAAGTAATTAATGAAGCCATGGACTGTCCTCCCCTTTAGATTTAAAACATAAAGTATGCTTACCTGATAATTATATTTCCATCGTGGGGAGGAGGGTCCACGGCCCCCGCCCGTATCTCCGATGAGCGGAACTAAATTTAGTATTTTCTTCTGGCATCATTTATACCCTGATATTTCTCCTACTGTTCCTTGTTCCCTCGACTGAATGACTGGGAATGAGGGGTGTGTGGGAGGTATTTAAGCCTTTGGCTGGGGTGTCTTTGCCTCCTCCTGGTGGCCAGGTTCTTAATTCCCACAAGTAATGAATGAAGCCGTGGACTCTCCTCCCCACGATGGAAATAAAATTATCAGGTAAGCATAATTTATGATTTTGAGCCCTTAATAGTCAAATACCATGAAATATGCAATATAATTTTCATTAATTTTTAATGTGTTTGTATAAAAATACTTAAAAGTCAAATTTTATTCATATATATATATATATATATATATATATATATATATATATATATAAAGTTATTTTTATTATAAAATAAATATTTCTATACATATCTGTATATACAATATATATCTATATCCATATACAGTGCTCCCCATAAAAGTCTATGGGGAGAATTTAGCGCAGTTGCGGTATCCGAAGTCCTGAAGTTAGCGCGCATCGGTCTTTCGCTCTTGCTAACTTTTTACTTTCAACTTGTAATACGCATGCTAACCCGGCAGCAATACATTTTTACTTTGAATGCAGGTTGCAAATAAGTGAAAAAGTTATTTAGTGTGTCACATTTAATCAGCCCCAATGTGTTTACTTTCCCTTTAACATTGCCCAATAAATATATGTCTCAAAGCTTCCATTAGTAAGGATCTCTTGCTGTGATTCTCTGTTTAGTTCGTAAGGATGCCTATCAGCTTGGATTCAATTTATATATATATATCAGAGCCTCACAAGACCTGCCTTCTGAGATCCAACACAGCAGCATAGGAAGTGATTTGTTACAGATGCTGTTCTGTAGGAAGCCAATTGTCTCCAACTTCCCCCACTCCTCTCTCCTTATCAAACCAGTTTATAGGGCATTTGAAACAGCTGTACATAGCTTGGAAGGAAGATGTCCCAGAGCAATAATTTGTAACAGTGAGACAGGGGCTCCTGCTTCAACAATCACTAATTAATTTTTATTAAAAGGCCTTGATGTCTGGTCACCGGCCTCTGAAGTGGAACGCCCTGATTTCACGCTTAGTTGCCTCTTTGTGTTACTGTGCAAATTACATTACTGTCCTTGGGACAAGTTAGATGGCTAGCTCTTAGTTGCTGAAGTTTGAGCCAATGTTATTGTACTAAATAATATGTATTTGGCCTAACCAAAATGTGAGAAAAGAGAGTGAAAAATACAGAGGGGCGTCACAATGGGGAATTAAGATAGAAAAAGAACAATTACCATTGTTCCAAAATATGCAAAATCATCATTCTCAGTTTATCTATTTTTTGACTTTTTTAACACTTTGTATTTCAGTGTATTCTAAGAGGCCCATTTATCAAGCTCCGTATGTGGGTCCGTGTTTCTGGCGAGTCTTCAGACTTGCCAGAAACAGCAGTTATGAAGCAGCGGTCTAAAGAGCAGGCGGACAGGAATCGCCACAATTTAACCCAATCGAGTACAATCGGGTTGATTGACACCTCGCTGCTGGCAGCCATTGGCCGCGAGTCTGCAGGGGGCAGCGTTGCACCAGCAGCTCTTGTGAGCTGCTGGGGCAATGCTGTATACGCAGAGCGTATTGCTCTCCGCATTCATCGAGGTCTTGTGGACCTGATCCGCACTGTCAGATCAGGTCCCCAAGACCGTTGTTAAATAGGCCTCTTAGTGCTTTAGTTTGAATTTGTAAGCCATCTAGGTTTTCATAATTATGATTGGTTAAATTCATGAATAAAGAGCCATTGGTAAAATTAAATGATACTTTGTTGTGATTTTTTTCAGTAAAGCCATTTTTATGGGAATATACCTCAGTTTACTGCTGAGAATAATCAGACGTCAATAAAGTGCAACCTGAAGCAGACAAATCATTAAGTTATCACTTGTATCTATAAATATTTTGTCAAATAGCTGCTCTACTTTTTGACACTTTTAAGATACCTATCATTTATGGTTTATGGTTTCACATACTCATTGCCTTTTGTCACCTGTATTAACTAAAAGCAACATTAAAGGGACATTAAACACTAAGGGGTAAATTTATCATAGTGCAAGCGGACATGATACGATAGCTGTGGGCATTTATCATTGCACCAGCAGTTCTTGTGAACTGATGGTGCAATGCCGCCCCCTGCAGATTGAAGGCCAATCGGTCGCTAGCAGGGGGTTGGTTTCTGTCCGCGGCCTATATATGTATATAATCATATACAAATATATATATTTGCTGCCATCGCTGCGCTACTTACCCCCTTTGCTGCACTAAGGTTCTGATGCCGTGTCTGAAAGCATTAGAATGAGGCTCCCATTGGAGCCAATGGAAGTGCGCTCTTGTGAGCACAATGCTTCCTAGCAATGCAAACGTGAGTTTTTGCGTTCGCATTGCGCTTAACTTGTAATACCAGCGCACTCTTAGTATCTTTATTTGAAAAAGCAGGAATGTAAGCTTACAAGCCGGCCCATTTTTGGTTCAGCACCTAGGTAGCTTTTGCTGATTGGTAGCCAACTGCAGCCACCAATCAGCAAGCGCTATCCAGGGTGCTCAACCAAAAATGGTAAGCTTACTTTCCTGTCTTTTCAAATAAACATACCAACATAACGAAGAAAAATTGATAATATTTGTAAATTAGAAATTGCATGCTCTATGTGAATCATGAAAGAAAAAAATTGGTTTCAGTATCCCTTTAATGAAATTTGATAATAGAAACAAACTGAAAAGTTGCTTAGAATTGCACGCTCTGTCAAAAGCATTTTAATTTTTACTTTACAGTCCATTTAAGATAGGACTTTGGACACACTTAGGGCCTGATGATCAAAAACTTGCCAGCGTGGAGAAATCACACAAAATCTTCAGGATTTTTTTAGCCCTTATATTGTAATTCATGAGTCTTTCTTTCACATAAAGAACACTACATAGTGAGTCCACGGAATCATCAATTACTGTTGGGAATATCACTCCTGGCCAGCAGGAGGAGGCAAAGAGTATCACTTCCCTTCCGACAATCCCCAGTCATTCTCTTTGCCTTCAATGCGAGGAGGTGAAGTTTAGGTGTCTGTTTAAGAATTCTTCTATCAAGATTTTATTATTTTGGAAGCCTTAGCAGGTTTGTTATGATCTTCCCTAACAAGCTGGGTCTAGCTATACTCCACATTAGTCCCTTCAGTAGGACTGTGGTAGCTTTCAAGCAGTTAGGAACTTGTGGGTTGGGCCTCACTGCGTTTTCCTGACAGATTGCTGCCCTCAAATAGAACACCAGAGTAGGCTTACTCTGTTCCTTCTTTTATCCACAGGTCTCTGTGAGGAGCAGCTTCCTCTCATGCCAGGTGAGCTATCCTCCTGCCGGACAGTCAACGGTGCAGGTAAGTGCCATTTAAATTTCTCATAGAAAGCCCTGGCACTACAGCAGTTTGTAGGTTGCACCATATATGGGACTGGTTTATTCCTGATAGTCAGGATATCTTAGGCAGGATGCAGGGCACTGTGTGGCAGTATTCTAGAGAAGCAGTGTTTTACATTTACAAAGGTGGCTCAGTTTTTCAGACTGCTTATAGATGCAGTCGTTAATTTTTCGGACAATATGTGCTTTTTTGTGTGACTTTGGCGCCTTGAATACTGAGCTGACTATGACATCACTAGGGAAGCATGTTTTTTCTCTTTAGCACAGAGCGCGCTTTTGCTTTTGGTGCAGTTTCAATTATACTGTATAATGGCTTCTACGGACCTCTCCCTCATTCAGGAGCTGCTCCGGTTTCCTTTGTTTCCCTAACCAACGTATTGTTGCAGAGAAAGGGGCAGGTAGGCACGTCAGCTTAGCGCTGAGGTGTAGAGGGTGCGCAAGAGGTTTCTGTCTAAAACATATTGGGGTATAAACCTTTTTTTGGGGGGCTCATAAAACTGCTCATAAGATATCTAATTTATGTGCTTATTTGTCTAGGTCTGCCTTTTTACCGTTAGCGTTTTTTCTTATCAGTCTTAAAGGGACAGTAACAATTTTTTTGTTGTTGTATTTATTTGCAAAATGGACCTAAAGGCTTTGCCTGCTAATAGTTGTGCAAACTTTGGCCTAGATTTGGAGTTTGGCGTTAGCCGTGAAAACCAGCGTTAGAGGCTCCTAACGCTGGTTTTAGGCTAACTCCGGTATTTGGAGTCACTCAAAATAGGGTCTAACGCTCACTTTTCAGCCTTACGTCATTTGCGTATCCTATCTTTTCAATGGGATCTTTCTAACTCCGGTATTTAGAGTCGTGTCTGAAGTGAGCGTTAGAAATCTAACGACAAAACTCCAGCCGCAGAAAAAAGTCAGTAGTTAAGAGCTTTCTGGGCTAACGCCGGTTCATAAAGCTCTTAACTACTGTACTCTAAAGTACACTAACACCCATAAACTACCTATGTACCCCTAAACCGAGGTCCCCCCACATCGCCGCCACTCAATTAAATTTTTTTAACCCCTAATCTGCCGACCGCCACCTACGTTATACTTATGTACCCCATATCTGCTGCCCCTAACACCGCCGACCCCTATATTATATTTATTAACCTCTAATCTGCCCCCCACAACGTCGCCGCCAGCTACCTACAATAATTAACCCCTAATCTGCCCCCCACAACGTCGCCGCCAGCTACCTGCAATAATTAACCCCTAATCTGCCGACCGCAAAGCGCCGCCACCTACATTATAGCTATGTACCCCTAATCTGCTGCCCCTAACACCGCTGACCCCTATATTATATTTATTAACCCCTAATCTGCCCCCCACAACGTCGCCTCCACCTGCCTACACTTATTAACCCCTAATCTGCCGAGCGGACCGCACAGCTATTATAATAAAGTTATTAACCCCTAATCCGCCCTCCCTAACATCGCCGACACCTAACTTCAAACATTAACCCCTAATCTGCCGACCGGAGCTCACCGCTATTCTAATAAATGTATTAACCCCTAAAGCTAAGTCTAACCCTAACACTAACACCCCCCCTAAATTAAATATAATTTTAATCTAACGAAATTAATTAACTCTTATTAAATAAATTATTCCTATTTAAAGCTAAATACTTACCTGTAAAATAAATCCTAATATAGCTACAATATAAATTATAATTACATTGTAGCTATTTTAGGATTAATATTTATTTTACAGGCAACTTTGTAATTATTTTAACCGGGTAGAATAGCTATTAAATAGTTAAGAACTATTTAATAGCTACCTAGCTAAAATAATTACAAAATTACCTGTAAAATAAATCCTAACCTAAGTTACAATTAAACCTAACACTATACTATCATTAAATTAATTAAATAAAATACCTACAATTACCTACAATTAAACCTAACACTACACTATCAATAAATTAATTAAATACAATATGTACAAATAACTACAATGAAATAAACTAACTAAAGTACAAAAAATAAAAAAGAGCTAAGTTACAAAAAATAAAAAAAAATTTACAAACATAACAAAAATATTACAACAATTTTAAACTAATTACACCTACTCTAAGCCCCCTAATAAAATAACAAAGACCCCCAAAATAAAAAATGCCCTACCCTATTCTAAATTACTAAAGTTCAAAGCTCTTTTACCTTACCAGCCCTGAACAGGGCCCTTTGCGGGGCATGCCCCAAGAAGTTCAGCTCTTTTTCCTGTAAAAAAAAACATACACTACCCCCCCCCAACATTACAACCCACCACCCACATACCACTAATCTAACCCAAACCCCCCTTAAATAAACCTAACACTAAGCCCCTGAAGATCATCCTACCTTGTCTTCACCTCACCAGGTATCACCTATCCGTCCTGGCTCCAAAATCTTCATCCAACCCAAGCGGGGGCTGGCGATCCATCATCCGGTGGCTGAAGAGGTCCAGAAGAGGCTCCAAAGTCTTCATCCTATCCGGGAAGAAGAGTAGATCCGGACCGGCAACCATCATCTTCCAAGCGGCATCTGCTATCTTTATCCGATGAGGAACGGCTCCATCCTGAAGACCTCCGACGCGGACCCATCTTCATCCGGCGACGTCCAACTGAAGAATGACGGTTCCTTTAAGGGACGTCATCCAAGATGGCGTCCCTCGAATTCCGATTGGCTGATAGGATTCTATCAGCCAATCGGAATTAAGGTAGGAATATTCTGATTGGCTGATAGAATCAGCCAATCAGAATCAAGTTCAATCCGATTGGCTGATCGGAACAGCCAATAGAATGCGAGCTCAATCTGATTGGCTGATCCGATCAGCCAATCGGATTGAACTTGATTCTGATTGGCTGATTCCATCAGCCAATCAGAATTTTCCTACCTTAATTCCGATTGGCTGAATGAATCCTATCAGCCAATCGGAATTTGAGGGACACCATCTTGGATGACGTCCCTTAAAGGAACCTTCATTCAGCTAGTAGGCGTCGGGAGAAGAGGATGTTCCGCGTCGGATGGAAGATGATGGCTCCCGAAGAAAGAAGATTGAAGATGCTGTTGATAGAAGACTTCATCCGGATCATGGACCTCTTCAGCTCCCGCTTGGATGAAGACTTCAGCCGGATCATGGACCTCTTCAGCTCCCGCTTGGATGATGACTTCAGCCGGATCATGGACCTCTTCAGCCCCCCGCTTGGGCTTGGATCAGGACATCGGAGGAGCTCTTCTGGACCGATCGGTGAACCTGGTATGGTGAAGATAAGGTAGGAAGATCTTCAGGGGCTTAGTGTTAGGTTTATTTAAGGGGGGTTTGGGTTAGATTAGGGGTATGTGGGTGGTGGGTTGTAATGTTGGGGGGGGTATTGTATGTTTTTTTTTACAGGCAAAAGAGCTGAACTTCTTGGGGCATGCCCCGCAAAGGGCCCTGTTCAGGGCTGGTAAGGTAAAAGAGCTTTGAACTTTAGTAATTTAGAATAGGGTAGGGCATTTTTTTATTTTGGGGGCTTTGTTACAAAGTTACCTGTAAAATAAATATTAATCCTAAAATAGCTACAATGTAATTATAATTTATATTGTAGCTATATTAGGATTTATTTTACAGGTAAGTATTTAGCTTTAAATAGGAATAATTTATTTAATAAGAGTTAATTAATTTCGTTAGATTTAAATTATATTTAAGTTAGGGGGGTGTTAGTGTTAGGGTTAGACTTAGCTTTAGGGGTTAATCCACTTATTAGAATAGCGGTGAGCTCCGGTCGGCAGATTAGGGGTTAATAATTGAAGTTAGGTGTCAGCGATGTTAGGGAGGGCAGATTAGGGGTTAATACTATTTATTATAGGGTTAGTGAGGCGGATTAGGGGTTAATAACTTTATTATAGTAGCGGTGAGGTCCGCTCGGCAGATTAGGGGTTAATAAGTGTAGGCAGGTGGAGTCGACGTTGTGGGAGGCAGATTAGGGGTTAATAAATATAATATAGGGGTCGGCGGTGTTAGGGGGCTTACGGAGCGGCAGATTAGGGGTTAAAAAAATATGCAGGGGTCAGCGATAGCGGGGGCGGCAGATTAGGGGTTAATAAGTGTAAGGTTAGGGGTGTTTAGACTCGGGGTACATGTTAGGGTGTTAGGTGCAGACGTAGGAAGTGTTTACGCATAGCAAACAATGGGGCTGCGTTAGGAGCTGAACGCGGCTTTTTTGCAGGTGTTAGGTTTTTTTTTCAGCTCAAACAGCCCCATTGTTTCCTATGGGGGAATCGTGCACGAGCACGTTTTTGAGGCTGGCCGCGTCCGTAAGCAACTCTGGTATCGAGAGTTGAAGTTGCATTAAAAATGCTCTACGCTCCTTTTTTGGAGCCTAACGCAGCCTTTATGTGGACTTTCAATACCAGAGTTATTTTTATGGTGCGGCCACAAAAAAGCCGGCGTTAGCTACGCGGGTCCTTACCGACAAAACTCTAAATCTAGCCGTTTGTTTGAATTCCCAAGTTAAACCCCCTTTGTTTCTGAATCACCATTCTCTCAGGTTGATGCTGTTCAGGCAATGCCACAGCCTCTTCCTCAAGTGTCCCAAACTGTGTTAACGTCACATGCAGTGCCCAGCAGTTCCTCTTAATCTCCTGACGGAGTGTATTTGAAGGCTGAAATTGCTGCCCAGGTATCCTCGGCAGTATCTGAAGCGCTAACTGCCATCCCCATGCTTCAGGGGAGGCGTAAGAGTAAGATTAGAGAATCAGATAGTAAGGTACCCAATCCTGTCCAAGCTAACCAAGTTGCTCTTTCCCATAAGTCGGAAGAGGAGGATACTTCGGTAGCCTCTGAGGGTGAAATCTCAGATTCGGATAGTATAATTCCTTCTTCTGATGCTGAAGTGGTTTCCTTCAGATTTAAGCTTGAACACCTTTGTGTTTTATTAAAGGAGGTTTTGGCTACTTTGGACGACTCTGATACTCCTGTCGTCGTCAACCCTAAGAAATCTAGCAAATTAAATAGATACTTTGATGTTCCCCTGTGGAGGAGTTTCCAGTGATGGACCGTGCTACGGAGATTATTGCCTGGGAATGGGAGAGACCAGGAATCCCCATTTTTCCCTCTCCAGTTTTTAGGAAAATGTTCCCGGTGACTGACTCCTTCAAGGAGTCATGGCAGATGGTCCCCAAGGTGGAAAGGGAGATTTCTACACTGGCTAAGAGGACTATTATTTCTATTGAGGATAGTTGCTCTTTCAAGGACCCTATGGATAAGAAGATGGAGGCTTTCTTAAAGAAGATGTATATTCATCATGGTTTACAATGGCAACCAGCGGTGTGTATTGCTACAGTAACAAGTGCGGCAGCCTATTGGTTCAACGCTTTGTCCGAGTCCCTCCAAGCTGAGACTCCTTTGGAGGAGATACACGATAGGATAAAGGTTCTCAAGTTAGCCAATTCCTTTATCAGTGGCGCCTCTTTTCAGGTCATTAAGTTCGGAGCCAAAATATCTGACTTTGCAATTTTATCGCGTAGAACGCTATGACTATGGCTTGGTCAGCAGATGTGTCTTCCAAATCTAAGCTTTTGGCGATTCCTTACAAGTGAAAGACCTTGTTTGGGCCAGGGTTGGCCAAGGATCTTTTCTGCCTCAAGACAAGAAGAACAAATCTAAAGGACGTCAGAGTTATTTCCATTTCTTTCGTAACTTCAGTGGTAAGTCTTCCCCCTCCTCTACCAAGCAGGATCAGTCCAAGCCTTCTTGGAAGCCCAGTCAGTCTTGGGACAAGGGGAAGCAATCTAAGAAACCCGCAGCTGAATCTAAGTCAGCATGGTCTGCCCCCAATCCAGGACCAGATCAAGTGGGGGGCAGACTCTGTCAGTTCTCTTAAGCTTGGGAACAAGATGTCCCAGACTCATGAGTCGTGGACATAGTATCCCAGGGTTACAAGTTAGAGTTCAAGACCTTTCCTTCCAGGGGCAGGTTCAACCTCTCAAGATTATCTGTAGACCAGATAAAAAGAGAGGCATTCTTGAAATGTGTACAGGATCTTTTCCTCTTTGGAGTGATAGTTCCAGTTCCAATACAGGAACAGGGTCTTGGGTTCAACTCCAACCTGTTTGTAACATTCAGGCCTATTCTGGATCTAAAGTTCCTCAATAAATTTCTCAGAGTGCCGTCCTTCAAGATGGAGACTATCTATTATATTCTTCCTCTGGTTCAAGAAGGTCAATTCATGATGACCAGAGACCTGAAGGATGCGTTCCTGTATGTTCCCATTCACAGGGATCATAACAAATTTCTGAGATTTGCCTATCTGGACAAACACTTTCAATTTGTAGCGCTTCCATTTGGCCTCACCACAGCTCCCCAAATTTTCTTAAAGGTCCTGGGAGTTCTATTGACAGTAATTCGGTCCCGGGGGATTGCAGTGGCACCTTATCTGGACGACATTCTGGTTCAGGCGCCATCTTTTTAACTAGCAAATTCTCATACAGAGATCTTGTTGTCTTTTCTTCGTTCCCACGGATGGAAGGTGAATTTGGAGAAAAGCTCTCTTATTCCGGCTAGAAGGGTGGTCTTCTTAGGAATCATTATAGATTCCCTATCAATTAAATATTCTTACCGCTTGCCTATCTCTCAGTCCGCTGTTTGACCATCAGTGGCCCAATGTATGTAGGTAATCAGTTTGATGGTGGCATCCATGGACATAGTTCCTTTTGCCCAGTTCCATTTGAGAGCTCTGCAGTTATGCATGCTCAGTCAATGGCACGGAGATTATGCAGATCTGTCTCAGAAGATAGTTCTAGATCAGGCGACAAGAAACTCTCTTCCGTGGTGGCTGTCTCAGGAACATCTGTCTCAGGGGATATGCTGTCGGAGACCCTCACGGATGCCAGTCTGGTGGGCTGGGAAGCAGTCTGGGACTCATTGACGGCGCAAGGACTTTGGTCTCAGGAGGAATGTTCTCTCCCTATAAACATTTTGGAGTTGAGAGCGTTCTTCAATTCCTTGATGGCTTGGCCTCAACTGGCCTTAGTCTGGTTTATAAGGTTTCAGTCCAGTCAGACAACATAACCTCAGTGGCTTACATCAACAACCATGGGGGAACCACCATGGGGGAACTCAGAGTTCCTTAGCCAGGAAGGAGGTGGCGCGAATCATTTAGTGGGCAGAGGCTCACAATTGCTCTCTATCTGCCATCCACATCCCAGGAGTGGACAATTGGGAAGCGGATTTCCTGAGCAGACACACTTTTCATCCCGGGGCGTGGGAACAGCATTCAGAAGTGTTCTCCAGGTTAACAACCAAATGGGGGTAACGGAAATTGGATCTGATAGCTTCTCATCAGAACACCAAGCTTCCAAAGTACGGTTCGAGGTCGAGGGATCCTCAGGCCTTTCTGATAGATACTCTGGCAGTTCCTTGGAACTTCAGGTTGGCTTATCTGTTTCCTCCGTTTGCTCTCCTTCCACGAGTCATTGCTCTGATCAAGCAGGAGACAGCATCTGTGATTCTAATAGCTCCTGTGTGGCTTCGCAGGATCTGGTATGCAGATCTAGTAGAAATGTCATCTCTACCTCAGTGGAGACTCCCTCTAAAGAAGGACCTTCTACTTCCGGGGCCCTTTCATCCAAATCTCGTTTCTCTGAAGCTGACTGCTTGGAGATTGAACGCTTGATTTAAGCTAAGAGTGGGTTTTCCGAGGCGGTCATTGAGACCATAATTCAGGGTCGTAAGCCTGTCACTAGAAGGATTTACCATAAGATATGGCGTAAATATCTTTATTGGTGTAAGGGATATTCTTGGGAATTTTGTCTTTTCTCCAGGAAGGCCTGGAGAAGGGTTTGTCTGTCAGTACCCTGAAGGGTCAGATCTCTGCACTATCTATTTTGTTACACAAGCGTCTAGTGGACGTGCCAAATGTGCAATCCTTTTGTCAGGTCTTGGTCAGAGTCAGGCCTGTGTTTAAATCTGTTGCACCACCTTGGAGCCTTAACCTTGTTCTTAAAGTTTTGCAACAGACTCTGTTTTAGCCAATGCATTCCATAGATATTAAGTTGTTATCTTGGAAGGTTTTGTTTCTTACTGCTATCTCTTCTGCTTGGAGGGTTTCAGAACTCTCAGCTTTGCAATGTGATTATCCTTATCTCATATTTTATGCAGATAAGGCAGTTCTGCTTACCAGGTTTGGGTTTCTTCCTAAGTTTGTTTCAAACAGAATTATTAATCAGGAAATTGTTGTTCCTTCTCTCTGTCTAAATACTTCTTCTCATAAGGAACGTTTGTTACACAACCTTGATGTTGTGCGGGCACTTAAATTTTATTTGCAAACGACGAAGGATTTTCGCCAGTCTTCAGCATTGTTTGTATGTTTTTCTGGGAAACGCAAGGGTCATAAAGCCACTTCTCTTTCTCTTTGGTTGAGAAGTATTATTCATTTGGCATATGAGATCTCTTCTTGCCTGAGCGCAGAGCTTTAGATCATCTCGCCTGAGCGCAGAGCTTTAGATCATCCTGCCTGAGCGCAGAACTTTAGATCATCTCACCTAAGCGCAGAGCTTTAGATCATCTTGAGCTCAGAGCTTTAGATCATCTTGAGCTCAGAGCTTTAGATCATCTTGAGCTCAGAGCTTTAGATCATCTTGAGCGCAGTGCTTTAGATAATCTCACCTGAGCGCAGAGCTTTAGATCATCTTGCTAAGCACAGAGCTTTAGACCTTCTCGCCTGAGCGCAGAGCTTTAGATCATCTTGCCTGAGCGCAGAGCTTTAGATCATCTCGCCTGAGCGCAGACCTTTAGATCATCTCGCCTGAGTGCAGAGCTTTAGATCATCTCGCCTAAGTGCAAAGCTTTAGATCATCTCGCCTGAGCGTAGAACTTTAGATCATCGCGCCTGAACGCAAAGCTTTAGATCATCTCGCCTGAGTGCAGAGCTTTAGATCATCTCGCCTGAGCGCAGAGCTTTAGATCATATTGTCTGAACCCAGAGCTTTAGATCATCTCGCCTGAACGCAAAGCTTTAGATCATCTCACCTGAGCGCAGAGCTTTAGATCATCTCGCCTGAGCAAGCAGAGCTTTAAATCATCTTGTCTGAGCGCAGATTTAGATCATCTCGCCTGAGCGCAGAGCTTTAGATCATCTTTCTGAGTGCAGAGCTTTAGATCATCTCGCCTGAGCGCAGTTTTAGATAATCACTCCTGAGCGCAGAGCTTTAGTTCACTTCGCCTACGCAGAGCTTTAAATCATCTTGCTGAGCGCAGATTTAGATCATCTCGCCTGAGGGCAGAGCTTTAGATCATCTCGCCTGAGCGCAGAGCTTTAGATCATCTCGCCTGAGCGCAGTGCTTCAGATAATCTCGCCTGAGCGCAGAGCATTAGATCATCTTGCCGGAGCACCCTTGGAATCTCTCTGAAATTAAAACAATTGTAACTGCTGTTTTTAAGCTGGGTTTCGCTTGTTTGCCCCCCCCCCCCAAAAAAAAAAAAAAAGTTTTCTATTTTTTACAACTGACAAGAAAAAAGAGAGGTCAATGTAATCTGAAGATGTTGGGTAAATTGACTTCTCAGTTCTAATGTTGCTTTCTCCTTTTTAATGAAATTATATTTAGCTTCTTTAACACATTAGTTACCATAGTGTTGCAGTGTTTCTTAGCAACTAGGAGGTAAAAAAGACATATTCTTATATATATATATATATACATATATATATTACATTTATTTTAAAAACTTTGATACAAGTCCCTTGGCTCTGTGCAGTATGTCTTCCATTCTGCTGCAGATGACATGATACGTCTCTCTCGCCTGCTGTACATATTGGCTATGTTGAATGAGCCGGCGTGTTCTATCCCCCCTCCCCTGGCACCGCTGGTGCCCTCATTTTTCACGTGTGATCTTGTATTTGTTCTCTTCCCAGAGAATCCCTCCATGCATATCCAGCCCGCATGGTGCATGTGTTAGAGAGAGAGTGCTCCAGGCAGATAACAGGAGGGAAACAGTAAGACAAGTTTAGCAGGTGATGCGCAGACTCGTTCCTCTTCATTCCCCCAGCGGAGTCGAGCTTATCTGCCTGGCCAGGGGCTGTGCTCTTTTATTCCCCATCTGATAAGGCAGTCAGGAGTCTTACACAGGGCCAGCTGTGTTCAGTATTCACATACACAGCTCTCAGAGGCTCCAAACCATTACAGTTGTATTCCCATTTTATCAACAGAACATAAAAGTATTTATTTTTCCCTCTGGTTTAAGCTGGTGATACAGTTTAACAAATCACTTAATTTATGAAATTTATTTATTCTAAAATGTGCTTTGTTCTCTTGGTATCCCTTGTTGAAAAAATATATGCACATATCCTATACTAGTGAGAGCTAACTGCAGATTGGTGCATGCACACATTTGTACCTAGTTAAAATAAATACAAAGTTGCCTGTAAAATAAAAATAAATCCTAAAATAGCTACAATGTAATTATTAGTTATATTGTAGCTATCTTATTTTATAAGGGTTTATTTTATAGGTAAGTATTTAGTTTTAAATACGAATAATTTAGTTAATAATAGCAAATTTATTTAGATTTATTTCAATAATAATTAAGTTAGGTGGGTGTTAGGGTTAGACTTAGGTTTAGGGTTTAATAACTTTATTATAGTGGCGGCGATGTTGGCAGCGGCAGATTAGGGGTTAATACATTTAATAGGCTATGTGGGCTATGGCGGTTTAGGGGTTAATACTTGAATAGGTTTATTGCTTTGTGGGATAATGGTGGATTAGGGGTTAATCGTTTTAAGAGGTAGTTTGCGATGTTGAAGTTGGCGGATTTAGGGGTTAATAATTTAGTTATTACTTGCGGTGTGGGTTTGATGGTGGATATAGGGGTTAATAGTTTAAATAGGCATATTGCGTTGTGGGGGGTTGTCGGTCTAGGGGTTAATACATTTAATATTAGTAATGAGAGGGGGTATTGCGGATATAGGGGTTTTACGTGTCAGGCTTATTTTTGGGAGGCATGTTAGACTTTTACGGGAGATTTGTTATTTTATTTACTTTTCTTAGGCGCCGGCAGTTTCTAAAGTGCAGTAAGTCACTAGCGACTCCAGAAATTTGTATTTACGCTCATTTCTGGACATCGCTAGTTTATCCGACTTACTGCACTTTAGGAACTGCCGGCAGGGTAATACCCCGATGTGCAAGGTGAAATTACGGGAGGTGCAGGTTCCCACGCTTGCGCCGAAACCTGCACCTTATATTTGATCGCGCCCCTGGTGAGCAAATGATAAGAGGCATATGTGTAGCCATCAATCCGCAACTAGTTCCCAGTAGTGAGCTGCTCCTCCTCAGCATACCTAGGTATGTTTTCCAACAAAATATACCAAGAGAACAAAGTCAATTTTTTATCAGATATAAAGTCTCTTAAACTTGCATGTTCTGTATGACTTTGATGCTCCTTAATAAAAGGGACACTATAGTTATAGCTGTTTTTTATATACTTCATGTAAAAGATTACATTTTTTTTTTTAATTACTAATGTTCTTGTACTGAATAAAACAATGTTTTCTTGATATGCACATAGACCTGTGTCCTTTTCCACTAGTAACAGAGCCAGTGATAATGCAGTATTAGTTTCAATTTAAACTTAAAGGGACTGGAAGCCCCAAAACGCTCTTTCATGATTTGGATAGAACTTACAATTTGAAACAACTTTCCAGTTTACTTCTATTATCAAATTGACTTCATTTTATTGTTATCCTTTGCTGAAGGAACAGCATAGTACTACTGGCAGCTAGCTGAACACATCTAGTTACCCAATCACAAGAGATAAAAGGCACCAATCAGCAACTAGCTACCACTAGTACAGGATATGTGCGTATTCATTTTCAACAGGGGATATCAAGAAAAGGAAGCACATTTGAATATAGAAGTGAATGTAAAAGTGTCTTAAAATTCCATGCTCTATCTGAATCCTGCAAGTTTAATTTTGACTTTCCTATCAAGCCTTTACTAAATATTTCAGGCAAACAAATTGTCATTTGTAAATGCTGCTTTTTCACATGACAGATACTTCTTGAGTACAATGTACCTTTAAAAATCTTGCAGAGAGAGTCACCACGAAATGGAAAAAAATGGAAAAAAATATTTTTGATCTGCTTACCCTAGAAAGCAATGGGGCTCCTTAGAAAGCAGCTTCTTGCAGAGGACTGTAGTATTTAACATAGGCACCTGGCACTGATAAAACCGTCTCTTGAAGCAAATTACTCTTGAAACTAATTAAAATTCAAATTTCTCACAGCAAATGAAATTGAATGCAGTTTTCTCACTATTTAAACTATTTGTATACATTAGTATGTTTTACTTTTTGTTTCATGTGTGTGTGTATATATATATATATATATATATATATATATATATATATAGATAGATAGATAGATAGATAGATAGATAGATAGATATATGTGCGCACAAAGACACAGTCTTGCTGTAACAGGAAAGGGCCTTCCCCATACTGTTGCCAAAAATGGTAGCACCCAATTGTCTGAAATGTATTTGTATCATGTGGCATTAAGATGACCCTTCACCTGAACAAAGGGGCCTGACCAAAACCCTGAAAAACAGCCAGAATACATTATCTCTCCTCCACTAAGCTTTACAGTAAGCACTATGCTGTATTTTGCATTCTCCTGGCATCCACCACACCTAGATTCTTCCACCATACCAACAGATAGTAAAGTGTGATTCATCACTCCATTTCCACTGCTCCAGAGTCTAGTAGTGTAATGCTCTACATCAGTTCAGTAGACACTTGGCATTGTCCATGTTGATGTGAGGTTTGTGTACAGTTGCTCAACCAAGAAAACCCATTTCATGAAGCTCCCAACACACAGTTCAACAATAGCTATTAGTGTAAGCATTAAGTAGCAACAGTGGATAATAAAGATATACAATTCAGTATATAAGAGAGAACTTTAGAAGCTGACCAATAGTGTACACAAATATATATGAAAACATCTAGTTAATGCTCAACATAGTGGAATAACAAAAAGCTTCTAAAATAACCAGTCAGTGATATCATATGTGGCAACAGTGATGTTGAGAGAACCATCCAAAAGGGAATATCATAAAAGCCACGAGAGCTGTAGGTAAACTACAATGTTCATCTAATGTAAATAGGGAATCTCTGTACTTATTTTAAAAGATTGGCTCCATTCTATTGGCATCAGTTAGTTTAAATACAAAAGTTCTAGGTCACTATATGCCATTACATCAACTTATGCCCATAGGAGGGATAAATAGAATCAAAATAAGGAATTTTCTAACAAGCCAACAATTATCACCAAATAGTAGTATGCATGATCTTTGAGTAGGAATTAGGGTGCATTATCTCGGCCGCGGACAGCGCACCCACCCACTATTATATTCTCAGCTGACTAGTTAACATATACATGCATACTTAATTTGTAGACCTAACACCCTGAACCCTCACTATATACCTTCGCTAAATAGGGCTGATACACTATAAGGTGCTTTGTGTGAAAGGGCCAATCAGAAGATATGGCTATATATGTTATCCCTGAGAGCTAATATAAACTATCTAACTTATTGATTCAAGCTTGAACAATGATCATATCATGCCTGTTGCAATTGGGCTCTATGGCATTTTATTATATAAGGTCTTACTCTTGTTAAGTAGGCCGTATATTTATAGAAGGAAAGTATACCGCTTCTACTTTGCGACTCACTGGCCCAATAATATGAATAACAATCCTCTGGAATACTCTAACTGGGTATAAAGACCATTGTGTGTAACCATAAAATTGTAAAAACTAGCAACCTAGAACATCTGTTGCACAAAACCTGAATAACTTATTGCTAAAAAATGTATGTGAACATATCAAAAGAAATTAAGAGAAGTCTTGTTACTAATGCGTTATCTCAAAGCACTCCCTAACGGGGTCATGCCTTAGCTACTAATAGTCAGCGGCATTCACGGTGAATTACAAAGTCCAGCTGCATAAGCTGACTGAGCCCAGATGAGATTTAGGGATGACCTTTGGGGAAAATAATATTCATTTAGCCTACTCCAATGTTTGACTTGTCTAGAGGAAAACAAATGTAAATCGCCTTCAGTTCCAAAAGCCCTGTACATGCAGAGAAGAGCTGATGCTGCAAACCTTTCTCCCTCTGTGATTTCAAGGCCAAAGTGGTAAATTGTAATTTTAATGAGTCTTGTCCCTGGCAAATGTTATGTCCGACAACACGAGAGGGATATGGAGAGACATCTGCGTATAGAGTCTGTTTTGTAGATCGAGAAGGTGAGGATCGTTGAAGTATAGAGGGTGAAGCCAGGCACCCCATACGGATTGACAGTCAGCCTTTATACTGAGGGTTTGCAAGGGTATTGATGGATAGAACCGTTGTGCAGCTCACGGGCTTAGATGCTGCTAGACAGTTTCGCTGTGCAACATTATCAGAGGTAGATTCGTAGCCCTCGCTAGCGTTAATTAGCTCTGAGGATGGGCCTAGATCCCAATTCTTCTCCTGATTATAAATGACACAGAAAGGCTCAGCTGCAATCTTCCCTTGAGATCTGATTTGTTCCCGTTCAACTTCGTGCTCTCGTACACATGCCAGGGCTTCCAGAGGTGCGTTCTCATCCCTTTGGTATTCCGTCACCGTTGGCAGAAAGCCATTTTGGCAGACCTTTATTTGTTCACACATTCTTGCTGTCCGGGCGGTATAACTAAGTCTCATAGTTAGAAGTAGGCTGTGTATCTCGAGTTCTAAGCTTTTGTAGCGGTCATCTATTATTTGTGTCAGCTTGGTTTCCCATTTGTCAAGAGCCTCCATAATCTAAGCCTTTTCCGAGTGGCTCAGCAATGTGAACACTTGGTTATAAGCTTGATGGTTCCCTCTTTAGCTTGAGAACGTTGGATTCAGATGTAGTAGCTATATACTACCTTATAACGCAGAATCTGGGGGGGGGGGTATTTCTGCAGTAGCCCCAGACACGCGGTAGGCTGAAAGTAGGGTTATATCTCTAGAGATTAGGCAGATATAGGTCCGCGTGGCTTTCTGAAGAACACAGGTCAGGAATGTTGTCAAGAATCAGCTCCAAAATCTTGCTGAAATTGAGCTATAGATATCTCCTTAGCTGTAGGTATAATTGACTGGATAATTATAACAACACACAGAGTAAAATAATTTTAAGATCAGGAGTTTTTCTTCAGAAGTTGGCTCCTCCCCGCCAGGCACTTACACTTTTAATTAATAGCACTTACAGTTGACCAGGGCAAAGTAGTAGTAGGGCAGACTGACTTGTGGCAAAGGTGGCATCTTATGACGTGCTATTAAAGTCACTGAGCTCTTCAGTATGACCAATTATACTCCCAATATTTGTCTATGGAGATTTCATAACTATGTGCTGGATTTTATGCACCTTTGGGTATAGCTTAATAATTAGTATGGTTACACACAGTAAAAGACTTGAGGTTTTGAATAATCGACCACGTACCTAGCCTGAGAAGGGGCGTTAATAGAGCCAAGATCCTCTTACAGAAAGAGTCCAGGTGGATCTATGAACTCGGGACATTGTCACGTAGAGGACTGAATGTTCATACTGGCAGTGTTACCTATAGTGCTCCCTTGGATAATAGAGCCACGATACCTATATGAGAGTCCACGACCCTAAGTCAAGTACTCAGGTTTTGATGATGGGGTGTCCCCTGATTTTGATTTTTGCTCTTTGATATGAGCGTTCATGATTCCATTTTGAAAGCTTCAATTCCTATTTCTTCTTTTTTCATGCCTACTAGGACATTAACATGCTGACATAGTGACCCCCCCCCCCTTTTTGTGAGGGCACTCATAGCCTTTTCTCTGGCTTCTAGTCTTAGGCCCCATAGTAACTAATAGATACACTTACAAAGAGCCTGTTTTGCTGGTTTTTTGAAGATTTTTTTAAAGATTTTTTTGAAGATTTTTTCTTTTCTTTTAATTTGTATGTCTTACTGTTTTTATTTATCATACGTGTCTTACACTTATATACACTACACTTTATATGGCCCAGTGATGCTGTCCCCACTTTGTCTTTGATCAGTTAATTATCCCTGGGGACTATATATTCCCCAAGCTAAAAAATGTCCTTTTATTTGTTTTTGTGTTTTGTGTTTCCTTCTCTTTTATTCTGCTTGGTTTTTAATCTTTCAAGTGACCTGATACGTGCTACACGCCTTAGCTGTGTTTCTGTTTTGTCTGAGACTTAATTGTGAGACCTTGTGTTTACATATTACCCATGGGGTAGACCCACTGTGATTACTATTGTTTTTGGTTGTGCTGTTTATCAGGTGTGATACTCATTACCTCGGAGTCTCTCGTTCTCTAAGCACTATATGTGCAGCGATATACTATGGGAATCCATCTGCTTTTTGGTCTTTACATTTGATTTGATATCCTATAGCTTTGCCTATCACGATTGTGATAACACAAGTGCTGTTTATTTGACTCTATGATATATTTTTTAGACTCTGATATGTGGCATTCACTTGTGCCTTGATTGCTTAAACATTAGCACTCTATGACTTGGACAGTGATTTGTGTCCTGAACATTGTACATTGTAATTTGAGGCCTTTAAGGGCTTGACACCAATATTGCACGCCCCATTCTTCATATAGCGCAGCAGTCTAGTTATATTGAATTTGCTGATTTTGTTTTATTTTTACTTATTGTTGAAGTCTTACATTTGTCTCAGCACATATTGCTCGAGCTTACTGTTTAGTCATGTAGTCAGAGTTACTGAGTTGCTATGGGCATACCAACACTCCTACTTTAGGATGACAGATACGGGCCAGCACGCCCCCCTTATGTTTGTCAGGTTTTCTTTTTCCGGTTGGACTGTTGCCTGGAAGTAGGTCTCCCACGCAACCAATGATGGACTTTTTTGTTGTTTTCTCCATTCTTGTTTTTGATTACCCTAAGGGGAGTGCCTGAGTTGTTCTCTGTTTATGCCTAACCTACGACAATTGGTTTAATACAATTAGTGGGCGGTTCGGCTGAACCAATAGCGGACTGTATGCACTATCCAGAGATCAACATAGTGTTTCTCTTATTGCGGGTAATGCATCCTTGAGTTTAACTGATCGTAGGACACAGTGGGCGATTGACACTTGTTGACCACATTGCACATAGTACATTTACCACTATTTAGGGCAACACATTTTTTTCATTGGAGCAATTTTTTGCACAAAGTCAGCTTTGATTGGTGGGACAGTATTTGGTCTGAAACATCACAAAATAAACCTTTTGTCACAGATGTCTGAAGACCAGCAAGTGCTTTATTCTACACTTTATATATGATTACAATTATAGCACCCTGGCAGATACGGTTTAATAGTGGGAGTGCATACACATCACTGCTGTATATATACTGTATATATATATATATATATATATATATATATATATATATATATATATATATATAAACCAGAAAGAAAAAGAAAAAAAAAAGATCCAGCACTTAAAGTAATTGTGATTTATCACAATTGTTTATAGATTGCTTTTTAATTGAGAAAACTCTAGCAGATATTGTAAACAACAATAAACCAGTATACAACCTATATTCTCAGACTGTATCACTTTAATTTTAGACAATGTATGATATCTAGAAACGCTGTCTGTGAACATTTTAAAACATATGAATCAGTAAAACAGATCACTAGAACATTCCCTTGCATAGTTCTGTGTATTGTTCTGTAATACATTACGGTATTGTGTGGCTTTAGAGTCAGAGTTCCGTGTGTTTGGGGATTTTTTCATGCATTCTGATGATACAATTGAAATAGCTGTGGGAATTATCAACCAGTTGCCAAGCAATGTGGTAGAGCTTTGTCAAACATACTTTGTCGCTTTGTCAATGAGATTTTTTTTTAAAATTTAGTCTTTGTATCTGTACTTGTTCTTTAATATGTGGAACTTTATAAGAAACAGTCATAATAAAATCCATATGGATATTGTAACTGCAGTCCAGTAGGTCAGACACTGTCAGCCAGTTTTATCATTGAATTAAATGGATTAAGACCCTGTTTTTTTTTAATATAAATATGCTCTTTCTTTACCATTTCTTTGTACCTGCCATCTTGTAATAACCCAATTCCTGGTCTCCTTTAACCCTGTGAGTGTTAACGACGGCTCTGAGCCGTTGCAAATTTTCCCAGTCAGGTGCTGACAACGGCTCAGATCTGTCGCTAGGACTCACCCACCTTGAGGGCAATCTGGGGGCTCCCATCGACTCCCACCCTGGCGATCGGGCATGTATCGTGAAAGGCATCACCGGGGCTTCAAGTTTTGCGTGGTGACATCACGCGCAATGACGTGATGATGTCACTGCGCAACTTTATTTAAAAAATACAATAGACAGTATAGGGAAATGGGGCATCCTGCTTAGAAGCCTGTATATAAGGCATCTAAGCAGCTACAGACCCCAAGACCCACCATTGGAAAGGTAATCGCCTAACCTTTGCAACGGTATAAGTCTTGGGGATCTAAAGAAATAAATAAATATATATATATATATATATATATATATATATATATATATATATTTAAAAAAAAAAAAAAAAAAACCCTCAAATCCAGTTTAGCACTCAGGTGGGAAAGTGCTTAGCACTCGAAGGGTTAAAGCAGGGCCGGACTGGGACCAAAAATAGGCCGGGCATTTTAAGGCAAAGCAGCCCACTCTACCTCCTCCCATTTATTATTTAATCGTATACCAAATATGACAAGTATAATATATATTTTGTGAATACTTGGTATGGGAGGAAAAAGTAAAATATAAAAAAACAACAAAAACAATATAAAGTGTTCATTTATAAACGCATATTCAATAAACTAACCATTTAGTACACATTCAACTATCAGTATCCAAGCTCAGAGACCTGGCGGTGATGTCTGTTGTGTCTGTATAGAATTAATAAGTGTCATACAAGCCCCTGCTGACTCTCTGAGATGGTGTGTGGTTTGAAAAATTGTTCACAGGCCCTCAAAGCATATGTGCATATGCTTCTTAAGACCAGTAATAACTTTTACTAGAAGCATTTTTGCTAATGGAAGTATATTGCAGAAATGCTGCTATTTACAATTGAAATGCATCCATGCACATATCAATTTTGACCTTTCTATCCATTTAAGGCAACTTTGGATAAAGCACAATTACTTTTCTATCATGATTAAGGCATACAATAAAGTGCAGGCTTCCATCTAAATATAAGATACTAAAAGTTATCTTGAAAAAAAAAGAAGACAGAGTAAAATCACACCTTTTCATGTGGGTCATATAAACATTCCTGTTACTTAAAGGACAGTGTACACCAGAATTTTTATTGTTTAAAAAGATAGATAATCCCTTTATTCCCCAGTTTTGCATGACCAATACGGTTACATTAATACACTTTTTACCTCTGTGATTACCTTGTATCTAAGCCTCTGCAGACTGCCCCCTTATTTCAGTTATTTTGACTCCACGTGTGTAAGCACAATGTTATCTATATGGCACCCATGAACTAACGCCCTCTAGCTGTGAAAAACTGTCAAATGCATTCAGATAAGAGGTGGCCTTCAATGGCTTAGAAATTAGCATATGAGCCTTCCTAGGTTTAGCTTAAAACTAAGAATACCAAGAGAACAAAGCAAATTTGATGATAACAGTAAATTGGAAAGTTGTTTAAAATTGCATGCCCTATCTGAATCATGAAAATTTAATTTTGAATAGTCTGTCACTTTAAAATTTTGTTTTATTCTGTCATCATGAAAGGATCTTTAGCTCCAGTTTTTTTTAAACACAACCATTCCCTATTTCACCACAATCTCTTTTGCTTTGTACAGGGCACTAAAGGGTTACATCTTTAAAAAAGAAAAAAATATGTAAGCACAACCATTTCCTCACAAAAGCACAACCATTACTCACAATCACGATCTCTTTTGCTTTGGACAGGGCACTAAAGGGTTACATCTTTTAAAAAAAAAATAAAAAAAATATTTTAAGCACAACCATTTCCCATTTCCCCACAATATCTTTTGCTATGGACGGGACACTAAAAGAAATGTTTTATTTTGAAAGAAGTCAAGAGGAACAGCCAACAACTTAACCCCAGCCTCAAACAACACTTACCTTTTTATGTCTCCACAGGCAGACCACTAGCCTACACAGACAGACACTCTACCTTCCCCAATCCGGCAATCCCCACTTCTCAGTGATTTGAGGCTGTCCTGCTGAGTGCAATGCTTCTGCACTCCGTCTGCGTGACAAGGCACAGCAATCTTCCGCCCAGCCTACCGTGCCCGGCTTACTCATTAGTACATAGTACTAAACTTTTGGGGGCAAGCCCAGCCGGACATACTCCGGTCCCCCATGACTTCACATGGGATGTGTATTGAACAGACGCATTGGCACTGCTGCTGCACCGCTGTCACCACAATAAGCAAAGACAATGGTTACAGTATTTCAATAGATTGTACACTTAGATCATACATGATTATTATGACCAAGACAAGAAACTGTCATTGATATTTCATGGCAATGCTGTTTGATATTTGCTTCATCACATTTTCCATCTATATTTGCCGTCAATGTCATCTCTTGTGTTAAAGATAATTACATTATTCATTTAAGTAATGACTGTCATTAACACTTACAGAGTACACATGTCACCACTCACCACAATAACTTTTTGGGCCAAGCAGAGCTACAACCAACACAGCCACAGTGAAAGCACCACTCAGTTATAGTGGGCGGGGCTAAGGCACCCAGCAGCCCACAGGGCATTTGCCCGGTATGCCCTATGGTCAGTCCGGGCCTGGGTTAAAGGGACATAAAACCCAAAATTTTTCTTTCATGATTCAGATAGAGCACACAATTTTAAACAACTTTCCAATTTACTTCTGTTATCAAATGGCCTTAGTTTTCTTGTTATCCTTTGTTGAAAAGCAAGGCTGCAAGCTCAAAGTGTGCACGTGTTTGTTGCACTATATGGCAGCAGTTTTGCAACAATGTTATACATTAGCAGGGACACTAGATGGCAGAACTATTTCCTGGTATGTAGTGCTTCATTCACGTGCAGGCTACCTACCTAGGTATTTCTTCAAGAATATCATGAGAAGGAAGCAAATTTCATAATAGAAGTAAATTGGAAACTTTTTGAAAATGGTATTCTCTATCTGAATAATGAAATAAATATTTTGTGTTTAATGTCCATTTAATGAAATCCTTCTATTTTTTAAATAATTTAGCTATTTGTGAAAAAGCACAAATAAGTTCCTTGGCTTACAAAAGTGTACAGCACTTCAGAACTGAAATGGGTGGAGATAATATGAGATGAGTAATACAGTTTTGATGAAAATACCAGCAGCTTGAAGCAAAACAACCCAAACACTTTTAATTATCATCAAGTTAAATGTTCTATATAGTGCAGGTTATTTATAAAATATAGACCTTTAATTATGCAGCATTCAATGGAGAGATCAAACATAAGCATTGCACAGGCAGCTATGGCATTGCACATCCCTCTGGCTTCGAATGAGCCTTACATCTGGTACGGTGCCTACTCAAGCAGCTGAGCTGTGTTGCTGCAGCCAACGTCTTGGCATGCGACTGGTGGCCTGAGCAGAGATAATAAGGCAGATAGGGAATACCATTATTTTAGCAGATTGTCTTTTTTGTTGTCTCGTTTGTCCGTTCCACAAGGCTCCCACTGTTCTGCTTCCACTCTCGCGCCTAGCAGGGAACAGGTCGTAGGTACACTTTCACCTTACTCCCGTGGCTTCCCAATACCTCCATATGGCCATCACAAACATTGTACAGACACCTTGTCAGCTTCGGTTATAAAATCACAAATCAAACCACATTAAGGAGCGTGTGCTGGCAGGCACCCAGGGGGAGGCTGAGCATTAATACAATTAGTTCAAAGTGTGATCGTAAGTACAAATAATTTAATATTGTAGAGATTAGGTATTGTAACTTGTGTGTATAAGGGATAGACACTGACAAATCTGCACATGTTAAATGGCTCCTATTACCATTAGATATAAACTCCCGAGTATTTACCTTTCTTCTTCCCTGCAATATCTGTTAGTAATATTGTGCACTTTCTGTAATCTGATTTAAGCATTTTATATTTATTCATCTCCTTCTAGTGATAGCTCATTTAGATTCTGTTTTACATACATTATATACAGTGTATATATATATATATATATGAATATGTATTTAAAAAACTTAAAACATATATCTGTTTATAGATTATATTGTATTATATATAGGTATAGATATATATTTTATCAAAAAAACCTCATCACATATATATATATATATATATATATATATATATATATTTTCCCTGTTTGGGCCTTGCACCCAGGCAGGTCTGGGGTTAACTGCATGTGACTCTGATGACAGTGCAGCTTCCTGAGAGTGCTGGTTTGCACCCAGGGCTGTGCATGTTGCAGGGTCATGGGATGTGTACCCGGTCCGGCCTTAGAGTGCTGACCCCACCTGTGTTTTATATATATATATATATATATATATATATATATATATATATATATATATATATATATATATATATATATATATATATATATATATATATGTATTTATGAATTAGAACATATTCTGCATATAGAACATATGAATAACATTGGAATGTGAAATATTAATATTTCATGTTGTGTTAGCGCATTTGGTTAAACACGATCGGGTTTGCTCGCAAGTAGGGGTGTTAAGTCCCCCCCCTGCTTTTTGTGCTCCATCGAAGTCTATGGGAGAATACAGTAACGTATTATAACTTCCACTCTTTGCTGGCTACGGATTAGTGCTTGTGCAGAAACTTTTTACTTTCAATTTGTGATAGGCGTGCAAAAAGCTTGCTTCTAGCAAAATTAACATGCTAGTTGGAGCGCTAATTTGCGATCCACTCGTAATCTAGCCCCTAATGTGTAAAACATTTTTTTTGCTAGTTTACTTCAGTAGAATAAAACAAGTTTGTAACCACTAATAAACCTACATTTATTGCACATCATCTTGGCTACTTTTTTTGTCTCAAAACATGAATCTGTATATATGTATTTATATATAAATATATTTTATATATTTAAAATATATATTTATTTATTTTTTAGCTTACAGATGTTTACAACGCACCCTTATCAACATCTTTAGTGTAATAGCTTTAAACTGGTACCCTATAAAATGGTGAGTGGCATATGCCAGGGCACCAAGCCTACCTGAATTATTGTAATTGGTGTAAATTGTTACCCTATCAATGGTGAGTGGCACATTCCAGGGGCACAACGCCTGGCTGAATTAGTTTCTTTCTATTATTTGAAAATGATATCCTGTAAATTAGTGAGTACCATGCACATGCAAGGGCACCAAGCCTATTTGAATTACTGTATTACCAGTAAAGTGTTTCCATACAGTGTTACCGATTTGGAAAAATGTATGGTAATGTATAGAGAGCACCTTAAAACTAAAAGAAATTAATTAACCTAGCGTGTGATCGGCATTGTCATTATCTGGCAGCTGGGAGATGATAGGAACTTGAAAAACACAGGAGAGTTCTGCATGAAAGGTCACCTGGGGCAAAAAACAATGCTATTTGTCTGACCCATCCTGGGTTGCCCTTGATCCGTTGTTCCTGTGGTATCAGGTAATCTCTGCAGTAGGTTGCATAACATTTTTATCTGAGTAAATTTATTCCGGTTTTTACAACAACGTGTCTGACAGACGCTTCTCTTCCATGTTAATTTGGAGACAGGGAACAAGCTTCTTCAAAGACCAGATAGATGGGCTGAACATTGCTGTCTGAGTTACAATCTGTCTCCTGTATTATTCTCCTTGCTGTGTTCTGACATCTCAGCGGACACGTCTCTAGTCCCATGTGTATCGCTGTAAATTGCTCCTCATTTCTCAGCACCTGGACTGGACAGTCACAGTCAGGGTTAATGTGTTTGTGTGTCTTTTTTTTTTTTTTTTTACAGTTTTCCTCTGCAGCAGCCAATTTCAAGGCCTGTGGATAAAAGAGAATTGAAGTGAAGCAGGTGAATGGGAGGGAACCTGCTGGGGCCAGAGTATAGATTAAGGGTGAAGACAAATCATCTTGTTTTTACAGTTGGCAATTTGTTGCTTTTGTTTCAATTTTCTACGTGTTCCACACAATTCATCCCGCGTGCAGAGAAATAAAAAAACAAACCAAAATAACGAATCACTGCAGAGAAAACTAAGAAAAGCCACTTACATCGCACCAGCAAACTGATAACATTTGGAATTTGTACTGCAGATATTTATAGTCACACAAAATATGTTAAAACTATAGGGAGTACTATAACAGTGCGGAAAAACGCCAGCAAACAAGCGAGATTTTGATTCCTGTACTTTTTGCTTTGTAGCTCAGCACCTGAAGATTAATGACAGGCATGCCTGCACTACAGCTCTTTTGAAGAACTCTGTAGGACGGATATAACCGAGATATCAACTAACCACTATACTGCGCAGATCTCACGCATTTTGCGGGTAAGTGACAACCCATTAAGAGCTATGCTTAATTTCATGAAGGTGCCGGAATATTTTTTATTTAACATGTGTGTAGATCATTGTATTTCATCTTTATGTAAACTGATGTTTCATAAAAAAATAAAGGAAGATCTGATCTGTAGACTGTAAGCTTTCTCATGGAAGAGCGACTTTGTAAGTAACCACATTGTCAATAAATGACTGTAATGTAATGTTACATCATGTTTTGTATCTCTGTAATGATACATCTTGAAACCCATATGCTGTTCCATTGTCCGTTGTCGTTATCTGTTGATGCTTAACAAGTAAAAGATAATTAAAAATGAGAGTTCATAAAAAGGCACAATTGGACTCTAGATTAATATAAACCACATGGGACGGATTTAGCATAAAAAAAGATCATTGACAAAATCTAGGCAAAGTCTTTTTATTTTTATAAATGATTCTGAACACATTATTTTGACTTATGTAAATTTATACTGAAAGTCCTTTACTATTTCTACCATGTGATTATTACTGTACAACACTGGTGCTCACACATACATCATCTTGTCTGTATCCCAGAAGCTGTGGCACAAAACCCTCACTCTTATGGCACTTACATGATGTGTGACAACCAAACATACATCAGTGTTTGCTTCTTGATGTACTCCAACAAAGATTATTCTTGTAAATGCTTATACATGGCAATATTATCTAGACTTTATTATTCATACCGACGTCTGTATAGCGTTAAATAGTTTAACTAAATATTGTGTGTGTGTGCTCGTTTTGGTACAATTTTGGGCAACATCAGATCTGGTCATAAAGTTAACCTTGAATGTTTTTGTTTTGATAGCCAAATAAACTTTCAAATGGTGCAGCAAATGCTCCCTTTAACATTTATATGCCAATCAAATGTTTATTTAGAAAAAGTGTAACAATTTGGATAAGATTTATATATATATATATATATATATATATATATATATATATATATATATATATATATATATATATACTAAATATGTATTCACAATAAGGTCTATTAGAATTTTCAACATGTATACAGTACCTTGTCAAATTATTAGACCCATTGGTCAAAAATATACATTTTTATATTAATTTCATATTCTTAATAGTCTTAATAGATTTTTTTTGTAGTTTTGTATCAATTTCTTATTTCATCTTTTATTGGTGACCTCTGCAATACATAATTACAAGTAATTCAATGTAATAAAATATTTGGTAAATTAACAAATGTATAGTTTTTTCTTCTTAAACGTGGAGAGTCCACAACTGCATTCATTACTTTTGGGAAATACAGAACCTGGCCACCAGGAGGAGGCCAAGACACCCCAACCAAATGCTTAAATACCTCCCCCACTTCCCTCATCCCCCCAATCATTCTTTGCCTTTCGTCACAGGAGGTTGGCAGCGAAGTGTCAGAAGATTCAAGATAGTCTCTTATGGAGGGTAGTACTCTTCTAAATGGGACTGGAGTTTTAAGTAGTCCTGTCAGCCTCTCAGTGAGAGCATTAATGAAAGTTAGAGTCGGGAGATGCAGGTAGAGTCTTTCTGCGAAACCAACCCAGACTCATATTAACAGCTCTATAAGCAATCAGTGTTGACGAGTTTCGGTCCCTGCTTTCTTCACTCAAGTCCATGTCAGAAGCAACGCTACTATCTATCACACTTGAAGGGCCGTGTTACTGTTCCACGGCATAGATTCCGGTAAGATTGTTTCATTTTCCTTTTCAATGTGGGAATGTATGTAAATGTAGAAGACAGGATCTCAGTGGGACTCTTTATCTTTATGGAATCAAGGGTTAATATCTCCTGAGGGGGGTTATTGAACAGTGGGGGGACTTTAATCACATTTGTTATGTGATTCTGTCTGCTTATGTGTAGTGATGCTTGGGATCATGGCTTTTACAGAACATATCGGCCTTTATGAGCTGCACTTTTACTTTGTGGATTGGCGCACTTTTACTTTGGCCTACACGGTGCACCTTGTGACCGGGTGTGGTCACATTTCTGTTTCCATTTCCGTATTCCTGACTGTGTGGCGGCGGAGAGAGTCTGTTTTTCTCTACTTGTCTGGGTTATAGGAGGTGGTGAGTGCCCCAGCCATTGGGGTGTAAGGTGTCGTCTGTTTTAATTTTTGTTTATAATTTCAGATATTCAAATTATAGAGGATTCTGATTTGTTGGAGACAGATGTCTGTGATTCAGATTCTGCTTCTTGCGAAGAATATGTGGGGGCCCGGGTGATCCAGCCCCATGAGTTATGTTCCGTATGCCGTTTTAGAGTGCTCTTTTCTCCAAATTTGGAGAGCTTAGAGTCCGCTGAGCCTTCCGCTACTAAGGATTCCGTATCCCGTGAGGCGCGTTCCCTAGATCCTTCGGTTGCTACACAGGCAGGTGGCTTGTTTTCTCCAGAGGTTACTGCATGGTTCCACATTTCCATATCTATGGCGTTGGCGCATTTACATCTTCTGGGAAGATCTTGTCCGTGTTCTTTTAACCAGGGCCCGTTGGGCGTGGGAACGTCTATCCGTTCAACCCTCTGGGGAAGCAATGTCCCCTGAGGCCTCAGGGGTACAGCCTTCGGGCCGGGGTCATCAGATGCCCTGGCGGAGGTGAGTCTTGCCTTCCAATCGATTTAAACTGGCGCACCTTTGTGTCCTGCTGAGTCATGTGTTGGCAGCGTTAGAGGAGCCCAATTCGGACGAGTCGTTGGTTCCTCAGTCTTCTGCTCCAGACGGCAAGCAGTGTTAGACGAGTGGAGGGATGATGATCATTCTCCTTTTCGTCTAATTTTTTTTGTGTATCTCATTCCCAGTTCTGAGCTTTTGGAGGAATCTGGTCTCTGATTGGCCGGTCCTGTTAGTGTGTCCATTCTTCCTGGGCGTTCACCTGCAGGTGCGGCCTTCCTTTATTTTTATCCAGTTAGGATGTATTTTGTTTCTTTTTGCGTAGGCTCAAGACTGTTGTAGTTTTTCCCTTTGGAAAATGTTTTCTTCTCAGGGATTTAATACTGGCGATTTTGTGGTCGCAATAGCTATACTTCCGCGGAAGTTATTAAAAAAAAAAAGTTGAGACATGGTTTAGGTCTCAGAGCCTACATGCCTACTGTTTGTCTGTTTATTTAGTCTAGCCTTTCAGTGGCCTTGAACAGTTCTGTCACGCCCTGTATATCAGACTGGTCCTGATTGAGTACTAGTTATATCTGTTCCTTTGGGCCCGTATGAGACACGTTGTACCTTTGACAACGGGCTGGTCCTGTTTGGGTACTGAGTTTGCTTACTTCTTATTAAGAAGTTGTTTTCTTGTTCTAAAAGTTATGAAGGCCCTTCTATCCTAGATGTTAGGCTGGTCCTAATTGGTTTATCCGGGTGGGGCGTCCAATGTTTGATGTACTCAGTCCTATGTGTCCTGTCCCTGCATAGCTAGCAGGGTTAGCTGGGATTACGGATCCTGCTATGACAGTATACCTGAGATTTCCTGAGGTCCTTTGGTTCTCCCCTTCCATAGAGGAGGGGGTTCAGATGACTCCATAGAGATATTCCATACCTGGTTTGGGGGTGGGGGCTTACTTCTCCTCTATGGTACTTCATTCCGGATTGCATTGTCCTGGTTAGTCTCAATCTCTTTAGACAGAGCCTCTTCCTTATGGTCGAGGTTGGTTGTGTACTTTGTTCCCCCTTTCCTTGGGGTCAGTCTCCTGTCGTCTGATGGAGGAAATCTGGTGCTTAGGGTCCGCTTTCTTACGATTTCCTTTTCTGATCCTATAATTTTTGGGATCTGGGGGATTGTATGTTTGTCTCTTTTACATATGTACGGTTGCACCTGCTTGGGCGATTCGGTTGAGTTCCGTCGCCTGCTAGGAGTTTTAGGATGCTTGTTCATTCGTCAATTCCTTGAGCAGTAGGGGCCCCCGGAGATTGATCCAGAGGGATCTTTAGAGACTGTCATGTTCTCTCAAACAGAGATTACGTTCTAGTTTAAGTTCTGATCTCTTTTGGGTCCTGTCTTCGTCTCATTTTGTGGGTTTGGATCAGAGAGGGCTGTTGGAGATGAATTCAGTCTCTGGAATACTTACATGGGAGATCATTGTTTAATACCCCGTAGGGGCATGGCTGTAATTGCATCAACTTTGGTGCAAGGTCATCTTCAGATGGAGTTGTGATGTTCCTCAAGGGTTATTGGTTTGGTTCAGGCTCCTGATTACGGTTGTCCTGTCTTTTAACCTAGTCCTGGTCTTCGACTGGACTTTTTGGTTACTCTGTTTTCCAGATCTCATAGACGTTGGATCTGGGCGGTTGAGTAGCAGGTTGGGTTTCCCAATCCTGGGAAACTCTCCTTGTTCCTACTGGAGGCTTCTTTTTATTCCTTCCAGAGAAATGGAAATGTCTCTACTGAGCTGGCTGTAGTGGCAGGAGGATTACCTTAGCTGCCTAGCAAGCGGATTTGCAGTTTGAAGACCAGTTGCAGCTTTTTGCGCCTTGCATGTGGGCTAGCAAGTTGTTGGGTCTCCGATTTCCTTATATTTGGAACAATCTGATCTACTTCATCTATCCTGTAGGCTACTCCGTAGGTCGTTTCCTCCTCTGATTCCGGAGTTCAGTGGGGTTTGCCTCCCTGCTTTGAGTGCAGGACGTCATGAGTTTGTGTCCACCTGGAAGGTTGGATTTTCATGTTGCATACCATTCTGATAGTTGTTAGTCGAGGATCTCTCTTGGTTGAGTGTACCTTCCCCTCCGATTCTGAAGGAAAATGTGAATAGATATTTTGGAACTCAAGCTAGTCTCTCTGGGGGTTCGTGCCTCTTCCTCTTTCCTTTCCGGGGGATCTCGTGGCTGGAGATTCGTTGCTAATCTCTGGGCCTGGTCGTTACGGGGAATTTTTTGTTCTCCCTTGTCCTTTTGACTTTACCAGTCACGTCGGTGCTGGGGCTATTTGCTCGGAGTAGGGGTCAGGATTTCTGACTGTTCTGTTGAGCATCGACCGAGTATCATGAGGGGCTACTGAGTGCTCCTTTCTTACGTGAGATGCCTTGTGGTGGTACCTTCCCTTGCGAGTTGCTGGTTTTTCATTCTTGGTCAGGGTGCTGTCCTCCCTTCCCTATGTTCTGGTAGGGGGGAGTTGATCCACACTGATTTCAGAGTTTTTCTCCCCCAGGAGGGTTCTGGTACGAATTACCTTGTTGTTCAGTTTTTTGTAGGCTTGACGCTTAGTTGGACCATCTATCAGATGGAAGCCTGCGGCTTTTGACTGGGGCGTAGTTTTGTTTGTTCTATTCCGGGGTTTTTTTTTTTACCTTTGGGTGTTCAGTTTTCTTAGTGCTGGATAGCACTTTGTGGTAAGGTAGAGGGTTCTACTTTTTGTCCTTTCAGGATTTCGGTTCTGGTTAGGACTTTACATTGGTTCCTTGGGACCCATGTAGGAGGTGGTCTGGAACTTTCTCTTCCTTGGTTTGCCCTTGATTTTTGGGGGTTTGTTTTGGTGGTCTTTTTGGTCTTCCTTATCCGATCTTCCTTCTTCTTCTGGAAGATTGTGAGAGGAATTTTGGTGTCCTCCTTCTAATTGGTCAGGGAGAGGTTTTTCCTTGGCGGGTTTCTAGTCAGCGGAATTTTTGTCTCCTCAGAGGTTTTGTGCTCAGTGGAGTCTAGGGACCTGAGTGGTCTCCTGCAAGGCTATTTATGGTTCTAACTTATGGGCAGTTACTGGGTCCTCTTCCTTTTGTCCTTCTGTGTCTGTTGACAAAGTTTTTTTATCAGGAGTTTGGGTTATATCAGGCTGTGGTGCCTCAGAATGGGCCGCCTTTTTTGTTCCCACACGTTTTGCATTCAGTGTCCTCTATAGCTTGGGTATTGATTTCCCAAAAGTAATGAATGCAGCTGTGGACTCTCCCCGTTTAAGAAGAAAAACTTAAATTATGCTTATCTGATCATTTACTTTTCTTCTGACGGGGAGAGTCCACAGCTCCCTGCCCGTGTTCTTCTGGCACCTTTTTTCACCCTGATATTTCTCCTACTGTTCCTTGTTCCCTTGGCAGAATGACTGGGGGATGAGGGAAGTGGGGGAGGTATTTAAGCCTTTGGCTGGGGTGTCTTTGCCTCCTCCTGGTGGACAGGTTCTGTATTTCCCAAAAGTAATGAATGCAGCTGTAGACTCTCCCCGTCAGAAGATTTTTTTTTTTCATGTAAGCATAATTTAAGTTTTAAGAGATTTGTGGTTAAAGAAAGTCGGTCACATTGTTGGCCTGTTAAAGGAAAAACATGTTGCAGTACAATATTGATGAAAGTAAAAGTTTATCAAGTAGTTCTCTAAAGAATATTAAGAAAAAAATTGATCATGGGGATGGTTTCTGAGCAGGGTTTCTGGCTAATATCTTGATGCCTGCATCCTGAATGTGTTTTGTCAAAACTCTTGTCAGGCAGTTTCCTATTTTGAGTGCAGATATCTCAAATTCTTCTGTCAGTTCTTGGTGTTGTAACACAATGTAGGCAGCCAGTGTCTTTCTGTTGTGGGTTCAAATCATCCCCACAACCAATTATTCCTAATATTCTTTACTGAACTACGTGATACACCAACAAATTTCAGCAATGTTGTACTGACGTTATTTGCCTTCAACATTAGCCAATCCCTAAATATGATTATATTTACAAAATCCTCATTGAACCTAATAATATTTAAGCAGAAATATGTTTTTGATACCTAAAGCAGGTTAGGCCTCCAGTGGCTGTTATGTTTTATCACTGTAATCTTAAAGGGACATGAAACCCACATTTTTTCTTTTTTGATTCACAGAGAGCATACAATTTTAAACAACTTTTTTTCTATTTCCGATTTTGTTTTATTGTCTTTGTATCCTTTGATGAAAATCATACCTAGGTAGGCTCAAGAGCTGCTGATAGGTGACTGCACATGCATGTTATTGGCTCACCCATATGCGGTGCTTTTTTTTAACAAATGATACCAAGATAATGAAGCATTTTAGATAATACAAGTAAATTGGAAAGTTTTTTTTAAAAAAAAATTGTATTCTCTATCTGAACCATCAAAGCAAAATTTGGGTTTCTTGTTTCTTTAATAATGGATCCAGTTGTTAATGTGAAGATATGATCCGAGGGGGGGAGTCTGTCTCTTTTTATTCTGAATTTATAATTCTTTTGCCATTCTAGTTAATTTCAACCTTACTCATAGGGGTATTTTTAGGAAGCAGTGGATGTTGCTTATTCTGCGCAAGCCTTCAGGCTCGCCAGAAATGTAAGTTAAGAAGCAGCGGAATCTGAGGTGGCGGACAGCAATCATCCCGATTAGATACGATAGGGATAATTGACACCCCTGCTAGCGGTCGATTGGTCGCGAATGTGCAGGGGCTGGCATTGCACACACAATTTACCAGAAATACTTGTGCAGTGTTAAATGCTGACAGCGTATGCTGTCGTCATTTAGCGATGTCGGACAAACATGATCCCCTACGGCGGATCATGTCCGTCTGACATTTGTTAAATTGGCCCCATAGAGTGGAGAATAACTTACCCCTCTTGTGCAATATACAAATACTGTAGGTTGTGTCCTTTATTATTAGTATGTTATGGCATTTTCTAGTGCTTGTGGCTGTGATGGTAGATTCAGTGCAATAGTAAATAATCATATCATAAGCAAATACAATTCCATAGCTTTGTTTGTCACAGAGTTACACTGTAAAGTATATTAACTATATAAGCAACCCAAATAGATAAATATACAGGATCTCATTAAATTTATCTTCCTAACATTCCTTCCTCTTTTAACACACCGTCCAACTTTAAGAGAGGCATTGCAGATCACATTGCTGAAAAACTCAAAATTATTGGTTTATTTAACTACAGTATTCATTTGAAAGTCCCAGATCAAAGAGCATAGCAGTTCTCCCTGGGGCACATGATGAGCAACCATATGTTAAAGTAAAACTTAAAGTAACACTCTAGTATTTTATAATTTTTTTTGGCATCTGTCTGAATGAGCATTTTTTAAACACGCAGTCCTTTTTTATCTGAAAACTTCCACACTAGATTACGAGTTTTGCGTTATGAGTGAAAAAAGCATTGTTATGCTTCATAACGCTGCTTTCCTTCTGTTAAGTGTGATCAGTCCACGGGTCATCATTACTTCTGGGATATTACTCCTCCCCAACAGGAAGTGCAAGAGGATTCACCCAGCAGAGCTGCACATAGCTCCTCCCCTCTACGTCACTCCCAGTCATTCTCTTGCACCCAACGACTAGATAGGATGTGTGAGAGGACTATGGTGATTATACTTAGTTTTATATCTTCAATCAAAAGTTTGTTATTTTAAAATAGCACCGGAGTGTGTTATTATCTCTCTGGCAGAGTTTGAAGAAGAATCTACCAGAGTTTTTGTTATGATTTTAGCCGGAGTAGTTAAGATCATATTGCTGTTTCTCGGCCATCTGAGGAGAGGTAAACTTCAGATCAGGGGACAGCGGGCAGATGAATCTGCATAGAGGTATGTAGCAGTTTTTATTTTCTGACAATGGAATTGATGAGAAAATCCTGCCATACCGATATAATGTCATGTATGTATACTTTACACTTCAGTATTCTGGGGAATGGTACTTCACTAGAATTACACTGTAAGAAATACATAAAGCTGTTTAATAACTAGAGATTATGTTTAACGTTTTTGCTGGAATGTAAAATCATTTTCATTTGCTGAGGTACTGAGTGAATAAATGTTTGGGCACTATTTTTCCACTTGGCAGTTGCTTAATCTGTTTTCTGACAGTTTCTGTTCTCCCTCACTGCTGTGTGTGAGGGGGAGGGGCCGTTTTTTGGCGCTTTTACTACGCATCAAATATTTCAGTCAGCAACTCATTGTATTCCCTGCATGATCCGGTTCATCTCTACAGAGCTCAGGGGTCTTCAAAACTTATTTTGAGGGAGGTAATTTCTCTCAGCAGAGCTGTGAGAATTATAGTTTGACTGAGATAAAAAACGTTTATTCTGTAATTTGTTTCCTGCTTTCAGAATTTGTTATCTTTGCTAATGGGATTAAACCTTTGCTAAAGTTGTGTTGTTTACAAGGATTGAGGCTATAACTGTTTCAATTTATTAATTTTCAACTGTCATAGATCTTCTGTGCTTCTTAAAGGCACAGTACGTTTTAATATTATTCTAATTGAATTGTATTTCCAAGTTGCAAGTTTATTTGCTAGTGTGTTAAACATGTCTGATTCAGAGGATGATACCTGTGTCATTTGTTGCAATGCCAAAGTGGAGCCCAATAGAAATTTATGTACTAACTGTATTGATGCTACTTTAAATAAAAGTCAATCTGTACAAATTGAACAAATTTCACCAAACAACGAGGGGAGAGTTATGCCGACTAACTCGCCTCACGTGTCAGTACCTACATCTCCCGCTCAGAGGGAGGTGCGTGATATTGTAGCGCCGAGTACATCTGGGCGGCCATTACAAATCACATTACAGGATATGGCTACTGTTATGACTGAGGTTTTGGCTAAATTACCAGAACTAAGAGGTAAGCGTGATCACTCTGGGGTGAGAACAGAGTGCGCTGATAATATTAGGGCCATGTCAGACACTGCGTCACAGGTGGCAGAACATGAGGACGGAGAACTTCATTCTGTGGGTGACGGTTCTGATCCAAACAGACTGGATTCAGATATTTCAAATTTTAAATTTAAACTGGAAAACCTCCGTGTATTACTAGGGGAGGTGTTAGCGGCTCTGAATGATTGTAACACAGTTGCAATACCAGAGAAAATGTGTAGGTTGGATAAATATTTTGCGGTACCGACGAGTACTGAGGTTTTTCCTATACCTAAGAGACTTACTGAAATTGTTACTAAGGAGTGGGATAGACCCGGTGTGCCGTTCTCACCCCCTCCGATATTTAGAAAAATGTTTCCAATAGACGCCACCACAAGGGACTTATGGCAAACGGTCCCTAAGGTGGAGGGAGCAGTTTCTACCTTAGCTAAGCGTACCACTATCCCGGTGGAGGATAGCTGTGCTTTTTCAGATCCAATGGATAAAAAGTTAGAGGGTTACCTTAAGAAAATGTTTGTTCAACAAGGTTTTATATTGCAACCCCTTGCATGCATTGCGCCGATCACGGCTGCAGCGGCATTCTGGATTGAGTCGCTGGAAGAGAACATTGGTTCAGCTACTCTGGACGACATTACGGACAGGCTTAGGGTCCTTAAACTAGCTAATTCATTCATTTCGGAGGCCGTAGTACATCTTACTAAACTTACGGCGAAGAATTCAGGATTCGCCATTCAGGCACGCAGGGCGCTGTGGCTAAAATCCTGGTCAGCTGATGTTACTTCTAAGTCTAAATTGCTTAATATACCTTTCAAAGGGCAGACCTTATTCGGGCCCGGGTTGAAAGAGATTATCGCTGACATTACAGGAGGTAAAGGCCATGCCCTGCCTCAGGACAAAGCCAAAGCCAAGACTAGACAGTCTAATTTTCGTTCCTTTCGTAATTTCAAAGCAGGAGCAGCATCAACTTCCTCTGCACCAAAACAGGAAGGAGCTGTTGCTCGCTACAGACAAGGCTGGAAACCTAACCAGTCCTGGAACAAGGGCAAGCAGACTAGGAAACCTGCTGCTGCCCCTAAAACAGCATGAATTGAGGGCCCCCGATCCGGGATCGGATCTAGTGGGGGGAAGACTTTCTCTCTTCGCCCAGGCTTGGGCAAGAGATGTTCAGGATCCCTGGGCGCTAGAGATAATATCTCAGGGATACCTTCTGGACTTCAAGTACTCTCCTCCAAGAGAGAGATTTCATCTGTCAAGATTGTCAACAATCCAGACAAAGAAAGAGGCGTTTCTACGCTGCGTACAAGAGCTCTTGTTAATGGGAGTAATCCATCCAGTTCCACGATCGGAACAGGGACAGGGGTTTTACTCAAATCTGTTTGTGGTTCCCAAAAAAGAGGGAACTTTTAGACCAATCCTGGACTTAAAGATCCTAAACAAATTCCTAAGAGTTCCATCGTTCAAGATGGAGACTATTCGGACAATTTTACCTATGATCCAAGAGGGTCAGTACATGACCACTGTAGATTTAAAAGATGCTTACCTTCACATACCGATTCACAAAGATCATTATCGGTACCTAAGGTTTGCCTTCCTAGACAGGCATTACCAGTTTGTGGCTCTTCCATTCGGATTGGCTACAGCTCCAAGAATCTTCACAAAGGTTCTGGGTGCTCTTCTGGCGGTACTAAGACCGCGGGGAATCTCGGTAGCTCCATACCTAGACGACATTCTGATACAAGCTTCAAGCTTTCAAACTGCCAAGTCTCATACAGAGTTAGTGCTGGCATTTCTAAGGTCACATGGATGGAAGGTGAACGAAAAGAAAAGTTCACTCGTTCCACTCACAAGAGTTCCCTTCCTGGGGACTCTTATAGATTCTGTAGAAATGAAGATTTACCTGACAGAGGACAGGCTAACAAGACTTCAAAGTGCTTGCCGCACCCTTCATTCCATTCAACACCCGTCAGTGGCTCAATGCATGGAGGTAATCGGCTTAATGGTAGCGGCAATGGACATAGTACCCTTTGCACGCTTACACCTCAGACCACTGCAACTGTGCATGCTAAGTCAGTGGAATGGGGATTACTCAGACTTATCCCCTTCTCTGAATCTGGATCAAGAGACCAGAAATTCTCTTCTCTTCTATGGTGGCTTTCTCGGCCACATCTGTCCAGGGGGATGCCATTCAGCAGACCAGACTGGACAATTGTAACAACAGACGCCAGCCTTCTAGGTTGGGGTGCCGTCTGGAATTCTCTGAAGGCTCAGGGACAATGGAGTCAGGAGGAGAGTCTCCTGCCAATAAACATTCTGGAATTGAGAGCAGTTCTCAATGCCCTCCTGGCTTGGCCCCAGTTGACAACTCGGGGGTTCATCAGGTTTCAGTCGGACAACATCACGACTGTAGCTTACATCAACCATCAGGGAGGGACAAGAAGCTCCCTAGCTATAATGGAAGTATCAAAGATAATTCGCTGGGCAGAGTCTCACTCTTGCCACCTGTCAGCAATCCACATCCCGGGAGTGGAGAACTGGGAGGCGGATTTCTTAAGTCGTCAGACTTTTCATCCGGGGGAGTGGGAACTTCATCCGGAGGTCTTTGCCCAAATACTTCGACGTTGGGGCAAACCAGAGATAGATCTCTTGGCGTCTCGACAGAACGCCAAGCTTCCTCGTTACGGGTCCAGATCCAGGGATCCAGGAGCAGTCCTGATAGATGCTCTGACAGCACCTTGGGACTTCAGGATGGCTTACGTGTTTCCACCCTTCCCGTTGCTTCCTCGATTGATTGCCAGAATCAAACAAGAGAGAGCATCAGTGATTCTAATAGCACCTGCGTGGCCACGCAGGACTTGGTATGCAGACCTGGTGGACATGTCATCCTGTCCACCTTGGTCTCTACCTCTGAAACAGGACCTTCTGATACAGGGTCCCTTCAAACATCAAAATCTAACTTCTCTGAAGCTGACTGCTTGGAAATTGAACGCTTGATTTTATCAAGACGTGGGTTTTCTGAGTCAGTTATTGATACCTTAATACAGGCTAGGAAACCTGTTACCAGAAAGATTTACCACAAGATATGGCGTAAATACCTATATTGGTGTGAATCCAAAGGTTACTCTTGGAGTAAGGTTAGGATTCCTAGGATATTGTCTTTTCTACAAGAAGGTTTAGAAAAGGGTTTATCTGCTAGTTCATTAAAGGGACAGATCTCAGCTCTGTCCATTCTGTTACACAAACGTCTGTCAGAAGTTCCTGACGTGCAGGCTTTTTGTCAGGCTTTGGCCAGGATTAAGCCTGTGTTTAAAACTGTTGCTCCACCATGGAGTTTAAACCTTGTTCTTAATGTTTTACAGGGTGTTCCGTTTGAACCCCTTCATTCCATTGATATAAAGTTGTTATCTTGGAAAGTTCTATTTTTAATGGCTATTTCCTCGGCTCGAAGAGTCTCTGAATTATCAGCCTTACATTGTGATTCTCCTTATTTGATTTTTCATTCGGATAAGGTAGTCCTGCGTACTAAACCTGGGTTCTTACCTAAGGTAGTTACTAACAGGAATATCAATCAAGAGATTGTTGTTCCTTCTTTATGCCCAAATCCTTCTTCAAAGAAGGAACGTCTACTGCACAACCTGGATGTAGTCCGTGCTCTAAAATTTTACTTACAGGCAACTAAGGAATTTTGACAAACGTCTTCTCTGTTTGTCATTTACTCTGGGCAGAGGAGAGGTCAAAAAGCTTCCGCTACCTCTCTTTCTTTTTGGCTTCGTAGCATAATTAGTTTAGCTTATGAGACTGCTGGACAGCAGCCTCCTGAAAGAATTACAGCTCATTCTACTAGAGCTGTGGCTTCCACTTGGGCCTTCAAGAATGAGGCCTCTGTTGAACAGATTTGCAAGGCTGCAACTTGGTCTTCGCTTCATACTTTTTCCAAATTTTACAAATTTGACACTTTTGCTTCATCGGAGGCTATTTTTGGGAGAAAGGTTCTTCAGGCAGTGGTTCCTTCTGTATAAAGAGCCTGCCTATCCCTCCCGTCATCCGTGTACTTTTGCTTTGGTATTGGTATCCCAGAAGTAATGATGACCCGTGGACTGATCACACTTAACAGAAGAAAACATAATTTATGCTTACCTGATAAATTCCTTTCTTCTGTAGTGTGATCAGTCCACGGCCCGCCCTGTTTTTAAGGCAGGTAAATATTTTTTAATTTATACTCCAGTCACCACTTCACCCTTGGCTTTTCCTTTCTCGTTGGTCCTTGGTCGAATGACTGGGAGTGACGTAGAGGGGAGGAGCTATGTGCAGCTCTGCTGGGTGAATCCTCTTGCACTTCCTGTTGGGGAGGAGTAATATCCCAGAAGTAATGATGACCCGTGGACTGATCACACTACAGAAGAAAGGAATTTATCAGGTAAGCATAAATTATGTTTTTCCCTAACACCGCTATTACAAGTCTAATAGGTATAGGTGTACCACACACCTTTTTGGCCATCACGCAACGTCACTGCCGCATTTTAAAAAAAGTCCTTTTTCAATGGGACTTCCATAGCACCGGTATTACGAGTTTGCCTGGGAGGCCAAAAAGTGAGCGGTACACTCTATAACCACAAGATCCGTATCGCCATCTAAAGTCAGTAGTTATGAGTTTTACGTTACAAATCTGTACCATAAAACTCATAACTAAAGTATTAAAAAGTACACTAACACCCATAAACTACCTATTAACCCCTAAACTGAGGCCCTCCCGCATCGCAAACACTAAAATAAATGTATTAACTCCTAATCTGCCGCTCCGGACATCGCCGCCACTATTAAAATTTATTTACCCCTATTCCGCTGCTCCCCGACATCGTAGCCACTATAATAAACCTATTAACCCCTAAACCGCCGCCCTCCCGCATCACAAACACTATTTAAAGATTATTAACCCCTAATCTGCCATCCGCCCACACCACCGCTATAATAAACCTATTAACCACTAAACCGCAAGCACCCACAACGAAATATACTAAATTAAACTATTAACCCCTAAACCTCTGGCCTCCCACATCACTACATAAATATATTAACCCCTAAACCTAACCCTAACGTAACCCTAAGCCTAACCCTAACACCCCCTAACTTAAATATAATTAAAATAAATCTAAATAAACCTTACAATTATTACCTAAATAATTCCTATTTAAAAATAAATACATACGTACCTATAAAATAAAACCTAAGCTAGCTACAAAATAACTAATAGTTATAATATTGTAGCTATCTTAGGTTTTATTTTTATTTCACAGGTAAGTTTGTATTTATTTTAACTAGATAGACTAGTTAGTAAATAGTTATTAACTATTTGCTAGCTACCTAGTTAAAATAAATACAAACGGCTAGATTACGAGTATTTGTCGGTAATGGTGTGCGTGACTAACGCACAGTTTTCCTTCACCGCTCACCTAAAGTAATGCTGGTATTACAGTTTTTTTTTAAACCCAGCGTTAGCCACAAAAAGGTGAGCGTAGAGCAGAATTTTGCTAACACCTGCAAAAAAGCAGCGTTCAGCTCCTAACGCAGCCCCATTGATTCCTATGGGAAAATACTTTTATGTCTACACCTAACACCCTAACATGAACCCGAGTCTAAACACCCCTAATCTTACACTTATTAACCCCTAATCTGCTGCCCCCGACATCGCCGACACCTACATTATATTATTAACCCCTAATCTACCGCTCCGTAAACCGGCACCACCTACATTATACTTATGAACTCCTAATCTGCTGCCCCAACATTCCCGACACCTACATTATATTTATTAACCCCTAATCTGCCGCCCCCAATGTCGCCGCCACCTAACTACACTCATTAAAACCTAATATGCCGCCGCCAACGTCGCTGCTACTATAATAAAGTTTTATTAACCCCTAAATCTAAGTCTAACCCTAACACCCCCTAACTTAAATATAATTTAAATACATCTAAATAAAATTACTATTATTAACTAAATTATTCCTATTTAAAACTAAATACTAAATACCTATAAAATAAACCCTAAGATGGCTACAATATAACTAATAGTTACATTGTAGCCATCTTAGGATTTATTTTTATTTTACAGGCAAGTTTGTATTTATTTTAACTAGGTACAATCGTTATTAAATAGTTATTAACTATTTAATAACTTCCTAGTTAAAATAAGTACAAATTTACATGTAAAATAAACCCTAACCTAAATTACAATTACACCTAACACTACACTATAATTAAATTAATTACCTAAACTAACTACAATTAATTACAATTAAATTAAATAAACTAAAGTATGAACAAAAACACTAAATTACAGAAAATAATAAAATAATTAAAAAAAATTTAAACTAATTACACCTAATCTAATCCCCCTAGTAAAATAAAAAAGCCCCCCAAAATAAAAAAAATCCCTACCCTATACTAAATTACAAATAGCCCTTAAAAGGGCCTTTTGCGGGACATTGCCCCAAAGTAATCAGCTCTATTACCAATAAAAAAAAAATACAAATCCCCCCCAACATTAAAACCCACCACCCACACACCCAACCCTACTCTAAAACCCACCCAATCCCCCCTTAATAAAATCTAACACTAACCCATTGAAGATCACCCTACCTACGTCTTCACACAACCGGGCAGAAGTGGTCATCCATCCAAGATGGTGTCCCTTCAATTCCGATTGGCTGATAGAATTCTATCAGCCAATCGGAATTAAGGTAGAAAAAATCATATTGGCTGATCCAATCAGACAATAGAATGCAAGCTCAATCCCATCAGCCAATAGGATTTTTTCTACCTTATTTCCGATTGGCTGATAGAATTCTATCAGCCAATCGGAATTGGAGGGACGCCATCTAGGATGATGCCACTTAAAGGAATCGTCATTTAGTGTTAGTCGTCGGATGGAAGAGGATGCTCCACGTCGGATGGCTTGAAGATGGACCCGCTCCACTCCGAATGGATAAAGATAGAAGATGCCGCCTTGATGAAGACTTCTGGCTGTCTGGAGGTCCTCTTCTCCCGGATTGGATGAAGAGTTCTGGCCGTCTGGAAGACCACTTCTGCCGGGTTGGGTGAAGACGTCTCAAGGTAGGGTGATCTTTAAGGGGTTAGTGTTAGGTTTTATTAAGGGGAGTTTGGGTGGGTTTTAGAGTAGGGTTGGGTGTGTGGGTGGTGGGTTGTAATGTTGGGGGGGTATTGTCTTTTTTTTTACAGGTAGAAGAGCTGATTACTTTGGGGCAATGCCCTTCCAAAGGGCCTTTTTAAGGGCTATTTGTAATTTAGTATAGGGTAGGGATTTTTTTTATTTTGGGGGGCTTAGATTAGGTGTAATTAGTTTAAAAAAAACTGTAATTATTTTATTATTTTCTGTAATTTAGTGTTGTTTTTTTTTCGTTCTTTAGTTTATTTAATTTAATTGTAATTAATTGTAGTTAGTTTAGGTAATTAATTTAATTTAATTATAGTGTAGTGTTAGGTGTAATTGTAACTTAGGTTAGGGTAACTATTAGTTATATTGTAGCTATTTTAGGGTTTATTTTATAGGTAAGTATTTAGTTTTAAATAGGAATTATTTAGTTAATAATAGTAATTTTATTTAGATGTATTTAAATTATATTTAAGTTAGGGGGTGTTAGGGTTTGGGTTAGACTTAGATTTTGGGGTTAATAAATTTAATATAGTTGCGGCGACGTTGGGGGTGGCAGATTAGGGGATAATAAATGTAGGTAGGTGTCGGCGATGTTAGGGACGGCAGATTAGGGGTTAATAAAATTTAACTCATGTTTGCGAGGCGAGAGTGCAGCGGTTTAGGGGTTAATATATTTATTGAAGTGGCGGCGATGTCCGGTCGGCAAATTAGGGGTTAAAAAATGTATTTAAGTGTTTGCGATGTGGGGGGGGGGCCTCAGTTTAGGTGTTAATAGGTAGTTTATCGGTGTTAGTGTACTTTTTAGCACTTTATTTAAGAGTTTTATGTTACGGCGTTAGCCCACAAAACTCTTAACTACTGACTTTTAAATGTGGTAGGAGTCTTGACAGGAGAGGGTGTACCGCTCACTTTTTCCAAGACTCGTAATACTGGCGTTAGGCAAATCCCATTAAAAAGATAGGATACGCAATTGACGTAAGTGGATTTGCGGTATGCTCGAGTCGCGGGAAAAAAGTGAGCGGTACACCTGTACCTGCCAGACTCGTAATACCAACGGGCGTTAAAAAGCAGCGTTGGGACCTCTCAACGTTGCTTTTTAAGGCTAACGCAAGACTCGTAATCTAGGCGAAAGTTACCTGTAAAATAAAACCTAATCTGCCTTACACTACCTAACATTACAATAATAAAAAAAAAAAAATCTGCCGCACCTGACAACCTGTAAAATAAAATACAAACACCCCCAACAGCAAAACCCACCACCCAACCAACCAAACCCCCAAATAAAATTATATTTAAATAAACCTAAGCTAACCATTGCCCTGAAAAGGACATTTAGCTCTTTTACGGTGCCCGAACCCTAAGCTAAAAATAAAACCCACCCAATAAACCCTTAAAAAAACCTAACACTAACCCCCGACGATCCACTTACAGTTTTCAAAGACCGGACATCCATCCTCATCCAGGCAGCAGAAGTCTTCATTTTACTGTTGGGGGGTGTTTGTATTTTTTTTTACAGGTAAAAGAGCTGTTATCTTTGGGGCAATACCCCGCAAAAGGCCCTTTTAAGGGCCATTGGCAGTTTAGTGTAGGCTAATGTTTTTTTTTATTTTGGGGGGCTTTTTTATTTTGATAGGGCTATTAGATTAGGAGTAATTTGTTTTTATTTTTGATAATTTCGTTTTTTATTTGGTGTAATTTAGTGTTTCTTTTTTTTGTAATTTAGATAATTGTATTTTATTAATTTAATTTATTTTATTTTATTGTAATGTTAGGTTTTAGTGTAAGGCAGGTTAGGTTTTATTTTATAGGTAACTTTGTATTTATTTTAAATAGATAGCTAGTAAATAGTTAATAACTTTTTAATAACTAATCTACCTAGTTAAAATAAATACAAACTTCCCTGTGAAATGAAAATAAAACCTAAGATAGATACAATATAACAGTTATTTTGTAGCTAGCTTAGGTTTTATTTTAAAGGTAAGTATGTATTTAGTTTTAAATGGGAATTATTTAGGTAATAATTGTAAGTTTTATTTAGATTTATTTTAATTATATTTAAGTTAGGGGGTGTTAGGGTTACGTTAGTGTTAGGTTTAGGGGTTAATATATTTATGTAGTGTTAGTGATATGGGAGGCCAGAGGTTTAGGTGTTAATAACTTTAGTATAGTGGCGGCGACATTGGGGGCGGAAGATTAGGGGCTAATAAGTGTAGGTAGGTGTCAGCGATGTTAGGGCCAGCAGATTAAGGGTTAATAAGTTTATGTAGGTGGCGGCGAAGTTTGGTGCGGCAAGATTAGGGGTTAATAACTGTAATGTAGGTGGCGGCAATGTTAGGGGCGGCATATTAGGGGTTAATAACTGTAATGTAGGTTGCGGCGATGTCAGGTGCGGCAGATTAGGAGTGTTTAGATGTGGTTTTTATGTTAGGGTGTTAGGTTTAAACATAACTTTTTCTTTCCACCTAGACATCAATGGGGCTGCATTACGGAGTTTTTGTTTCCACGTTCGCAGGTTTTAGGCTTTTTTTTTGCCGGTTCTCCCCATTGATGTCTATGGGGAAATCGTGCATGAGCACGTCAAAGCAGCACTTGTATTTGGGTGAGGTATGGAGCTCAACGCCACCCGATCACCCGTGCAAGCCGGGTTTTTTAAAACCTGTAATAGCAGCGCTATATGGAGGTGAAATACCGCTGCTTTTTTGGCGGTCGTTAATTTCCCTATAGCGCTCAAAACTCGTAATCTAGCTGAATGTTAATTGGCTCAGTGAGCATTAGCAGAAAGTACCTATTAGCCAATGAGCATTAGAAGGAAGAGCCCATCAGCCAATGAGCATTAGTAAAAGGTGCACAACTTAAAATTAAAATGTATTTAATTAACACAGCTCCAGCTTTTGTATACCAGTCAAGCAACAGTGCTGGTTGCACCATTCTTTCAGTTACACTCATATATACACTATCTAACAAAACTTATTCACATAAATATTAAACCAAAGTTAAACAAAAGTGTTAAAAGTTATATGGCATATGACAAGGCATTTGAATAGAAAAGGCTATAATGTGTGTGTGTGCTTTGCAGAAATTGTACTTTTTACAAATTGAAGGTTTGTGGAACCCTGTTTCGAGCATGTCTATCTGCATTATATTTCCAACATATATAAACGCATGAATACACATATATACACACACCTATATATACACACTACCAGCAAAAAAGATTATGACTCCTTGAAGGCTCAGATGGTGGTTAGCATTTTTTTATCAATATAGTATTTTTTAATTAAGGTATGTATATTGTTTTTTATTTAGACATAATGCTATTGCACACTTAATTGACTACAGTATAGTGAATATATAGTGAATATAACTTTTTTATGCACTGGGAAAAAAAATAGTGTAACTCACTTTATTGCTGTATTTGCTTTATTGCGGTGGTCTGGAACCGAACCCTTATTATCTTCGAGGTACGCCTGTATATACACATGTAATCACATGTATACATATGTATAAATACTTTTGAGCCCTTTCCTCCCAAATACCTAAAAACAAGAAAATTATTTTTTATTCAATTGTAATATTGTAAATTATAATACTGTATTTAATAATGTGTTTTAGTGTGTATGTACTGTAAATCATTTCATTTCCACTGTTTTTCACATGGGGGAATACAGGCATGTGAAAAAGAAAGTACACCCTCTTTGAATTCTATGGGTTTACGTATCAGGACATAATAACAATCATCTGGTCCTTAGCAGGTCTTAAAATTTGGTAAATAAAACCTCAGATAACAATAACACTTGACCCCAGAGGTAGAACTTTTTTTCACTTTCTGCGATGAGATTTTTTTTTAGTTAAACTTTTTCTGCAGGTTATTTTTTTAAATAAAAATCAATTTCAAATTAGGCAGTTACATTAAAGCACCAGTTCAAATGCAATTTGTTGATTAACTGGAAAATAATTCAATTTCTAAAGTTTTATAATATATTTCAGCAGTTGAAAATTGAATTGCAAATTAGCTGCAGACAAAAAGAAAAATTGTAAAAAAAAGTCTTGAATAAATTTGTTTCATTTTCTCTTGGTCTAACATAGAAATGTAATGATAAAAAGTTGCATTGCTCATAAGAATGGCTTATATTCAGAAAAAAACAGCAGAGTGGGAAAGGCTAGGGGCTGGAATTGAAAACAATCTGAGAGCCAGTCAACAATCAATGGGCACCTGCTTTGCAGCTATACTGCATATTTGACTGTTCACTTCAAACAGTACTTTGCTGTGGATGCGCTGTGTTAAGGAAACTTACACAGTGCAGCCCAGAGCACAGCACTGTTTGAAGTCAACAGCCTGATGTAAAACACTGCTGCAAAGTTAAAGCACCAACAGTTCCTGCATGTGTCCTGTTCTTTCTGCAGACATGATGCATTTTCTGCGATGACATCTCAGATCACTATATCGTCTGCCTTTGGGCACTTGACATACTACTCTGTGTCATGGAAAAGCCATGCGGGAAAAACTAAGTAAACCTTATGATTAAATAGCTTGTAGAACCAACTTTAGCAGCAATAACTTGAAGTAATCGTTTTATGTATGACTTTATCAGTCTCAGTCACATTGTTGTGGAGGAATTTTGGCCCACTCTTCTTTAAAACGTTGTTCAGTTCATTGAGGTTTGTGGACATTCGTTAATGCACAGCTCTCTTAAGGTCCCGCCACAGCATTTCATTAGGGTTTAGGTCTGGACTTTGACTGGGCCATTGGAACACCTTAATTATTTGTTTTTCAGCCATTCTGTTGTAGATTTTCTGGGGTTCTTGGGATCATTGTCCTGTTGCAGGACCCAATTTTGACCAACCGTTAGCTGTCGGACTGATGGCCTCACATTTGACTCTAGAATACTTTGGTATACAGAGGAGTTCATGGTCGACTCAAGCACTGCAAGGTGCCCAGGTCCCGTGGATGCAAAAAAAAGCCCAAATCATTACCCCTCCACCACCGTGCTTGACAGTTGGTATGAGGTGTTTGTGCTAATATGCAGTGTTTGTTTTTTGCCAAATGTGGCGCTGTGCATTATGGTCAAACATCCCCACTTTGGTCTCGTCTGTCCAAAGGTCATTGTTCCAAAAGTCCTGTGGTTTGTTTAGATGCAACTTTGCAAACCTAAGCCGTGCTGCCATGTTCTTTTTAGAGAGAAGAGTCTTTCGCCTGGCAACCCTTAAATACAAACCATACTTGTTCAGTCCTTTTCTAATTGTACTGTCATGAACTTTAACATTTAACATGCTTAACTAAGACCTGTAGTGTCTGAAATGTAACTCTTGGTTTTTTTTTTGCAATTTCTCTGAACATTGCATGATCTGACCTTGGGGTGAATTTTCTGGGACGTATACTCCTGGGAAGATTGGCAACTGTCTTGAATGTTTCCCACTTGTGAATATTTTTTCTCACTGTAGAATTATGGACTTGTTTGGAAATTATCTTATTACCCTTCCCAGATTGATGGGCAGCAACAATTGCTTCTCTAAGATCATTGCTGATGTCTTTCCACCTTGGCATTGTGTTAACACATACCTGAATGCTCCAGACCAGCAAACTGCTAAAACGTCGGATTTTATAGAGGTGGTAACACTTGCTGATGATCAATTAATCAAGGGCATTTGATTAGCAGCACCTGGCTTCTACTTAGCCTCTTAATTCCTAGGGAAACAGTAAGGGTGTCCTTAGTATTTCACACATGATTTCTCCATTTTGGCTTTATTTTTCTTACAAATATCATGACACAATGTAATATGTGATTTGTTGTTGTTCATCTGAGGTTGTATTTACATAATTTTAAGACCTGCTAAGGACAAGATGATTGTTATTATGTCCTGATAAGTAAAACCATAGAATTCAAAGAGAGTGTACTTTCTCTTTCATGGTGTATCCAGTCCACGGATTCATCCTTACTTGTGGGATATTCTCAGTCCCTACAGGAAGTGGCAAAGAGAGCACACAGCAGAGCTGTCCATATAGCTCCCCTCAGGCTCCACCCCCCCCAGTCATTCTCTTTGCCGCTCTAACAAGTAGCATCTTCACGGGAGGGTAAAGAGTATGTGGTGTTAGATTTGTAGTTTTTATTTCTTCAATCAAGAGTTTGTTATTTTAAAATAGTTCCGGTTTGTACTATTTACTCTGAGGCAGAAAGTGATGAAGATTTCTGCTGAGAGGAAAAAGATTTTAGCATGTTGTAACTAAAATCCATTGCTGTTCCCACACAGGACTGTTGAGTACCGGAGAACTTCAGTTGGGGGGAACAGTTTGCAGGCTTAACTGCATAAGGTATGCTCAGTCACTTTTTTTTCTAACAAGACGGACATAGAAGGATGGCTTAGGTAAAAGGGCTTAAATCACTGGTGGACACTGTTATGGGGAAAATCGATTATTTTTTACTATAATCTGACATTTGCACAAGTGTTTATTATGTTTGGAACACTTTTTATGGGTTTTTATACGCCTGGCATAATTTTAGACACCTAATTTGGCTTAGGAAGGCCCCACAACTCCGGAGTGAAGATGGAGGGGGCCTAATTTCATAAAGATTGGATGTTTTTTTGAGATTTGGTAAAAAAGTGTGTGCTTTTTATTATTTAAAGGCACAGTAACGTTTTTTCAAAAAGTGTATTTTTCTGTATTTGAGTGCTATCTAAGTCTGTCTAACATGTCTGAGCCTACAGATAGACCTTGTTCTATGTGTTTAAAAGCCATGGCGGTACCCCCATTGCATTTGTGTTTAAAGTGTGCTAAGGTATCTAAACATTTTAATGACCATGCAGTGACACTTAAAAATGTAGCCCAAGATGATTCCTTGACGGAAGGTAATGAGGATAGTCCTCCTTCCTCTCCCCATGTGTCGACACCAGTTACGCCTGCGCAAGCGTTGCCTAGTACCTCTAGCGCATTGTGCCCTATTACATTACAACAATTAGCAGCAGTCATGGATATTTCCCTTGCGGCATTTCTATCCAAACTGCCAGTTTTCCAAAAAAGCATGATAGCTCAGTTTTAAGAACAGAGGATGAGCAATCAGAAGCTTTGGATGATTTGTCTGTTGTACCCTCACAACACTCTGAAGTGGCAGTGAGGGATGGTCTGTCAGAGGGAGAAATTTCTGACACAGGAAAAATTTCTCAGCGGGCAGATTCAGATTCTTTAGCGTTTAAATTTAAGCTGGAACACCTCCGCGTCCTGCTTAAGGAGGTTTTAGCTACGCTGGATGATTGTGACCCCATGGTGGTCCTAGAAAAATTGTGTAAAATGGACAGGTTTTTAGAGGTCCCTGTATACACTGATGCGTTTCCGATCCCGAAGAGGGTGGCGGATATTGTGACTAGGGAGTGGGAGAGACCAGGTGTACCATTTTGTCCCCCCCCCCCTATCTTTAAGAAAATGTTTCCCATAAATGACCCCAGGCGGGACGCATGGCAGACGGTCCCTAAGGTAGAGGGAGCAGTTTCAACACTTGCTAAGCGTACAACTATACCTATAGAAGACAGTTGTGCTTTTAAAGACCCTATGGATAAAAAATTGGAAGGTTTGCTGAAGAAAATGTTTGTTCAGCAAGGTTTCCTTCTTCAACCAATTGCCTGCATTATTCCTGTAACTACTGCAGCGGATTTTTGGTTTGAGGCGCTGGAGGAGTCGCTCCAGAGGGAGACTTCATATGACGAAGTCATGGATAGAATTCACGCTCTAAAGCTGGCTAATTCTTTTATCACTGATGCCGCTTTCCAATTAGCTAAGTTAGTGGCGAAAAATTCAGGTTTTGCCATTATGGCGCGAAGAGCGCTTTGGCTCAAATCATGGTCGGCTGACGTGTCATCCAAAACTAAGTTACTAAACATTCCTTTCAAGGGAAAGACCCTGTTTGGTCCCGAGTTGAAAGAAATTATCGCGGATATCACTGGGGGGAAGGGTCATGCCCTCCCGCAGGATAGACCGTTCCAGCCCAAAGCAACCTGGAAACCCTTGCAGGGCTGGAATAAGGGTAAACAGGCCAAGAAGCCTGCACCTGCTGCCAAGACAGCATGAAGGGGTAGCCCCCGATCTGGGACCGGATCTAGTAGGTGGCAGACGTTCTCTCTTTGCTCAGGCTTGGGCAAGAGATGTTCCAGATCCCTGGGCATTAGAAATTGTTGCTCAGGGGTATCTTCTAGAATTCAAGGACTTTCCTCCAAGGGGAAGGTTCCACATTTCTCGTTTGTCTTCAGACCAGACAAAGAAACAGGCATTCTTACGCTGTGTAGAAGATCTTTTAAAGATGGGAGTGATACACCCAGTTCCAATTGCAGATCAAGGACTGGGCTTTTACTCAAACCTGTTTGTGTTCCCAAAAAGGAAGGAGCTTTCAGGCCAATCCTGGATCTAAAAATTCTAAACAAATTCCTCAGAGTTACATCTTTCAAAATGGAAACCATTCGGACAGTCTTGCCGATGATCCAGGAAGGTCAATATATGACTACCGTGGATCTAAAGGATGCGTACCTACATATTACTATCCATAAAGATCATCATCTGTTCCTAAGGTTCGCCTTTCTGGACACGCATTACCAGTTCGTGGCCCTTCCTTTCGGGTTGGCCACCGCTCCCAGAATTTTCACAAAGGTGCTAGGGTCCCTCCTAGCGGTACTAAGACCGCGGGGCATTGCAGTAGCACCTTACCTAGACGACATCTTAATACAGGCGTCGTCTTTTCACAGAGCCAAGGCTCATACGGACATTGTTCTGGCCTTTCTAAGGTCTCACGGGTGGAAGGTGAACGTAGAAAAAAGTTCTCTGTCCCCGCTCACAAGGGTTCCCTTCCTGGGAACACTAATAGACTCGGTAGAAATGAAAATCTTTCTGACAGAGGTCAGGAAGTCAAAACTTTTGAATACTTGCCTAGTTCTTCATCCCATTCCTCGGCCTTCTGTGGCTCAGTGCATGGAGGTAATTGGTTTAATGGTTGCGGCAATGGACATAGTACCTTTTGCCCGAATTCATCTAAGACCACTGAAACTGCGCATGCTCAAACAGTGGAATGGGGATTATGCAGATTTGTCTCTTCAAATACAAATGGACCAGAAAACCAGAGACTCTCTTCTCTGGTGGTTGTCTCAGGATCACCTGTCTCAGGGAATGAGTTTCCGCAGACCGGAGTGAATCATTTTCATGACCGATGCCAGTCTGTTAGGCTGGGGTGCGGTCTGGGACTCCCTGAAAGCTCAGGGTCTATGGTCTTGGGAAGAATCTCTTCTCCCGATAAACATTTTGGAACTGAGAGCGATATTCAATACGCTCCAGGCATATCCTCAACTAGCTGAGGCCAAATTAATCAGATTTCAGTCGGACAACATCACGACTGTAGCGTACATCAATCATCAGGGAGGAACAAAGAGTTCCCTAGCGATGAAGGAAGTAACCAAGATCATCAAATGGGCGGAGGATCACTCCTGCCATCTATCTGCAATTCACATCCCAGGAGTAGACAACTGGGAGGCGGATTTTCTGAGTTGTCAGACTTTCCATCCGGGGGAGTGGGAACTCCACCCGGAGGTTTTTGCTCAGCTGACCCAGCTATGGGGCATTCCAGAATTGGATCTGATGGCGTCCCGTCAGAACACCAAACTTCCCCTTTACGGACCCAGATCCAGGGATCCCAAGGCGGCATTGATAGATGCTTTAGTAGCGCCTTGGTCATTCAGTCTAGCTTATGTCTTTCCACCGTTTCCTCTTCTCCCTCGGCTAGTAGCCAGAATCAAACAGGAGAAGGCTTCGGTAATTCTGATAGCGCCTGCGTGGCCACGCAGGGCTTGGTATGCAGACCTAGTGGACATGTCATCGGCTCCACCATGGAAACTGCCATCGAGGCAGGATCTTCTAATTCAAGGTCCATTCAAGCATCCAAATCTAGTTTCTCTGCAACTGACTGTTTGGAGATTGAACGCTTAATTCTAGCTAAGCGTGGGTTCTCTGAATCAGTTATAGATACTCTGATCCAGGCCAGAAAGCCTGTCACCAGGAAAATTTACCATAAGATATGGCGGAAATATCTTTGTTGGTGTGAATCCAAGGGTTACTCGTGGAGTAAGGTTAGGATTCCAAGGATATTATCTTTTCTCCAAGAAGGATTGGAGAAAGGTTTGTCAGCTAGTTCCCTAAAGGGACAGATATCTGCTCTGTCTATCCTGTTACACAAGCGTCTGGCAGCTGTACCAGACGTTCAGGCGTTTGCACAGGCCTTAGTTAGAATCAAGCCTGTTTACAAACCTGTGGCTCCTCCATGGAGTCTAAATTTAGTTCTTTCAGTTCGGGTTCCGTTTGAACCTTTGCATTCCATAGATATTAAGTTATTACCTTGGAAAGTTTTGTTTTTCGTAGCTATTTCTTCTGCTCAAACAGTTTCTGAATTGTCTGCTTTGCAGTGTAATTCACCCTATCTGGTGTTCCATGCAGATAAGGTTGTTTTGCGTACCAAACCTGGTTTCCTTCCAAAAGTGGTTTCTAATAAGAATATTAACTAGGAAATTATTGTTCCTTCTCTGTGTCCTAATCCAGTTTCTAAGAAGGAACGACTGTTACACAATCTTGATGTGGTTCATGCTTTAAAATTCTATTTAAAGGCAACTAAAGATTTCAGACAAACATCATCTTTGTTTGTTGTCTATTCTGGGAAGAGGAGAGGTCAGAAAGCGACTGCTACCTCTCTTTCCTTCTGGCTGAAAAGCATCATCCGATTGGCTTATGAGACTGCTGGTCAGCAGCCTCCTGAACGAATTACAGCTCATTCCAATAGAGCTGTGGCTTCCACATGGGCTTTCAAGAATGAGGCTTCTGTTGAACAGATTTGTAAGTCAGCGACTTGGTCTTCACTGCATACATTTGCCAAATTTTTACAAATTCGATACTTTTGCTTCTTCGAGGCTATTTTTGGGAGAAAGGTTTTACAAGCAGTGGTGCCTTCCGTTTAGGTTACCTGACTTGTTCCCTCCCTTCATCCGTGTCCTAAAGCTTTGGTATTGGTATCCCACAAGTAAGGATGAATCCGTGGACTGGATACACCATGTAAAAGAAAACAGAATTTATGCTTACCGGATAAATTACTTTCTCTTACGGTGTATCCAGTCCACGGCCCGCCCTGGCAATTAAGTCAGGTTCAAATTTAATTTTGTAAAGCTACAGACACCACTGCACCCTATGGTTTCTCCTTTTTCTCCTAACCGTCGGTCTAATGACTGGGGGTGGCGGAGCCTGAGGGGAGCTATATGGACAGCTCTGCTGTGTGCTCTCTTTGCCACTTCCTGTAGGGATTGAGAATATCTCACAAGTAAGGATGAATCCGTGGACTAGATACACCGTAAGAGAAAGTAATTTATCAGGTAAGCATAAATTCTGTTTTCTTTTTCACGTCTGTATGTTCTATGAATTTTAAAATAGATATTCATATATATATATATATATATATATATCCAGCACAAAAAAGGCACTCACTGGTTAGGTAAAACATAACATTTAATGAGTTACATTAAAAAACATGACGTTTCGGAGGCATTTCGCCCCCTTTATCAAATGCACGATACAGCTTGAAAAAGTTACAAAAGCAGTATACCCCCTTAGCAATCCCATCACCTTATATACATATGTGTAGCTCCATTAGACGCCGAGCCACGAGTGCGGCCTGTGTGCCGTGCCAGGCGGAAGTGACGTCATCAGCGTGAGTTACGCTCAGACGTCGGTTGCCTAGGGGATATACAGACGCGGTGTAACGGCCAATGGCATGGCCTAGATACCTAATTGTAAACAAAACATAGCGATCAGTATAGATACCGCAGTAAATCTGTATATTCCAGGTGCCGCATAATGGATACTAACATTAAAAATATAAATTTAAAACAGATCCAACGATCCAATTATACATATGGAGGACAAATACAAACAGTGCAGGACATGATTAGTGTAACGTATACTCTGTAATCAAACTTCAACTATATCCGAAATTGAGAATAGCATATTTAATATAGCATATTTAATATAGCATATTTAATATATTCTGCTATCATCCAATGCATATGCTTAAATACTCAACTAGTATACATTCACTATGATCATGTATCCCAGAGTATGGCAGAAACCCAGATACCAGAGGACATGAGCCAGAGACTTGTAAGATATGAAATGGAGTATATGGCATATCAATACAAAGCATATAATATGTGTAAGCAAGGTTAGAGTCATCAGGTCAATGTAAAGAGTCCAGAGCCACATTGATAGGACATTTAGGATTCCATGTAGAATGGTGAAAAGTCCAGCATGGTGTTCAACCCCTTTGGTGCTAGGGTATCCAGCATGTATATCCACCTGGTCTCAAGTCTGAGCAGTCGATTGCCCCTATTGCCCCCCCTTGTTAGTGGTGGCACATGGTCTATAAGCATAGTTCTAAGACTTGAGACACTATGCTTACAACGGGCAAAGCGGCGCGCTACTGGCTGATCGGAGTTACCCTTATCAAGGGCATCTCTAATCGCACAGCGGTGATTGGCAGAATATATTAAATATGCTATATTAAATATGCTATATTAAATATGCTATTCTCAATTTCGGATATAGTTGAAGTTTGATTACAGAGTATACGTTACACTAATCATGTCCTGCACTGTTTGTATTTGTCCTCCATATGTATAATTGGATCGTTGGATCTGTTTTAAATTTATGTTTTTAATGTTAGTATCCATTATGCGGCACCTGGAATATACAGATTTACTGCGGTATCTATACTGATCGCTATGTTTTGTTTACAATTAGGTATCTAGGCCATGCCATTGGCCGTTACACCGCGTCTGTATATCCCCTAGGCAACCGACGTCTGAGCGTAACTCACGCTGATGACGTCACTTCCGCCTGGCACGGCACATGGGCCGCACTCGTGGCTCGGCGTCTAATGGAGCTACACATATGTATATAAGGTGATGGGATTGCTAAGGGGGTATACTGCTTTTGTAACTTTTTCAAGCTGTATCGTGCATTTGATAAAGGGGGCGAAATGCCTCCGAAACGTCATGTTTTTTAATGTAACTCATTAAATGTTATGTTTTACCTAACCAGTGAGTGCCTTTTTTGTGCTGGATATTTTTGATATTTTCTGAAGTGCACCCTGGGAGCTGCTATTATTTATGGAGTGCCTTTTCTTCTGATCTCGGTTTATATATATATATATATATATATATATATATGTAAGGCATTTGAATGGAAAAGGCTATAATGTGTGTGTGTATATATATATCATCCGGTCTGATGAAGGGGTGTATGCCCCGAAACGTCCCTTGAATAAAGGACATTTTTTGCTGTCAAAGCCCAGTGAGTGCTGTTTTCTTCTGTTTGTTTATATATATATATATATATATATATATATATATATATATATATATATATATTTAAAAATAAATGGAACATTTTATCCTATGGGAAGAACATTGGAATGTAACATATTCATAACCACCTTTTGGTTAGCGCTGTAGGTTTAACTCATGTCGGGTTAGAGAGTGAGGGATAACTGTTAAGTATTTTCTTCTTTGAAGTCTTTGGGGAGAAGTAAGCACGGTCGCGATATTCTAAGCTTGGAAGTTAGCGTGCGCCAGCTTTCGCTCGTGCGTAAACATTTTACTTTCAACTTGTAATACACGCTCTAACACACGCAAGTTGAAAATGTACTTCTGGTGGTGTTTGCACACAAATGAAAGCGCTAAATATCGCGCTACTTATAATTTGGCCCTCAGTGTTTTTAGGAGCTTTATAGAAGTTAAAGAAAAAATTTTGCTTAAAAATTTATAGCAGACACATAAAAAATATTATTTTTTTTTTAAGCTGAAGGATGTCTACAATTTATCATCTCCCCACTCCAACAAATCTGCTTTGCGTAAACTAGATCAGGTGAGGGTCTGAGAAAAAGTACAAGCCATTTAAACGACAGCAGGATTTTTCTTTCAGGAAGTTGGCTAAGATGTTGGCTATTAACAATAATTAGAGTTTTGCAATTTATTTACAGGAAAAACAGACTGTCATTTTGGTTTAAGAAGCAATATATCACCCTGTTATTATTTATTATTTTTAATTACCTTATTCATGGTCTGCATGAACAAAGAAGTGTATGAATAAATTAAAATAAACTTGATAGACTTAAAGGAACATTAAACACAAACTGTAAGCTGCATGATAATGTGCTATATATCTTAGAATCGGGGGTTTAACACTAGGTGGTCTCAGAGGTCTCAAATGAGATTGGGCCAACATCTGGTCCTAGAGTCACTAGTGACATCACTACAGGGGACCAGTATTGGGGGAAAACCCAACTCCATATTTGTACAGGAATGCCGTGCTGGTGCATATCCTCTGGTGCGGACTAACCAATGGGCTTATTCACAGTCACAGAGAAACAGCTCCTCTTAAAATGGTAGGGGCTCTGTCGCAGCCTTTAGTTTGGACCCAGTGAGATCTTTTAAGACCCTGAAGAGAAGAATTGTGCAATGAATAATGCAACTTTTTTTTGTCAAATAAGTATATTGTTTCACGTGATTCGGATTTGAGCATGAATTATTGTTTGCACATATGGCAATAAATAAATTGTTTGGGGTAGGCTCTCTTATCTGCCTTTTTCTCTGAACTTTGTTTTCTTGGTGTCTTTTGTTGAAAAATAATATGTACATATCCTTCACAACTCAGAGCAAGCTGTTATTTGGTGGCTGACTGACGGATCAGTTTGTTTGTTTGAGCCGGACTCTGACCTGTGCCGCTGTACACCGGATGTGTTTGTAATCCAGACGATCATTTCCACTTACCTGAGTGTAAGTTTTTATGTTTATTTGTTTTATTTACTTTAATAAATTACTCAAGCTTGGTTCTTTTTGCGCTTCTTTCTACTCCCTTGTTATAGCTGTTCCTTTATCCGGGTGATTAGAAGAAAGATCATCCAAAGAGAAGCTGCATCAACCTGGGTAATTGTACTATATAATCACTAAGGACTTGAAAAACGTTTTTTCCTGTGCCTTTTTCATGGACATTTTGGTAACTGGTTTATTTTATTATATGTACTAACATTGTTATTCTATCGTATAGATTGTGTATGTGTATATATATATATATATATATATATATATATTTGTTATTTGTTCAATATCTTCAATATACTTAATTATTAATCAATATATTTAAATAGGAAATTGTGGGCTGTTTTAGCGCGGATATATCTTTTAGGTGTATATCGCTACCACAATCTGTAGAGTCTTATCTTCCATGTGATCTTGTTCTCCTGAGAACCGTAACACCAGGTCAGTTAGTGTATTGACTAACCATAAATCCGCCTTAGTGATTATCACATCAGGCTGTGTAGGGGATCCGCTAAGTGTTTTAGGTTGAATCCTACATCACTGGGATCTTTCCTCCTGGCATAATCGTGACCATCTCCAACCCCTCAGGACAGTTTATCTGCATGGAGGGTGTAGTGTTAGGTGGTATCTAGCTTCACATAAGTTCCCTTGGAGAGCAGGTGGTTCAACTCTTTCCTCTTTATGTAGCTTAGGAGTTTCGATAAAGCAATTGTCAAATAGCTGATTTTGGAAGTGTTCTTCAAATAAATGCAATAGCGCTGTCCCCAATTTCTTCTGTTCATCCATTCTAAATGTTGCAGGAAGACTTCTTCCAGTTGTGTCCAGCGTAAGTCACTCTGGTTTGTTAACCCAGTGACCTATACTGGAGGGTATGTACGCGATAGCTTTTACCACACAAACTGCCAGACTTGTTGAGGAGGCCTCGCAACCTCGTGTCTAGACGCTGTGTAATTAGCTGAGGATCATAAGTAGGGCCGCTGTAAGTAAGGTAGTCCTGGAGTCCCTTAAGCTGTATTGGGTATATTTGCTTAGAACAACCAAATAGTGGGTCAAACATGAATAATAGCTCTTAAAATGTTAATAAGATCCAGGAGCTCACTCCAAATGCGTCCTGTGGCAAAAGCTGTAGGCTCCGCCCCAAAAAGTTTATTAGTCATAATAAATTATGCATATATTTATTCTCGGTCTATAGATTGAGCTGTGATTTGATTCCTGATTTCTTTCCAATTAAGTTCAGATCTTTAGGAGAGTAGAGGTCTCTCCTATATAACTGAGTTGATTTCTATTTTATTGTATCTAGCGCAAGTCTCACTTTTGTTTTATTACACCAGTGATTTGCATCAAATCGTTTACAGCTAGTTCCTGTGCAGATTTTCTATTGTCCGTTATTTATCACGCCACTTTTCAAGGTTATTAATTAATCAAAACAGCAATAAGAGGGGCTGAGTTCATAGAGCTAGTCAGCGTCAGAAGTTTATTTGTGTTGAGACATACAATTCAGCAGGGAACTCCCTCTGATCTGACACTTTTCGACTATGCACACATGAGCTTCCTCAGTGATCAATTAATGAATCAATAAATACATTTGTGTCTATATTCACGTCACCTTCCGCAATTAATTTTCGGCCCGATTTTAGGTAGAGCATACAGTGAGAATAGGTGTTGGAGACCAATCATGAACGGCATAAAAAGGCGCAAACAGGACAGTGTTGTGACAGAACATACGTTCAGAACAATCATCAGTATGTGTTGCATTTGCTCCCTGGGCCCAAGCTGATAGTCCTCTGACATACACATATCAATACATACATGTGTTGAAATATAAATGTAAACTGCAAAGTGGCATTTTAAATGAAAAATTACACGCTACTTTATACAATTCCATATTCCAAAAGCTAATTGTAAAAACTACCATTGTGTTTCTTTATAAAAAAAAAAAAAAAAAAGAAAACTTTTTTTTGGGAAATGCATATTATATTTTAAAAGGTGTTTTTTAAGTACAGTAACTCATGAGTACAACAATAAATATATAAATAGAAGGATAGATGGTTATTTCCTTCCATAAGGCAGAAAGAGTCCACAACTTCATTACTTACTGTTGGGAAATACAACATCTGGCCACCAGGAGGAGGCAAAGACACCCCAGCCAAATGCTTTAATATCCCTCCCACTTCTCCTTCATTCTTTGCCTTTCGTCACTATAGGAGGTGGCAGAGAAGTGTCAGAAGATTTGGATAGTCCTGTAATGGGTATGTTCCCTTCAAGAAAGGACTGGAGTTTTAAGTAATCATGTCAACCTCTCAGTGAGAGTACTGATAAAAGTTAGAGTCTGGAGATGCAGAGAAAGTTTTTCTGTGAACCCATCCAGACTGTCGCATAACAGCTCCTGAGCAATCAGTGTTGACGAGTTTCACTGCTTGCTGTTACACACTTAAGTCCATGTCAGAGCATCGCTTCAAGACTGTCACACTTGAGAGGCTGTGCCTGTTCCACAGCATGGATCCTGGAGGGTAAGACCGTTTTTACATACACTTTTACTATACAGGGTCACAGTATGGCTCCTTTATGCCTCAATAGGATCAAGGGTTAATATCTCCTTCAGAGAGATTATTTGAAGAGCAAGGGGTTATTTATAACTCCTTTAATGTGAGAGTTTTTTGGGCTCATAGACTGTGTGCTTTTGGCTTGGAAAAAACAGGTTTCACTTTTGTTTTTGAGAGTTGCGCAGATCATAATAGCTTAGAGCCTTTTTATAGCAGGGGAAGTCCTGTCCTACGCACCATGTAACCGGGTGCGCTCTTTTCATTTTCCTTATGATCCTGCTGCAGACATCACTCCTAAGGAGAGCGTTTTCACCGTTGGCTGTCTGGGTCTAGCACGTGGTGAGTGCTCCAGCCATTGGGATTATAAAGGTGCCGTTTTTTTTGTTTTTTGTTTTTAAATAAAAGCATTCTTTTTTGTCTGTCATTCTGTGAATAGATCTTAGCTATGGAAGACTCTGATACTACAATAGAAGGTTCCGCTCCTTCTGTACTGATTAATAATTCCTGTTTATATTGTGAGGAGGCCGTGGTTTGCCCACCTGCTCAATTTCGTTCCATTTGCCTAAGCACTGTTCTAAAGTCTAAGAAGGGAGACAAGCCTGCTAATACTCATAGCGCTATTAGCCCCTCTGAGCAGTCTACCTCTCAGGAATCTGTGTCCCGAGAGATTACTACCCTTTCTACACTTTACCGCGCAGTTACAATCGGCGGTGTCTGCAGCCCTTAGTGCCTTACTTTCCTCTAGCAAACATAAGAGAGAGGTTCTCCTGACCTGGAGTCATCTAAATATTTTTCAGATTTAGCTACTATGTCCCAGCTATCCGAGGATGAGTTAACCTCTGTAGCGTCGGAGATTCAGTTCTAAAGCTCCTTCAGTGGAGGAAGCCTCCTTTTGATTTAAAATTTAGCATCTGCGTTTTTTATTAAAGGAGATTCTGTCTACACTAGAGGTTCCAGAGGCTAAACTCCCTGCGGAACCTAAGATACCTAAATTAGACAGAGTTTATAAAGACAGAAATGTCCCACTGACTTTTCCTGTGCCAGTTAAGATGGTGAACATTATTAGTAACGAATGAGAAAGAATAGGAACTTCTTTTACTTTTATTCCAGGTCCCTGACTCTCAATTAGATTTGTGGGGCTCCATCCCTAAGGTAGATGGCGCTATTTCTACGCTGGCTAAGCGTACTACTTTCCCTCTGGAGGATAGTTCTTCTTTTAGAGAGCCTATGAATAAGAAAATGGAAACTTTTCTGAGGAAGATGTTTCAACATACAGGGTTGTTATTTTAACCTGTGGCAGTTGTAGCCGCGGTTGCTGGAGCAGCTACCTACTGGTGTGACTCTCTGTCGGAGCTCATTGAGGTGGAGACTCCCCTTGAGGATATTCAGAAGAGAATTAAAGCTCTGAGAATTGCTAACTCTTTCATCTGTGATGCGAATATGCAGATTATTCGCCTAAATGCAAAAGATTCTGGCTTTGCGGTCCTAGTCCGCTGGGCTTTCTGGTTGAAGTCTTGGTCTGCGGATATGACTTCTAAATCCAGACTCCTTTCTCTTCATTTCAAGTGGATTATTTTATTCCGTCCAGGACTGGACTCCATTATTTCTACAGTTACGGGAGAGAAAGGTGCCTTCCTACCACAGGATAAGAAGAATAGGCCTAAGGGACAGCAATTGTCTAATTTTCGTTCAGACAAATCACAACAACAGCAATCCTCATTCAAGTCCGAGCAGCGCAAGAGTACTTTTAAGCTGGCTCAGTCCTGGAATAAGTCCAAACAGACTAAGAAGCTGCCGAGAACAAATCGGCATGAAGGGGTGATCCCGATCCGGGATCGGATCGAGTAGGGGGCAGACTGTCTCTTTTTTCAGATGCTTGGTTCCAAGATGTACAGGATACTTGGGTCCCGGAGGTTGTATCTTAGGGATACTGGCTAGGATTCAAATCTCATCCGCCCAGGGGCAGATTCCTACTCTCTAGACTGTCTACAAGACCAGAAAAGAGAACTGCCTTTTTAGGTTGTTTACAGGATCTCTCCTCTCTAGGAGTAATTGTCCCGTTACCTACAGCAGAAAGAGGTTTGGAGTTTTATTCAAACCTTTTTGTGGTTCCAAAAAAGGAGGGAACTTTTTGTCCAAATCTTTACTTTAAGTGCCTAAACAAATTTCTGAGTGTTCCCTCTTTCAAAATGGAGACAATATGGTCAATCCTTTCTCTGGTTCAGGAAGGACAGTTTATGACTACCATAGACCTGAAGGATACATACCTTCATGTTTCGATTCACAGGGAACATTTTCAGTTCCTGAGGTTTGCTTTTCTGGACCAGCACTTCCAGTTCCTTTTGATCTAGCTACTGCTCCTAGGATATTTTCGAAGGTTCTAGGAGCTCTTCTAGCCATTGCCAGAACATGAGGTATTGCAGTAACGCCTTACCTGGAAGATATCTTGGTACAGACACAATCTTTTTGTCTAGCGGAAGAACACTCGGAGTCCCTTATCAGTCTTCTTTGATCACATTGATGGAAGATAAACTTGGAAAAGAGTTCTCTTACTCCAAGTAAATTTCCTGTCCTGGGGATGATAATATACTCCATATCCATGAGAATATTTCTCACAGATTAGAGACGTTGCAAGCTAACTACTGCTTGTCTTGCACTCCAGGCCTCCTTGAGACCCTCAGTGGCCCAGTGTATGGAGGTGATCGGACTCATGGTGTCCTGCATGGACATTATTCTGTTTGCCAGATTCCATCTCAGACCCTTACAACTATGCATGCTGAGACCATTCAGATCTGTCTTAACAGATTGTGCTGGACAACCTGTCGAGAGACTCGCTCTCTTGGTGGCTCTGTCCAGATCATCTGTCCCAAGGCACGTGCTTCTTGAGACCATCCTGGGAGATTGTGACTATGGACACAAGCCTTTCCGGCTGGGGAGCTGTTTGGAGTGCCAGTATGGCATAGGGGCTGTGGACTCAGGAGGAGTCCTCCCTTCCGATCAATATATTGGAACTCCGGGCAATCTTCAATGCCTTAAAGGCTTGGCCCCTTCTTGGTTCATTCCAGTTTCAGAGTCCAGCCTAAATGTGAGTACCCATTTGGCATACTACTAAAGCTAATTTAATTGTACTCTAAATGATCTGCACATGTAGTGCCTGTCTTTGTGTTTGCTTTATCCCAGCACTACAGCACAAGGGAAATTCCTGTTGTGGGTGAGCTTTTACACCTGTTTAAATCTACAGCCTGCACCTACCAGCACACTGGTGTGCTCCTGGAATACGTGAGTTCCCATTTGGCTTTACTGCTTATTGTATCCACATATACTCGATGATACTACTCATGAGGCGCCCCTTTGTTCTTCTTTATTCATCAATACCAAGCTACCCAGGTATGGGTCGAGGTCGAGGGATCATCAGGCGGAATTGATAGATGCCCTATCAGTACCATGGAGGTTCAAACTCGTAAATCTTTTTCCTCCATAACCGCTTCTCCCTCGTGTGGTGGTTTGCATAAAGCAGGAGCGAGCATCAGTGATTCTGATTGCTCCATCGTGGAAGCGAAGGACATGGTTTGCGGATCTGGTGGGGATGTCCTCATCTCCTCAGTGGAGGCTACCTTATGGTAGAGATCTCATGATACAGGGTCCCTTCGTTCATCACAATCTAGATTCACTGAGGCTGACTGCTTGGAGATTGAATGCTTGTAAGCCAGTGGTGCCCTCAGAATAGGGTCCGCCTCTTTTTGGTTCCCTCCCTTTATTCATTCAGTGTCCTCTGGAGCTTGGGTATAGTTTTCCCAACAGTAAGGATTTAAGTTGTGGACTCTTCCTGCCTTATGGAAGGAAAACATAATTTATGCTTACCAGATAAATTCCTTTCTTTCCTGGCAGGGAGAGTCCACGACCCCAACCGTAATTTATTTTGGTAGGCAGCTCCTTTTTTATGTTATTTCTTCTGGCACCTATATACCCTGATATTTCTCCTACGTTTCCTTGTTCCCTCTGCAGAATGACTGGGGGATAGGGGAAGTGGGAGAGATATTTAAGCCTTTGGCTGGGGTGTCTTTGCCTCCTCCTGGTGGCCAGGTGTTTCCCAACAGTAAGGAATTAAGTTGTGGACTCTCCCTGCCAGGAAGGAAAGGAATTTATCTGTTAAACATAAATTATGTTTTTTACACAGAGAAACAGAGAGACATTCATCCTCAGATTCTTAAATTCAGATATTCATGTGTCAAAGTTATCATTTGTTCGCTGATCCTCGCATTGAATATGGTGCAACATGGTTCGATTGTTTTTTACATTTTTAAAATAAATATGGTTGTTGATTCAACTTCCACGTCTAGCGAGTCAAAGCGGACAAATTCACTAATAAAGAAGCAAACAGTTTCACACCTTGATAAATGGGTCAAAATTCAGATAACATTTTCATAGCACGTTGATGTATTGATGGTTTATATAGACACACAGCTGCTCTACACAGTAACTTTGCCTGAAATTTCAGTGCAGATGATTCCTCTCTATATGTGTGGTAAGCACGCTTGATATTCCACACCCAATCTAGGGACAAATTAATGAGCATCTTTGTAATAGGGCTGAAAGTCTCTGCAGATTCAATTAATGGAAAAGTGACACTAACTAGTCAGCAGGTGGCACAGAGACGGAAATGTTTAACATGTAAGATGTATTGCTAACCATGACATTAAATGACAGGTGGAAGGTAATTATTAAAGTGAATGTCAACTTTCATGAATCAGTGCCCGGTTTTAAAAAAAAAAACTATTAAAAATAGGGGCACTTTCATTCATGAAAGTTTGCATTGCACCGGATTTTACAAATACTTACCTTGTTCTCCTGAAACACTGGATTGCCAATCGCCCGCCTGCTTCTTCCTGCTATACTAACACAGCAGTGACGAAACCGACTTCCTCCAATCACTGTGTGGTCTCACCAGATGAACACTCCTGTGGGGGAATTCGTGATTGGAGAGAGAGGATTTCATTATTGCTGACAAAGTACAGAGGAGCTGCAGGCGTGGGATCGGCGATCCGGTGTTTCAGGAGAAGGTAAGTATTTGTAAAATCCGGTGCAATGTAAAATTTTATGAACGCAAGTGCCCCTGTTTTTAATAGTTTTTTTAAACACCGGGCAATGATTCATGAAAGTTGACATTCGCTTTAAGAGTTCAACATGTTAAAGGAAAAAAATACATTGCAACAATTGATTAATTCAAATGATGGTTGATCTGCATAAGTCACTAAAATCCTTAGGTGCTGATGATTATCTTGTTGAACTGAAACTTTTGAATAACAAACAAACAAAAAAAATAACAGTTTCAACTAAAAATTAACTTGTGCTGTAGGGTTTGTGACTTCCCCCCCCACCCATATGCTAAATCACTTGAAAGTATTGCAGCATAACTATAAAAAGCTGACAATAAAATATCAAATAAACATATCTTGAAATTTCCTCAGCTCTGTAAATAGTTATAAGGACAGTCTAGTCGAAAATAAACTTTCATTATTCAGATAGGGCATGTAATTTTAAACAATTTTCCAATTTACTTTTATCATCAGTTTTGCTTTGTTCTCACAACTAGAGGGCATTAGTTCATGTGTGCCATAAAGATAACATTGCGTAACTCCTAGGTGGAGTTACCTAGCAGTCAGCACTGATTGGTTAAAATGCAAGTCTATCAAAAAGAACTGAAATAAGGGGGCAGTCTGCAGAGACTTAGATACAAGGCAATCACAGAGGTATATTAATATAGCTGTGTTGGTTATGCAAAACTGGGGAATGGGTAGTAAAGAGATTATCTATCTTTTTAAACAATAAAAATTCTGGAGTAGACTGTCCCTTTAACCTTCAGCTACTGTCAGCTGCATGCTGAAAAAAAACAGTCAATAAGCTTAATCAATGCTGATGCCACATTTTGCTTTACTGTAATCTCATGAGATTTCACTGACATTTCACAAGTTTTTATAGTAAACCTCCTTAAACTGAGGAGGGAAATAACATCACTGTGGCTGCACATGCCAGGCACACACCCTTCCATGTCCCAGGGCTGGCAACCTGATTGGCTGCTTAAAGTCCATTTACAATGGGATGTGGCTACTGAGAAACTTTGAGGTAAAAAATATTTCTTTTTTACATAGAGATATTCAGATGATATTTTCAAGTCTACTTTTTACAGCTTTACTGTATCCCTTTCAATTTCTTCAGAATTTGGGCTTTGAGTCCCTTTAAACAGAGTCTACCAGACTCCAGGTTACAGTTAATACTGGTTTTCTATTGATGTAGCAATGGGCGATCAAATGTGATTTTTTTTAAATAATATATATATTTTTTTTATAAACTGAACACATTGCAATGCAAATGTTTACATTTACTTAGCATCTATTCACAAAACCAATACATTATAAAGTATCTTATCAATTTAATTTCCGTACCCATAAGTATCTTTAAGCTAGCATTTTCCTTATTTCAGTCCCTGCTTTTCTATTAATTCAATTATCAAGTTTACATCTTTCTTTTTTTTGTACAAAGAATAAAGGAAACATCTTCATATTCTCATTTATAAGAATTGGAAAGGGATGAAAATAATGTAATGTGATTTTATGGTGAATAAAATGAACTAATGCAGAATTAATAGAAATGAAGATGTTAATTTTGATGGAATTACTTCAAATAACATTTTTCAAGGTTTGCAGGCAAGACTGGATGCCATTAAGCTGTTTATGATATTTTTTTCCACTTAAACAATAACCTTCACACCTTTATATTTCAATAGAAGTTGTTTTAAGCAGAAAGGAAACAACAAAAACAAATTTAAATGTAATTCTAAAGTCTTCTAGCATGACATATACTTTGTTGTTTTAAAGGGACATTAAACACTAAGGGCCAGATTACGAGTGGAGCGCAAATTAACACTTCCGCTTCAGTGTTAATTGTGCTAGAAGTAAGATTTTTGCGCTTGTCAGGTTGTGCTCGTGCAAAAATCTGAAGTTAGAATATAGAAGTCCCCCATAGAAGTCAATGGCCTCTAGTTATCAAGCCGTCAACCTCAAATACGCTGGAATTCCGCAGCGTATTTGTGGCGAGGCTGATTCGCCTTAGTTATCAAGCCCTACACACCGGCAAAAGTAGAATTTAGTGACGTAAGCTTCGATCCGCCGGACTCAGTCCGACACAGATCGATTCTTACGTCACTTCAGATGTTCTAAACACAAGTTCGGCGCAATCTGACTACTTTTGCAGTTATCAAAAAACTAGCAGGTACACTTGGCACTTTTCCGGCCCAGCGTACCTGGTTTTCAATCGATCCCATAGGAATCAATGGGAGTCTGACCATAGCGAAAGTTCATGTTCGCTGCTGCCCGACATCCCATTGATTCCTATGGGAAATGTGTACACCTAACATGCACCCCGAGTCTAAACACCCCTAATCTGCCCCTCCCCTACGCCGCCGCAACTAAATAAATGTATTACCCCCTAAACCGCCACTCCCGGACCCCGCCACAACTATAATAAACTGATTAACCTCTAAACCGCCGCTCCCGGACCCCGCAGCCACTGCAATAAATATGTTAACCCCTAAACTGCTGCTCCCGGACCCCTCCGCCACTATAATAAATATGTTAACCCCTAAACCGCCGCTCCCGGACCCCGCAGCCACTACAATAAATATGTTAACCCCTAAACTGCCGCTCCCGGATCCCGCCGCCACCTACATAATACCTATTAACCCCTATCCTGCCCCCCCCTACACCGCCGCCACTATAATAAAATTATTAACCCCTAAACCTAAGTCTAACCCTAACACCCCCCTAACTTAAATATTAATTAAATACATCTAAATAAATATAACTCTTATTAACTAAATTAATCCTATTTAAAACTAAATACTTACCTTTAAAATAAACCCTAATATAGCTACAATATAAACAATAATTATATTTTAGCTATCTTAGGATTTATTTTTATTTTACAGGCAACTTTCAATTTATTTTAACTAGGTACAATAGCTATTAAATAGTTATTAACTATTTAATAGCTACCTAGTTAAAATAAAGAGAAATTTACCTGTAAAATAAAAACTAACCTAAGTTACAATTACACCTAACACTACACTATACTTAAATAAATTATTCCTATTTAAAACTAAATACTTACCTGTAAAATAAACCCTAAGATAGCTACAATGTAATTAATAATTAAATTGTAGCTATTTTAGGATTTAGATTTATTTTACAGGTAACTTTGTATTTATTTTAGCTAGTTAGAATAGTTATTAAATAGTTATTAACTATTTAATAACTACCTAGCTATAAGAAATACAAAATTTCCTGTAAAATAAATCCTAACCTAAGTTACATTTAAACCTAACACTACACTATCATTAAATTAATTAAATAAATTAGCTACAAATAACTACAATTAAATACAATTAAATAAACTAACTAAAGTACAAAAAATAAAAAATAAAATAAGTTACAAAAATAAAAAAAAATAAGTTACAAACATTTCAAAAATATTACAACAATTTTAAGCTACTTACACCTAATCTAAGCCCCCTAATAAAATAATAAAGCCCCCCCCCCCAAAAAAAAAATGCCCTACCCTATTCTACATTAAAAAGTTAACAGCTCTATTACCTTACCATCCCTTAAAAGGGCCTTTTGCAGGGCATGCCCCAAAGAAAACAGCTCTTTTGCCTGTAAAATAAAAATACAACCCCCCCAACATTAAAACCCACCACCTACACACCCCTACTTTAACCCAAACCCTCCTTAAATAAACCTAAGACTACCCCCCTGAAGATCATCCTACCTTTAGCCGTCTTCAGCCAGCTGACCACCGATGGAACAGAAGAGGATATCCGCAGCGGCCGAAGTCTTCATCCAAGGGGCGCTGAAGAAGTCTTCCATCCGATTGAAGTCTTCATCCAAGGGGCGCTGAAGAAGTCTTCCATCCGATTGAAGTCATCATCCAAGGGGCGCTGAAGAAGTCTTCTATCCGATTGAAGTCATCATCCAGGCGGCGTCTTCAATCTTCATCCATCCGGAGCGGAGCCATCTTCAGACAAGCCGACACAGAGCCATCCTCTTCTACCGACGGACCAACGACGAATGACGGTTCCTTTAAGTGACATCATCCAAGATGGCGTCCCTCGAATTCCGATTGGCTGATAGGATTCTATCAGCCAATCGGAATTAAGGTAGGAAAAATCTTATTGGCTTATTTAATCAGCCAATCAGATTGAAGTTCAATCCGATTGAATCAGATTGAGCTTGCATTCTATTGGCTGATCGGAACAGATTTTTCCTACCTTAATTCCGATTGGCTGATAGAATCCTATCTATTTTAGGTGGGTTAAAACAAAAACAAACTATGGCCCAGATTAAGAGTGGAGTGCAAAATTGTGCTTCTGTGAGCTCAATATTTGCGCACCACTTGTAAAACCAGCTTGTATTTGAAGTCAAATGCAATGTGAATGCGATCTCACAATCATATTACATGGAAGCTTTCCATAGGCTCAATGGTAGCCTTGTTCTCATACCAATAGTCATGGCAGAGAACCTAGCACTGAGAAGGGGGTAAATCGCGCACTTTATTATTCAGGGATATTTTTTTAATTAACCAGAGGTCTGATTTCTCGTTAACTTTTGGAGTACAAATTGCTACCGCAAGCTCAGGGTAGCATTACCAGCCACTTGAAATGACTGTTTATTTAACGTGCACCGGTAAATGGGCAAATTTGCCTGTTTATGGGAGAACGTTAAATTAGCGCTCCACTTGCAATCTAGCCCTATATGAATAAAGATGCCGTTACCTAACAAACAATTCAAATTAAATAAAAAATATTTAATGCTTCTAAACATCTTCTTTTTTAAATAATCTGGGTTTATAATTGTAAATTGTTGGAGGGACTAAAGGTAAAAGTCATCTGAAAATTGTGAAAAATTGAATGACTGGATCATTAGAGAGACTTACACACTAAAGTCAGTTTATTAGTCATGTGGCAATGAGACAAGCGACAGCATGATCTTGTCAAAACCTGGTCTGGTGAGTTGGGTTATATTTAAAGCTGCTGATTGGTGGCTGAACATACATGCCTCTGGTCATTGGTTTACAAATGTGTTGTACTGCATTGCTGTTTCTTCAATAAAGAGAATTAAGCAAAATTGATAATAAAAGTAAATTGGAAAGTTGGGTTTCATGTCCCTTTAATGCCAAGTACAGATAAATGTTTTTGTTCCGGTAACTGAAATTGGTTTTAAGGAGGATTGCAATATTTGTTTATAAATACAAATTGTTTGAGAAAAAGTGTTGGGCAGTAACCTATCATTACATACTATAAGGGTCATTACAATACATTATGGTTTGTGTTTCTAAAATTGATACTTAGAAATCTATGGCTTTGTTAATAAATGACAATAAAGTGTGTTATATATGCCCGATTTTCCCAGGAATGGTGCTTTGCAGTTTAATGGACATTCTTCATCCACCTAGTTATTTTCTTCAATTTTAATAACTCGGTTTGAATTCAAGAGTGTTTTCTAAGTGGAGGTGTTCGAGATTACAGGGTTGGTGCATTAACACAGCACAGCGAGCAGGTAGTTATTTATTATAGTGTGAAAACGACTGTTGCTCTGGCATGAGTTCATTAACACACCTGCACCTCATTGATACAGTAAGAATAAAGAAGTGTCACATGTACAGATTTGATGTTAATGTAAAGCTTTACTGTAAATGCTGCAGACCATTTTCAGCATATTATCTGCACAGTAGGTTGCACGCTGTGCCATGATACTGGCGCACTAGGCAAGTCTGCAACAAACAATTAATCTAAATGATTGTTGCAGTCTTTAGACAGTGAGAAATGATCAAACTGTCAAAGTATCAACCCTTTAGTTGCCTGAGAGCACACTGGCTTATTATGAGATGTGCACACTGATTAACTCTTGGAAGTTTTCTGACTCCTAAAATATGTTTTTACACTGAAAGAGACATTATACTGCATCATTTGATAATTATCTACCTGTTTTCGGTTGCAGATGAGCTGTTTTCGTTGTTGACGCAATCACAATCAGCCATTATCATTGTTTATTTTCAGCAGTGTTTCTTTTCATTATCAGTTCTGTGACAGTCCTGTATTTAACATGTGACAGTCCTGTTTTTCGGATCACAATCCAAATTAGAATATGTCATCAGGTTTGCGCAAGAGTTGGATGTTAGGTTTCCTTTTCAATTTTTTTTTCTCCATGACTTCTATGGGAGAATATGTGCACGCGCACACTATATTCTAACTTTGGATTTTTGCGCTCGTCGGGTTAGCGCAAGAAAGATAAAAACAGTTGATTTTCAATTTATAATACGAGTGCGAACCGACAAGCGCAAAAATCTTACTTCTAGCACAATTAACGCTCAAGCAGGAGCGGAAATTTGCTCTCCACTTGTAATCTTGCCCAGTATGTTCTAAAATGGTAGAGAATGTAACTTTTGCATTAGTGACTAATTAGCTGACATAATAGTACAATAGAAAAATGCTCCTCTGTACTAGATGAAGGTTCTTCAAACGAAGTGTTAGGACCCAGCTCTGTGCTGTGAAATGATTTCTACTCTTCCACCCCCTCCTCTTTTGCCGCATTCACAGGTCACACTGGGTAAATGTTTCTGAGGATTTGTTTAAAACAATTAATGTTGGTTGTATTTAATTTTTGAAAACAAATGTTGAATATAAATTCAAAATAAAGAAGTGAACCATTTAAAACATTCAATAGTGGAAACTTTTGTCTAGAAAAACAAATGGAACACATTTGTTCTACCATTCCGGTATCAGAAAATGTAGCTTCTTAAATCAGTATTTGGGGACATCTCATCACGGGTCATATTTTATTAACTATAAAGATTCTGTTTAATTTTAAATCATGTTACCTGTTAGATTGAGTCTTAAGGGTATACAATACACTATATTGCATTAGTGTGTGTATGTGTTAAATTTGTTAGTATGAAGTGAAATATCACGCCAATCCACAAATGGGCAGACCTCGCTCAGTTCTCTAGAAAGTAATTAAAGGGACAGTATACACTTTTCATATACCTGCATGTAATAGACACTACTATAAAGAATAAGATGCCCATATACTGATATAAAAATCCAGTATAAAATAGTTTAGAAACTTACTTAGAAGCTCTAAGTTTAGCTCTGTTGAAAAGGTAGCTGGAAAGCCCACTGCAAGTGGGAAATAACACCCTCCCCCTTCTTTTGCATATGAAAAGACCCTTTACACAAACAGGAGCAAGCTGGAGTAGAGGTATCTGTCGGTATTCTCATAAAACTTTAAGGCTTGTTTAGGTTTGAAGTCTGAAAATCAGAGCAATGCCCTTAAAAGGGCAGTTAGCTCTTTTGCCGCCCAAACCCTAACCTAAATTATTATTATTATTATTATTCTTTATTTATAAAGCGTCGACAGATTCCGCAGCGCTGCCCATGGGTACAAGGATAACAGTACAGTGGAGAAACAATATGATAAGACACAACATTTTACAGACAAATACAGGGGGAATTGAGGGCCCTATTCCCGTGGGAACTTACAATCTAGACGGGTAGGAGGATTGGAAACAGGAGGTGGGGACTGCAGAGGTGAGAATGATATTAGTGAGGAGATAGAGGGCAACTGTTAGTTAATTGAAGTTAGTTTGTTAATAAGTCGGGTGATAAGCTTCCCTGAACAGAAAGGTCTTTAGGGAACGTTTAAAGGAGGAGAGGTTAAATATAAAACCCACCCAATACACCCTTAAAAAAAGCTAACACCCTGAAGATCGACTTACCGGGAGACGTTTTCATCCAAGCCGGGCCGAAGTCCTCAAAGAAGCCGGGAGAAGTCTTCATCCAAGCCGGGCGAAGTGGTCCTCCAGACGGGCAGAAGTCTTCATCCAGACAGCATCTTCTATCTTCATCCATCCTGCGCGGAGCGGGTCTATCTTCAAGACATCCGACGCGGAGCATCCTCTTCATCCGACGACTAAAGCTGAATGAAGGTACCTTTAAGTGACATTATCCAAGATGGCGTCCCTTAGATTCCGATTGGCTGATAGAATTCTATCAGCCAATCGTAATTAAGGTAGAAAAAATCCTATTGGCTGATGCAATCAGCCAATAGGATTGAAGTTCAATCCTATTGGCTGATCCAATCAGCCAATAGGATTGAGCTCGCATTCTATTGGCTGATTGGAACACCTATTTTAATTTAATTTAGGTAATTGTATTTAATTTAGTTAATTTATTTAATTATATTGTAGTGTTAGGTGTTAGTGTAACTTAGGTTAGGTTTTATTTTACAGGTACATTTGTCTTTATTTTAGCTAGGTAGTTATTAAATAGCTAATAACTATTTAAAAACTATTCTACCTAGTTAAAATAAATACAAACTTCCCTGTAAAATAAAAATAAAACCCTAAGCTAGCTACAATGTAACGATTAGTTATATTGTAGCTAGCTTAGGGTTTATTTTATAGGTAAGTATTTTGTTTTAAATAGGAATAATTTAGTTAATTATAGTAATTTTTTTTTATTTTTTTTTAATTTATTTTTTATTGAGGAAATAACAGTTTACAATAATATAATCGTGGACAACATGCGCAGATAATAACAAATCATTGATTAGTACAATATTTGGGTATCTGGACAGTGGAAATGAATAGTATTGATATTTAGAAGCATGACAATAATAAAACCTCATTATAACATATAGTTTCCTCCATCCACACAAGGGGACACTCATGGTCCCTGTTAAATTTAACTATTATAGAGGAGGAAGCCTGATGACTCAAATGGCCACTCATGGACCATTGACTTGTGAAACATTGTAGTTTTTGAGCATAAACAAAGTGGGGGGAGAGCATACCTTTTTCTATAGGAGGGATCCAGTATTGCTAACTATAGGGAGTTATAACATGCTAGGGGGGTTACCCCCTCAAACTATATGGTTAAATAAGAAAAATAAAAAAAGAGAAAAAAAGGGGTAAGAAAAGACTAAACATGTGATCTGAGATGCAGAAGCGCTGCCTTTTCATAAGTAGGTAAATATAACCAGGGAGGGGTTAACCTGGAGGCTAGAAGTCAGAGTGAACAGGAAAGAGGTAACACAAGGCAGTCTAATTGGCACTACTATATTAGTCCCTTAACCTTTAAATGGCAAATAGGAATGTGGCCAGTATTGATATGAGAACAGTCGTAAGTTGATGTCACCTCAAAGAGAATATATGTAAAAACTGATAGGCTTAAAATGTACACCCCTCATACCCCTAGCAGAGAGACATAGACTGCACACAAACATCCAAGCCAAAAGAAAAAAAAACATGCTATAGCCCGTATGTGATTTATGAGTAATCCAAGTGCCTTCAACGTCCGTGGTTGAGACATGTGAAGCTGGCAGACCTAGTCCGTGTATACCTGGCTACAGGCACTAAAGTAGACTACTTAAGTTCTATGTGGAGCGTGAAGCTTCATGGCAGTAGTTAGGGGTATCACAGCAAATAAAAACATTAACCCCCATGAACCAATATAATAATGTCAACATAGTTGGAGGCTTCATTTACAGTGATAGCCTAGTATATGATCTGTGTGCTATGGCCCAGAGTAAACTAAAGACAAGTTGCTAGCAGCGCTCTGATCATATTAACTTGAGCTAAACGTTCAGGTCCTTATAGTGGTCTCAGATCTAACCATGACTGTGTCATACCCTCAATGTTCATTGACCTCAGCAAATCAGTTCTCCAACTAGTGGCATGTAATATGTCGCTAAGCAGATATATGGATCTGTACCTCTACCGGGAATGTCCTCACTTAATCTGCTATACGACAACGGCTCAAGAGTAGATTCAACCTACTCCAGTTTTACCCCGCTGGCAATGGCTGCTGGAAAGAAGAAGCGGCACCACTCCGGTCGAATCTATCTCCTCTGATGAGGACCCACAGGTCTCAGCTGGATCCTCTGGAGGGACAACGAAGGGCTGGTGAATCGTACCCACAAGACTCAGATCCCAATCGTTATGAGCAGGTACCTTTGTGAGTGAGATCTGCAGGAACAGCTTTAGGTCTAGGCTATTGCTGATTTTCCGCTTTTGCGCCGGCATCAAACCTCTTGCTGCAGCAATCTCCTCCTTATGTTCGGAGCAATCTATGAAAGTGGGTCTCCGCTCCGGGCTGGCCAGATGCTCCCTCAGTTCGTCAAGCCGCTTATCCGGAGTGACGGGGACACTAGGTGAAAAGCCTTCGCAAGAGAGCAAAGGTTGTATGTCATTGTCAGTCATAGTCACCAAGGGTGTTTGGAGTTGGCACTCGGCATGCAGTTTCCTTGAGGCCCGCGGCTCTCCCATAGCCCTTACACAGGATTCTTTTAGAGAGGCATATTCCTCGGTGATGATTGCACACAGTTCATTGTAGTGAGAATTAAGCATGGCTGCGACTTCCCGTATGATCCGTTTAGAATCAAGCGCCACATTGAGAGGGTAGCGTTTTAAAAGTATATAGAAGATTCCCTTGACTCTGGAGGCAGATGCAGTTCTGCTGTCCGGATTTATATCACAAGTTGCTCTCCCTTTATATGCAAAGAGTGTCAGTGGCTTTGCACTGCATACCCGGCTTACAAGATACCGGGGGGGGGGTGTTGAGAGCCTTTACTGAGGTAACTGCCTTAGGCCCCAACGCTCCAGATCGATTTCCAAGGGTTATAATACCAAGAGTTTAGTATCACCCAACTCAGGATGGTCTGTAGATTATTAATAACTAGGTGTGAGAGTTGGATGTCCTTCCTGGCCACTGATAAAAGGCAGGTTATCCGTGAATCCCTTGGAGCAACCGATATTGCTGCCATTCAAGGTGCTGCCTAGAGACACGCCCCAAATTATAGTAATTTCTTCTGTTAAGTGTGATCAGTCCACGGGTCATCATTACTTCTGGGATATTACTCCTCCCCAACAGGAAGTGCAAGAGGATTCACCCAGCAGAGCTGCATATAGCTCCTCCCCTCTACGTCACTCCCAGTCATTCTCTTGCACCCAACGACTAGATAGGATGTGTGAGAGGACTATGGTGATTATACTTAGTTTTATATCTTCAATCAAAAGTTTGTTATTTTAAAATAGCACCGGAGTGTGTTATTACCTCTCTGGCAGAGTTTGAAGAAGAATCTACCAGAGTTTTGCTATGATTTTAGCCGGAGTAGTTAAGATCATATTGCTGTTCTCGGCCATCTGAGGAGTGAGGTAAACTTCAGATCAGGGGACAGCGGGCAGATGAATCTGCATAGAGGTATGTAGCAGTTTTTATTTTCTGACAATGGAATTGATGAGAAAATCCTGCCATACCGATATAATGTCATGTATGTATACTTTACACTTCAGTATTCTGGGGAATGGTACTTCACTAGAATTACACTGTAAGAAATACATAAAGCTGTTTAATAACTAGAGATTATGTTTAACGTTTTTGCTGGAATGTAAAATCGTTTTCATTTGCTGAGGTACTGTGTGAATAAATGTTTGGGCACTATTTTTCCACTTGGCAGTTGCTTAATCTGTTTTTCTGACAGTTTCTGTTCTCCCTCACTGCTGTGTGTGAGGGGGAGGGGCCGTTTTTTGGCGCTTTTTCTATGCATCAAATATTTCAGTCAGCAACTCATTGTATTCCCTGCATGATCCGGTTCATCTCTACAGAGCTCAGGGGTCTTCAAAACTTATTTTGAGGGAGGTAATTTCTCTCAGCAGAGCTGTGAGAATTATAGTTTGACTGAGATAAAAAAACGTTTATTCTGTAATTTGTTTCCTGCTTTCAGAATTTGTTATCTTTGCTAATGGGATTAAACCTTTGCTAAAGTTGTGTTGTTTACAAGGATTGAGGCTATAACTGTTTCAATTTATTAATTTTCAACTGTCATAGATCTTCTGTGCTTCTTAAAGGCACAGTACATTTTAATATTATTCTAATTGAATTGTATTTCCAAGTTGCAAGTTTATTTGCTAGTGTGTTAAACATGTCTGATTCAGAGGATGATACCTGTGTCATTTGTTGCAATGCCAAAGTGGAGCCCAATAGAAATTTATGTACTAACTGTATTGATGCTACTTTAAATAAAAATCAATCTGTACAAATTGAACAAATTTCACCAAACAACGAGGGGAGAGTTATGCCGACTAACTCGCCTCACGTGTCAGTACCTACATCTCCCGCTCAGAGGGAGGTGCGTGATATTGTAGCGCCGAGTACATCTGGGCGGCCATTACAAATCACATTACAGGATATGGCTACTGTTATGACTGAAGTTTTGGCTAAATTACCAGAACTAAGAGGTAAGCGTGATCACTCTGGGGTGAGAACAGAGTGCGCTGATAATATTAGGGCCATGTCAGACACTGCGTCACAGGTGGCAGAACATGAGGACGGAGAACTTCATTCTGTGGGTGACGGTTCTGATCCAAACAGACTGGATTCAGATATTTCAAATTTTAAATTTAAACTGGAAAACCTCCGTGTATTACTAGGGGAGGTGTTAGCGGCTCTGAATGATTGTAACACAGTTGCAATACCAGAGAAAATGTGTAGGTTGGATAATTATTTTGCGGTACCGACGAGTACTGAGGTTTTTCATATACCTAAGAGACTTACTGAAATTGTTACTAAGGAGTGGGATAGACCCGGTGTGCCGTTCTCACCCCCTCCGATATTTAGAAAAATGTTTCCAATAGACGCCACCACAAGGGACTTATGGCAAACGGTCCCTAAGGTGGAGGGAGCAGTTTCTACCTTAGCTAAGCGTACCACTATCCCGGTGGAGGATAGCTGTGCTTTTTCAGATCCAATGGATAAAAAGTTAGAGGGTTACCTTAAGAAAATGTTTGTTCAACAAGGTTTTATATTGCAACCCCTTGCATGCATTGCGCCGATCACGGCTGCAGCGGCATTCTGGATTGAGTCTCTGGAAGAGAACATTGGTTCAGCTACTCTGGACGACATTACGGACAGGCTTAGAGTCCTTAAACTAGCTAATTCATTCATTTCGGAGGCCGTAGTACATCTTACTAAACTTACGGCGAAGAATTCAGGATTCGCCATTCAGGCACGCAGGGCGCTGTGGCTAAAATCCTGGTCAGCTGATGTTACTTCTAAGTCTAAATTGCTTAATATACCTTTCAAAGGGCAGACCTTATTCGGGCCCGGGTTGAAAGAGATTATCGCTGACATTACAGGAGGTAAAGGCCATGCCCTGCCTCAGGACAAAGCCAAAGCCAAGACTAGACAGTCTAATTTTCGTTCCTTTCGTAATTTCAAAGCAGGAGCAGCATCAACTTCCTCTGCACCAAAACAGGAAGGAGCTGTTGCTCGCTACAGACAAGGCTGGAAACCTAACCAGTCCTGGAACAAGGGCAAGCAGACTAGGAAACCTGCTGCTGCCCCTAAAACAGCATGACTTGAGGGCCCCCGATCCGGGATCGGATCTAGTGGGGGGCAGACTTTCTCTCTTCGCCCAGGCTTGGGCAAGAGATGTTCAGGATCCCTGGGCGCTAGAGATAATATCTCAGGGATACCTTCTGGACTTCAAATACTCTCCTCCAAGAGAGAGATTTCATCTGTCAAGATTGTCAACAATCCAGACAAAGAAAGAGGCGTTTCTACGCTGCGTACAAGAGCTCTTGTTAATGGGAGTAATCCATCCAGTTCCACGATCGGAACAGGGACAGGGGTTTTACTCAAATCTGTTTGTGGTTCCCAAAAAAGAGGGAACTTTCAGACCAATCCTGGACTTAAAGATCCTAAACAAATTCCTAAGAGTTCCATCGTTCAAGATGGAGACTATTCGGACAATTTTACCTATGATCCAAGAGGGTCAATACATGACCACTGTAGATTTAAAATATGCTTACCTTCACATACCGATTCACAAAGATCATTATCGGTACCTAAGGTTTGCCTTCCTAGACAGGCATTACCAGTTTGTGGCTCTTCCATTCGGATTGGCTACAGCTCCAAGAATCTTCACAAAGGTTCTGGGTGCTCTTCTGGCGGTACTAAGACCGCGGGGAATCTCGGTAGCTCCATACCTAGACGACATTCTGATACAAGCTTCAAGCTTTCAAACTGCCAAGTCTCATACAGAGTTAGTGCTGGCATTTCTAAGGTCACATGGATGGAAGGTGAACGAAAAGAAAAGTTCACTCGTTCCACTCACAAGAGTTCCCTTCCTGGGGACTCTTATAGATTCTGTAGAAATGAAGATTTACCTGACAGAGGACAGGCTAACAAGACTTCAAAGTGCTTGCCGCACCCTTCATTCCATTCAACACCCGTCAGTGGCTCAATGCATGGAGGTAATCGGCTTAATGGTAGCGGCAATGGACATAGTACCCTTTGCACGCTTACACCTCAGACCACTGCAACTGTGCATGCTAAGTCAGTGGAATGGGGATTACTCAGACTTATCCCCTTCTCTGAATCTGGATCAAGAGACCAGAAATTCTCTTCTATGGTGGCTTTCTCAGCCACATCTGTCCAGGGGGATGCCATTCAGCAGACCAGACTGGACAATTGTAACAACAGACGCCAGCCTTCTAGGTTGGGGTGCCGTCTGGAATTCTCTGAAGGCTCAGGGACAATGGAGTCAGGAGGAGAGTCTCCTGCCAATAAACATTCTGGAATTGAGAGCAGTTCTCAATGCCCTCCTGGCTTGGCCCCAGTTGACAACTCGGGGGTTCATCAGGTTTCAGTCGGACAACATCACGACTGTAGCTTACATCAACCATCAGGGAGGGACAAGAAGCTCCCTAGCTATGATGGAAGTATCAAAGATAATTTGCTGGGCAGAGTCTCACTCTTGCCACCTGTCAGCAATCCACATCCCGGGAGTGGAGAACTGGGAGGCGGATTTCTTAAGTCGTCAGACTTTTCATCCGGGGGAGTGGGAACTTCATCCGGAGGTCTTTGCCCAAATACTTCGACGTTGGGGCAAACCAGAGATAGATCTCATGGCATCTCGACAGAACGCCAAGCTTCCTCGTTACGGGTCCAGATCCAGGGATCCAGGAGCAGTCCTGATAGATGCTCTGACAGCACCTTGGGACTTCAGGATGGCTTACGTGTTTCCACCCTTCCCGTTGCTTCCTCGATTGATTGCCAGAATCAAACAAGAGAGAGCATCAGTGATTCTAATAGCACCTGCGTGGCCACGCAGGACTTGGTATGCAGACCTGGTGGACATGTCATCCTGTCCACCTTGGTCTCTACCTCTGAAACAGGACCTTCTGATACAGGGTCCCTTCAAACATCAAAATCTAACTTCTCTGAAGCTGACTGCTTGGAAATTGAACGCTTGATTTTATCAAGACGTGGATTTTCTGAGTCAGTTATTGATACCTTAATACAGGCTAGGAAACCTGTTACCAGAAAGATTTACCATAAGATATGGCGTAAATACCTATATTGGTGTGAATCCAAAGGTTACTCTTGGAGTAAGGTTAGGATTCCTAGGATATTGTCTTTTCTACAAGAAGGTTTAGAAAAGGGTTTATCTGCTAGTTCATTAAAGGGACAGATCTCAGCTCTGTCCATTCTGTTACACAAACGTCTGTCAGAAGTTCCTGACGTCCAGGCTTTTTGTCAGGCTTTGGCCAGAATTAAGCCTGTGTTTAAAACTGTTGCTCCACCATGGAGTTTAAACCTTGTTCTTAATGTTTTACAGGGCGTTCCGTTTGAACCCCTTCATTCCATTGATATAAAGTTGTTATCTTGGAAAGTTCTATTTTTAATGGCTATTTCCTCGGCTCGAAGAGTCTCTGAATTATCAGCCTTACATTGTGATTCTCCTTATTTGATTTTTCATTCGGATAAGGTAGTCCTGCGTACTAAACCTGGGTTCTTACCTAAGGTAGTTACTAACAGGAATATCAATCAAGAGATTGTTGTTCCTTCTTTATGCCCAAATCCTTCTTCAAAGAAGGAACGTCTACTGCACAACCTGGATGTAGTCCGTGCTCTAAAATTTTACTTACAGGCAACTAAGGAATTTCGACAAACGTCTTCTCTGTTTGTCATTTACTCTGGGCAGAGGAGAGGTCAAAAAGCTTCCGCTACCTCTCTTTCTTTTTGGCTTCGTAGCATAATTCGTTTAGCTTATGAGACTGCTGGACAGCAGCCTCCTGAAAGAATTACAGCTCATTCTACTAGAGCTGTGGCTTCCACTTGGGCCTTCAAGAATGAGGCCTCTGTTGAACAGATTTGCAAGGCTGCAACTTGGTCTTCGCTTCATACTTTTTCCAAATTTTACAAATTTGACACTTTTGCTTCATCGGAGGCTATTTTTGGGAGAAAGGTTCTTCAGGCAGTGGTTCCTTCTGTATAAAGAGCCTGCCTATCCCTCCCGTCATCCGTGTACTTTTGCTTTGGTATTGGTATCCCAGAAGTAATGATGACCCGTGGACTGATCACACTTAACAGAAGAAAACATAATTTATGCTTACCTGATAAATTCCTTTCTTCTGTAGTGTGATCAGTCCACGGCCCGCCCTGTTTTTAAGGCAGGTAAATATTTTTTAATTTATACTCCAGTCACCACTTCACCCTTGGCTTTTCCTTTCTCGTTGGTCCTTGGTCGAATGACTGGGAGTGACGTAGAGGGGAGGAGCTATATGCAGCTCTGCTGGGTGAATCCTCTTGCACTTCCTGTTGGGGAGGAGTAATATCCCAGAAGTAATGATGACCCGTGGACTGATCACACTACAGAAGAAAGGAATTTATCAGGTAAGCATAAATTATGTTTTTATTTAGATTTATTTAAATTATATTTAAGTTAGGGGGTGTTAGGGTTAGGGTTAGACTTGGGTTTAGGGGTTAATAACTTTAATATATTGGTGGCGACATTGGGCGCGGCAGATTAGGGGTTAATAAATGTAGGTAGGTGGCGGCGATGTTAGGGACGGCAGATTGGGGTTTAATAATATTTAACTAATGTTTGCGAGGCGGGAGTGTGGCGGTTTAGGGGTTAATATGTTTATTATAGTGGCGGCAATGTTGGGGGCGGTAGATTAGGGGTTAAAATGTGTGGGTAGGTTGCGGCGACATTGGGACGGCAGATTGGGGGTTAATAAATATAATGTAGGTGTCAGCGATGTTTGGGGCAGCAGATTAGGGGTTCATAAATATAATTTAGGTGGCGGCGGTGTCCGGAGCACCAGATTAGGGGTTAAAATTTTTATTATAGTGTTTGCGATGCGGGAGGGCCTCGGTTTAGGGATTAATAGGTAGTTTATGGGTGTTAGTGTACTTTTTAGCACTTTAGTTATGAGTTTTATGTTACGACGTTGTACCATAAAACTCTTAACTACTGACTTTTAAATGCGTTAGAACTCTTGACAGGGTACGCTGCACCGCTCACTTTTTGACCTCCCAGGACAGACTCGTAATACCGGCGCTATGGAAGTCCCAAACAAAAAAGACTTTACAAAGTTTACGTAAGTCGTTTTGCGGTAAGGCCAAAGAAGTGTGCGGTACACCTAAACCTTCAAGACTCGTAATAACAGCGGCCGTAAAAAAGCAGCGTTAGGACCTCTTAACACTGCTTTTTTACCCTAACGCACAACTCGTAATCTAGCCGTTTGTTTTTTTAAGGAAATGAAAAAACATTACAATACATTGCTAGCTCCCAGTAGTGCATGTTTGCTCCTGAGCCTACGTCCTGAGCATACGCCTATGTATGCTTTTCAATAAGGAGTAACAAGAGAATGAAGCAAATTAGATCATAGATGTAAATTGGAAAGTTGTTTAAAATTATGTTTTATCTGATAAAAAGGTGTTTCATGTTTCTTTAAACTTGCTCTCGCTTCTAGTTTTACATACACATCTTTTTTCTGTCAGTACAGTAAGCATATTTTGTATTTTGAGACCAAATCAGCAGCTTACACTTGGCAAGATAAAATAGCGAGAACTGCAAGCAGACGCAAAAGGGAACATCTGACACACTGTAAGAATGCCCCTATTTATGCTACTTGCCAAGGCTTAGAGACTCATTTTACAATAGAAAAATAATGGACATTTTGAATTTTTTATTTTTTTGTATGATTTAAACTTCATATTTTAAAATTACATACTTCAAATACATATATTTTTGACTTGAAGAAAGGATTAAACAGCAACATACCTATTTTTTCAGCAATGTTTTGTAAGGTGATTAGTTCAGTGCAGGATATAATTGCTTTACAAGATGATTTACAAAAATTGGAAGAATGGGCTGTTAAATGGAAATATATATTCAATACTGGCAAATGTAAGGTTTTACATTTTGGATCTAAACATATGCAGGTAACCTATTAATTTAATAGGACTAGACTTAGCAAAACAAATGCGAAAAGAGGTTTGGGCGTACTTATAGATACCAAGCTGAGAATGAGTGTGAAATGCAAGGAAGCAGCTTTTAAGGCCAATGAGATACTAGCATGTATTAAGAGGCATTACAGTATATTTCGGTTACTATTTAAATCTCTAGTTGGACATTACCTTGAGTATGGAGTGCAAATCTGGGGACCAATTTCAAAAAACGTTGTTGCAGAATTTGAAACGTTTTAGAAAAGGGCCAAAAAACTAATAATGGGAATGGGACAACACATCCTTCACCCTGTGTTTGTCTCCCTTTGCAATACCCAGTATAACTGCTTTTTGCTCTCTCTGAAATCTTAATTCTTTTTTATGTAATTTTGTCTGTTTATTCCTTGCGTATTTTCTGCACTTATTTATGAGCTCTGTTAATTATGTCCATGTGACTTCTATTACCCATAAAATGGATACTCATAGCTTGTCATAACATTTGTAGTTGCAGCATGTGTGAAGTTTATAAGTGTATTTGAGTTATACAAGGAGATAGGCAAAGGAGTGGACTACATTTAATCAGGTACTTCCTTTTTTAATCTCCATACATTTCCCCTTTCAGTTAAACATGCTACACTTTCTCCTGTTTGCATTTACATTACCCTCCCTCCTTCAAACATTTTCTTTCATGCTTGAGAAAGAACATGCAATTTTAAACAACTTTCTAATTTACTTCTATTATCTATTTTGCTTCATTCACTTGATATACTTTGCTGAAAAGCATATCTAGATAGGCTTAGTAGCTGCTGATTGGTGGCTGCACATAGATGCCTTGTGTGATTGGCTCACCCATGTGAATTGGTACTGCTTCAGCAAAGGATATCTAAAGAAAGAAGCAAATTAGATAATAGAAGTAAATGAGAATGCTGTTTAAAATTGTATTCTCTACCTGAATCATGAAATAATTTTTTTGGGTTTAGTGTCCCTTTAAAGTCACAGATCCTCTTTTCATAAACAACACTCAGACTATTCATATATCACCTTCTCATCTATCTTCTCCCCTCACACATGAACTCTCTTCCTTTCTCACATCACTCAGCCAACCACTTTGAAGCCTGGCTTACACATTTCCGCTCTTGTAACGTACATTCTCTCATTCTAGGGGACTTCAACATACCCACTGACATGCTTACTGCCTCTAAACTTCTATCTCCCAGTGGACAACATCTCCAACCCACTGTGACTGCAACTCAATTAACCTGGTCTTCACCAATCTCTGTACCATTTACAAGTTTTCTAACTTCCCCTTTCCTTTCTCTGACCACTATATACTAACTTTCTCGCTTACTCTAACTGCAGCATCCTCACCAGACCCCAAAAAACTACCACCTTACAGGGAATTAAATGACTTGGATATCACAGACTTTTCTGCTCAACTGAAACTTCTACTCTCCAATAGTTCTTTGTTCTCTTGCCCAAACCTTATGTCCTTTCAGTATAATTTGGCACTAAAATCAATACTTGACAAAGCAGCACCCTCCACTGTTCGCTGTGCCTAATTCACTTAACAACAACCATGGCACTCCTAACAGACCCGCTATCTTCAGCAATGTTTATGGACTGCTGAACATTAGTGGGGAAAATCACGCTCCCGGCTGATTTCCTTCCATAAGGCAGGGAGAGTCCACAACTTCATTCCTTACTGTTGGGAAATACAACACCTGGCCACCAGGAGAAGGCAAAGACACCCCAGCCAAAGGCTTAATTATCCCTCCCACTTCCCATATCCCCTAGTTATTCATTGCCTTTTGTCACTATAGGAGGTGGCAGAGAAGTGTCAAAAGATTAGGATAGTCCTGTAATGGGTATATTCTTTTCAAGAAAGGACTGGAATTTTAAGTAATCATGTCAACCTCTCAGTGAGAGTATTGATGAAAGTTAGAGTCTGGAGATGCAGGGAAAGTTTTTTTGCGAACCCATCCAGACTGTCGCCTAACAGCTCCTGAGCAATCAGTGTTGACAAGTTTCACTGCTTGCTGTAACACACTCAAGTCCATGTCAGAGCGTCGCTGCAAAACTGTAACACTTGAGAGGCTGTGCCTGTTCCACAGCAATATCTCCTTCAGGGAGATTATTTGAACAGGGGTCATTTATACTTGCTTTAATGTTACCGTTAGCTGTCTGGGTCTAGAAGTTGGTGAGTGCCCCAGCCATTGGGATTTTATGTTGAAATTTTTTTATTGAACAGTATTTGTAGTACATTTACAATCGTACATTATGATGATAATCCTCTTCAAACTCAAAAACAAGGTAACAGAAAAACATAAATAAAAGGATAAAAGAAATACATAAAATATCAATTATCAATTGTGTGAGTCAATTATTAATAATGTTAGTATCTTTGTGACAGTTTAAATAAAGGTGTACACATCATGGAGTTATGAGTGGCGTGGGTGTAGAGATTAGGCGCTGGGCAGAGGATCAGGATCCTCTGTGGGGATATGAGTGATTTGAGGTTTCCCTTGTAGAATCCAATAAAACCATATTTTGTCTACTGCTGCTTTATTATCCAGAATCCAGGCTGCCGAATCATACATAGAATATGTTGCGTTAATTTTGTTTAAAACCTCTTGCCATGTTAGTGCACCAGTTTTCCAATATTTAGCTATGCAAGATCTGGTAACCGTGCATAAGATCTTGATGAATGTGTTAATTGGTTTATTAAAATTAGGCAGTCGGACATGTAGGAGTGCCTGTGATTGTGTAAGTTGAATCTTTTCGTTTAAAGTATTACTTATTAGTAAAGAGAGGTTGTCCCAAATTTGCTTGATTTTGTCGCATTCCCACCATAAATGTGAGTAGGTTCCCAATATATTACATCCTCTATAGCATAGTCTGGTTCCCGTCGGGGACATATGTGCTGTCTGTATTGGAGTCAAGTACCATCTATAGGCCGTCTTAAGTGCATTTTCCCTTAAGTCTGCGCTTAGTAGTCCTCTATCTGTTTCCCTAAATATGTCAGCCCACTCCTGTAGGTCTTTCTCTATTCCCAGATCTCTTTCCCAGTTTAATATTAATTGGGATTTTGTCTGTGTCTGTGCAGATTGTATAGCAGAGTACAGCTTTGAGATGGTGTGTTTTGGTCTGTGCGGTGCTTTGCATATGATCTCCAGTATTGTAGTGTTCTGGGTTGTATAGTGTTGTTGAAATTTCCTAAGGGCCGATATTATTTGCAAGTATAAAAACCAGTTTAGTATTAAAGGATTGATTTTCTCCTGAATCTGGGTAAATGTTAAAATTGTCGTTCCACTTAGAAAGTCAGCTACTCTGTAGAGACCCTTATTACGCCATTTGTCTATTATCGGGTGGGAATCTTGCGGCAGTAGATATTTAATTGGTATGTTTTTAGAATATGTGGGTTTCAGTTTGGTCATCTTAGCTACTTTGTTCCAGGATATAAAGGTTGAGTCTAGGGTAGGAAGTCTAATATGTTGTGTGGTGAGTGTCTGTGTCTCCTTCCCCCATAGGACGTCTGCTGGGTAATTCCAGCCCCCCATTTCAGCTTCCAGGATTGGTCATATAGTATCAATATTGGGGTTATCTAGTAAGGTTGTTTGAGCTAATCTTGGCCATTGGGATTTTAAAGGTGCTGTTTTTTTAATAAAAGCGTTCTTTTTTTGTATCTTAGCTATGGAGGACTCTGAAACTACATTAGAAGGTTCCGCTCCTTCTGTACTTATTAATAATTCCTTTTTATATTGTGAGGAGGCCGTGGTTTGCCTGCCTTCTCAATTTTGTTCCATTTGCCTAGGCACTGTTCTAAAGTCTAAGAAGGGAGACAAGCCTGCTAATACTCATAGCATTATTAGCCCCTCTGAGTGGTCTACCTCTCAGGAATCTGTGTCCTGAGAGATTACTGTCCTTTCTACACTACCACTCCACATGCAGTTCCCCGCGGCTCAACTAATCTTCCATTTGGAGGAGGCTTTTTTCCTGTGGCCTTTCCTGTTACAATCGGCGGTGTCTGCAATCTTAAGTGCCTTACCTCCCTGTAGCAAACATAGAAACATAGATATTGACGGCAGATAAGAGCCATAGGCCCAGCAAGTCTGCCCGATATTACCTAACAGAATAAACTTATTTTTTTGTAGGATAGCCTTATGCTTGTTCCATGCATTTTTAAAGTCCCCCACAGTATTTGATGCTACTACCTCTTGAGGAAGTTTATTCCATAAATCAATCACTCTTTCTGTAAAGAAGTGCTTCCTCAAATTACTCCTGAATCTACTACCCTTTTAGCTTGAGCTCATGACCCCTTGAAATGTAAGAGAAAGTAGTTCTCCTGACCTAGAGTCATCTAAATATTTGTCGGATTTAGCTACTATGTCCCAGATATCCGAGGATGAGTTAAACTCTGTAGCTTCAGAGGGTGAACTTTTTTAGTCGGAGACTTCAGTTTCTAAACCTCCTTCAGCGGAGGAACCCTCCTTTTATTAAAGGAGGTTCTGTCTATGCTAGAGGTTCCAGAGGCCAAACTTTCTGAGGAACCTAAGATCCCTAAATGAAGATAGGAAGGTCCCTCTGACTTTCCTATGCAAGTTAAAATGGCTAACATTATTAGTAAATAATGGGAAAGAATAGGAACTTCTTTTCCCCTTTGTCTACTTTTAAAAAATTATTCCGGTCCCTGACTCTCAATTAGATTTGTGGGGCTATTTCTACGCTGGCTAAGTGTACTACTATCCCTTTGGAGGATAGTTCTTCTTTTAGAGAGCCTATGTACAAGAAAATGGAAACTTTTCTGAGGAAGATGTTTCAACATACAGGGTTTTTATTTCAACTGGAGGCAGCTGTAGCCACGGTTGCTGGAGCAGCTACCTACTGATGTGACACTCTGTCGGAGCTCATTGAGGTGGAGACTCCTCTCGAGGATATTCAGGAGAGAATTAAAGATCTGAGAATTGCTAACTCCTTCATCTGTGACATGAATATGCAGATTATTCAGGGGCAGATTCCTACTCTCCAGACTGTCTACAACACCAGAAAAGAGGACTCCCTTTTTAGGTTGCGTATGGGATCTCTCCTCTATAGGAGTAATTGTCCCGGTACCTACACAAGAAAGAGGATTGGGGGGGTTTCAAACCTTTTCGTGGTTCCAAAAAAGGAGTGATGTTTTCGTCCAATTCTGGACTTAAAATGCCTAAATAAGTTTCTAAGTGTTCCCTCTTTCAAGATGAAGGCAATAGGGTCAATCACTCCTCTGGTTCAGGAAGGACAGTTTATGACCACCATGCATACCTTCACGTTCTTATACATAGGGAACATTTTCAGTTCCTGAGGTTTGCCTTTCTGGAGCAGCACTTTCAGTTCATAGCTCTTCCGTGTGGCCTAGCTACTGCTCCAAGGATATTTTCGAAAGTTCTGGGGGCTCTTCTAGCCATTGCCAGAACACAAGTTATTGCAGTGGCGCCTTACCTGGATGATATCTTGGTACAGGCACCATCTTTTCGTCTAGCGGAAGAACACTCCCTTATCAGTCTTCTTCGATCACATGGATGGAAGATAAACAAGGGTGAATTTCCTGGGGACAATAATAGACTTAATATCCATGAGAATATTTCTTATTGACCAAAGACGTTGCAAGCTAACTACTGCATGTCTTGCCCTCCAGGCCTCTTTGAGACCCTCGGTGACCCAGTGTATGGAGGTGATCAGACTCATGGTGTCCTATATGGACATCATTCCCTTTGCCAGATTCCATCTCAGACCCTTACAACTTTGCATGCCGAGACAATGGAACGGCGACCATTCAGATCTGTCTCAACAGAATGTGCTGGACAACCTGTCGAGAGACTCACTCTCTGGGTGGCTCTGTCCAGATCATCTGTCCCAAGGCACGTGTTTCTTGAGACCGTCCTGGGAGATTGTGACTACAGACGCAAGCCTTTACGGCTAGGGAGCCGTTTAGGGTGCCAAGAAGGTACAAGGGCTGTGGATTTAGGAGGAGTCTTCCCTTCCGATCAATATATTGGAACTCCGGGCAATCTTCAATGCATTGAAGGCTTGGCCCCATCTGGGTTCCTCCCAATTTATCAGATTCCAATCAGACAATATAACCTTGGTCGCCTACATCAACCATCAAGAGAAAACGAGCAATCCCTTGGCGATAAGAGAAGTATCTCCGGGTGTGAACAACTGGGAAGCGGACTTCCTCAGCAGGCAATCCTTTCACCCAGGGAAATGGTCTCTCCACCCCGAGGTATTTGCAGAGATATGTAGCGAGTGGGGGGCGCCGTTGATAGATCTCATGGCATCCCACCTCAATACCAAGCTACTCAGGTACGGGTCGAGGGATCCTCAGGGGGAACTGATAGATGCCCTATCATTACCATGGAAGTTCAGACTTGTATATTTTTTTCCTCCATTACCGCTTCTCCCTTGTGTGGTGGCTTGCATCAAGCAGGAGCAAACATCAGTGATTCTGATTGCTCCATCGTAGCCGCAAAGGATGTGGTTTGCGGATCTGATGGGGATGTCCTCATCTCCTCAGTGGAGGTTACCTTGTCACAGAGATCTGCTGATACAGGGTCCCTTCGTTCATCAAAATCTAGATTCTCTGAGGCTGACTGCTTGGAGATTGAATACATGTAAGCCAGTTACTCATCGTATCTACTGTAAAGTGTGGAGCTTGTACTGGTGTGAAGAGCATGGCTTTTCCTGGCATAGGGTTAAGGTTGCCAGAATTTTATCTTTTCTCCAGGATGGACTGGAGAAGGGTCTATCTGCTAGTTCCCTTAAGGCAGTGTTTTTCAACCAGTGGTCCGTGGCACACTAGTGTGCTGTGAGAGATCCTCAGGTGTGCCGCGGCAGACTGACAATAGTGTGACATATTTTTTAAATTTTGCTTGTTTCAATGTCATGTATAGTTTGTAGGAGGCATGGCATGACAGCACAGTACAGTGTGTGTGTGTGTGTATATATATATATATATATATATATATATATATATATATATATATATATATATATATATATACATACTGTATATTTATATATACATACTGTATTAGGCTACAATGTGTGATTTTGTAAAATTTTGGGATGGTGGTGTGTCGCAGGATTTTTTAATGTAAAAAAGTGTGCCACGGCAAAAAAAATCACTGCCTTAAAGGGACAGTCTAGTCCAAAAAAAACTTTTATGATTCAGATAGGGCATGTAATTTTAAACAATTTTCCAATTTACTTTTATCACCAATTTTTCTTTGTTCTCTTGGTATTCTTAGTTGAAAGCTTAACCTAGGAGGTTCATATGCTAATTTCTTAGACATTGAAGGCCGCCTCTTAAGAATGCATTTTAACAGGTTTTTCACCACTAGAGGGTGTTAGTTCATGTTTTTCATATAGATAACACTGTGCTCGTGCACGTGAAGTTACCTGGGAGCCATCACTGATTGGCTAAACTGCAAGTCTATCAAAAGAACTGAAATAAAGGGGCAGTCTGCAGAGGCTTAGATACAAGATAATCACAGAGGTAAAAAATATATAAATATAACTGTGTTGGTTATGCAAAAGTAGGAAATGGGTAAACAAGGGATTATCTATCTTTTAAAACAATAACAATTCTGGTGTAGATTGTCCCTTTAAGGGACAGATATCGGCCCTGTCGGTGTTACTGCACAAGAGATTGGCTGAGCTTTGGATGTGCAGTCCTTTGTTAAGGCTCTGACTAGGATTAGACCTGTGTTTAGATCTGGGGCTACGCCTTGGAGCCTCAATCTTGTGCTTAGTGTTTTGCAGCAGGCTCCATTTGAGCCTATGTATACTGTGGACATTAAATTGTTATCTTGGAAGAGTTTCTGAGATTTCTGCTTTGCAATGTGACCCCCCTTAGCTTGTTTTCCATGCTGATAAGGCAGTTTTACATACTAAATTAGGGTTCCTCCCTAAGGTGGTGTTGGATCGTAACATTAATCAATAAATTGTTGTTCTTTCTTTGTGTCCTAATCATTCTTCAGTGAAGAAACGCTTGGTTCACAATCTAGATGTGGTTTGTGCCTTGAAATTCTATCTTCAGGCTACTAAGGAATTCAGACAATCTTCCTCTTTGTTTGTCATTTATACGTGGAAGTGTAAGGGGCAGAAGGCTACTACGACTTACCTATCTTTCTGGTTGAAGAGTGTCATCCGCTTAGTTTATGAGACAGCTGGGCGACAGCCTCCTGAGAGGATAACGGATCTTTCCACTAGAACAGTGGCTTCCTCCTGGGCTTTTAAGAACAAAGTCTCTATGGATCAGATTTGTAAGGCGGCTACCTGGTCCTCCTTACACACTTTTTCTAAATTTTACAAGTTTGATGTGCTTGCTTTGGCTGAAGCAGCTTTCTGGAGAAAAGCTTTGCAGGCTGTGGTGCTCTCAGAAAAGGGTCCGCATGTTTTTTGTTCCCTCCTGTTGTTCCTTCAGTGTCCTCTGGAGCTTGGGTATAGTTTTCTCAACAGTAAGGAATTAAGTTGTGGACCCTCCCTTCCTTATGGAAGGAAAACATAATTTATGCTTACCAGAAAATTCCATTCCTTCCTGGCAAGGAGATTCTACGACCCCGCCCATAATTTATTTTTGTTGGGCGGCTCCTTTTTTATATTATTTCTTCTGGCACCTTTATAACCTGATGTTTCTCCTACTTTTCAATGTTCCCTTGGCAGAATGACTGGGGGATAGGGGAAGTGGGAGGGATATGTAAGCCTTTGGCTGGGGTGTCTTTGCCTCTTCCTGGTGTCCAGGTGTTGTATTTCCCAACAGTATGGAATGTCGTGGACTCTCCCTGCCAGGAAGGAAAGGAACTTATCTGGTTAGCATAAATTATGTTTTCCTGCATTATGAAATTCCTTATCAGGTCTTACAACTCTTCCCTCAGCCTTGCCAGACAAGTCTTTGGGCTCCATGTACGAAGCAGCGAAAGCTGCTCCGGAGCCTTTGCGGGGCAGGTTCGCATATGCGAGCCTGCTTCCCGCAATGTAAGAAGCAGCGGTCATTAGACCGCTGCTTCCTACACCCTACGCCACCTCTTAGGTGGCGAAGCAAAATCACAGAGAGCTCGCTCGCTCTCGGTGATTGACAGCCCCTTCAGTCGCGTGATTGGTCGCGCGACTGAAGGGGCTGGCATTACACACTCCGCTGAGTGTGTAATGGTACATACGGGCAAAGCGGATCAATAGATCCGCTGCCCGTGTGTAGCGGAGGCGGGCGGACAGCTTCGCGAGTTAAGAAGCTGTCCGCCCGCCTCTTAGTACATGGAGCCCTTTTTCTTTCCTTGGGTCAACTCATGCACCCAACCCTAGAGGGCTGTTTTCAACCTTTAACTCTCTTCTACTTCCACCTGCACCGCCCACTACCAAACTCACTGCTCAAATTGTTCCTGAAAAATAAAACTGACACAATTAGAAAAGAGATCTCTCCCTCACACACCTCAAATCCCGTCCCACTCTTCTATTTAAACTCTCTGTTACTTCTCTCCTGTAACAGAGGAAGAAGTTTTCATACTCCTATCTTCTGCTCATCTCACAATCTCTCCACTCGACAAATTCTTCCCTCTGTCTCTGCTTCTTTAACCCCCGTCCTAACTCATCTCTAACCTGTCTCACCACCAACACATTTCCTGATACAGTCAAGCATGTATCAGTCACACCAGTCCACAAAAAAAGCCCTTGCTTGACCCCTTCACCTCTTCTATCTTCTGGTCTCTTTACTTCCCTTTGCCTCCATATTATTGGAATGACTAGTCTATAATTGTCTAACTTAAAATCTGGGTTCTCCCCTAAACACTCAACAGAAACTGCTCTTACAAAAGTAACAAATGATCTTCCATCAGCTGAAGCAAAGAGACACTACTCCTTACTAATTCTTGGTGTTTCCTGCCGTTTTTTGACACAGTTGACTATCCTCTCCACTTACAAACCTTATATTCTCTGGAATCTCCTCTTAGATTTTCTCACAATCCATGTAACAAGCTACTCCAAACCTTATGTCTTTGCACTCTCAATCTGTAGACCATAAGCTCTTCGGAGCAGGTTCCTCCTCCTCCTGTGCTAGTTTTGTTTAGTATGTTATGTATTTGTATTGTTTCACAAATCTTTGTCATTGTATACCGCTATCTTTGTTACCTGCGCTACGGAATTTTGCTGTGGTATACAAATAAATAATAATAATTATTGGAGCCTCTTATTGTAAATCATGTAGGATCTGTTGAGAATGGTTTTGGAATGTGATCAATCCCATAATTATATTCAAGCAGTTGTGCAATAATAAAATACTTTTAACACATTAGAGCATTTTCTTTTGTCACTTTTATGTCCATTTAAAGTGACAGTCTAGTCAAAATTAAACCTTTGTGATTCAGATATAGCATGCAATTTTAAACAACTTTTCAATTTACTTTCATCATCACATTTGCTTTGTTCTCTTGGTATGCTTTGTAGAAATCTAAACCTATATAGCTCATATGCTAATTTTGAAGCCCTTAAAGGCCGCCTCTTATCTCATTGCATTTTGACAGTTTCTTTACAGCTAGACAGCGCTAGTTAATGTTTGCAAAATAGATAAAATTGTTCATCTGTTCCGTCTCATTGTTTGTAAATTATGGAGAGATCTGTAGATTTTTTCCTATTTTAGACTAAGAGGCCTATTTATCAAAGGTCTTGCGGACCTGATCCGACAGTGCGGATCAGGTCCGCAAGTCCTCGCTGAATGTGGAGAGCAATACGCTCTCCGAATTCAGCATTGCACCAGCAGCTCACAAGAGCTGCTGGTGCAACGCCGCCTCCTGCAGACTCGCGGCCAATCGGTCGTCAGCAGGGAGGTGTCAATCAACCCGATCGTACTCGATCGGGTTGAATTGTGGCGATTCCTGTCCGCCTGCTTAGAGCAGGCTCACTGGGTCATGGAGCAGCGGTCTGAAGACTCGCCAGAATCACTAGCCCTCAAGCTCCATTCGAAGCTTGATAAATGGTCCTCTAAGTATGTGCTTTGCAAACTTGTATTTCTTTGTCCTCCTGCGCAACTTTGTACTGGTTGTGTGGACAGTATTGCCAACCCTAAGCAAGTTTGTCACTCCGTACCCTTAGAAGGTCATTGTTTCTCTCCTTTGAGTACTTCTCAGGGAGGTAATATGGATTTCCCCCCTGATTTTAGGGGTTATCTTTGTTCTTCTATTGTAGAAGGGTTGAGGGCTATGTCACCTTCAAGTAAGCACAAATGTCTGCTGCCAGAGATTGTTTCTACAGTAGCAGATCCTGCCACTTGCCTGCTGAAAAAAAAAAAAAAAGGTATCACAGCTTCTTTCTAGTGTGTCAGATTCTGCTGACTTGGATTCTTTTTCAGCGGGAGGAATTTCATCTGTAGATCAGGATTCGTTCTTGGAAGAGGATTCCGAATCTTCTTCCTTATTTTAATCTGGAACATCTACAGTCAATCAGTCAAACAACTGGATTTATAGTTAAACTGGCTGCTAAATCTGAAGCAGTTTTTCCACTACCAGATGCCATTTCAGAGGTGCTCTCCAATGAATGGAACAAACCAAGTATTCCGTTTATTCCTTCTACAAAGTTCAAAAAGATGTTTCCGGTGTCTACCAATAAGACTGAGGTTTGGGAGTCGATTCCCAAAAAATAGATGGAGCTATTTCTACACTGGGGAAGAGAACTACTATTCCTTTGGAAGACAGCATAGAGGACCCTATGGATAGGGGATTGAAGCATGTGGTGAGTGTTGCCTGTGTAGCAGGAGCAGTTAATGTTTGATGTGACTCCTTATTGGAAATAGTGTCTGAAGAGATTTCTGTAGAAGAAATTCAGGATCGCTTGAAGGAAAGCCCTTCTAAATTTAAGTTTCCACGCAAATAGGGCCCTCAATTCCTCCTGTATTTGTTTGTCATAATTTGTCTTGTCTCTTACAAGTTTTGTATAATTATTTTACTTAAATAAATTGTACCTATGGAAAGTGCTGCAGATTATGTGGATACTTTATAAATAAAGTATTATAATAATAATAATATTAATGTTAAATAAAAAAATTGAAGTAGCAAGTTCCTTTAATTGTGAAGCAATTATGAATATTATTCGGCTAAAAGCAAAGAATGATACTTTGGTGGTGCTGACCAGAAGAGCTTTATGGTTGAAGTCTTGGTCTGCGGATATGGTACTAAAGAGTACACTGTTACATCTTCCCTTTTTGAGAGAGGTTATCTTTTGTCCAGGATTGGACTCAATTATTTCTACTGTAATAGGTGGTAAGGGAGCTTTCTTACCTCAGGACAAACGTTCTAAGGGTAAGTCTAGACCAGGAAATTTTCTTCTTAAACGGGAAAAGTCCACAGCTGCATTCATTACTTTTGGGAATTCAGAACCTGGCCAAAAGGAGAAGGCAAAGACACCCCAGCCAAAAGCTAAAATACATCCCCCACTTCCCTCATCCCCCAGTCATTCTTTGCCTTTCGTCACAGGAGGTTGGCAGAGAAGTGTCAGAAGATTGAAGATAGTTTCTCATGGAGGGTAGTACTCTTCAAAATGGAACTGGAGTTTTTAGTAGTCCTGTCAGCCTCTCAGCGAGAACATGAATGAAAGTTAGTGTCCGGAGATGCAGGGAGAGTCTTTCTGTGAAACCATCCTGACTCATGTTAACAGCCCCTGGGTAATCAGTGTTGACGATTTTCGCTGCCTGCCTTTATTCACTCAAGTCCATGTCAGAATGTCAGATGCGAGGCTACTATCTGTCACACTTGAAGGGCCGTGTTCCTGTTCCACGGCGTAGATTCCGGTAAGATTGTTTTATTTTATTTCGATATGTGAATGTAATGTTAACGAAAGAAGTCAGGGTCCCAGTGAGACTCCTTAATCTTATGAAATCAAGGGTTAATATCTCCTGAGGGGGGGTTATATGAACAGGGGGGTCTTTAATCATGTTTGTTATGTGATTCCGTCTGCTATTGTGTAGTGATGCTCGGGCTCATGGCTATTCGGAACATAATGGCCTTATTCATCAGACTGCGTGGTCCTATGGAACTGGTGCGCCTTTTGGCTTACACGGCGTATCTCGTGACTGGGTGTGGTCACGTTGTATTTTCCATTTCCGTAACCTGACCATGTGGAGACGGAGAGAGTCTGCTCGTTAGTTGTCTGGGTCTCAGGAGGTGGTGAGTGCCCCAGCCATTGGGGGTTTAGTGTTTGTCCATAATTGCAATTTACAAGTTATGGAGGGTTCTGATTTTTTTGGAAACGGATATCTCCGATTCACAGTATACGTCTTGCGAATAGTATGAAATGGTCCGGGTTATCCATGCCCATATGTTATTTTCCGATTGTTGTTCTAGTGTACTCTCTTCCCCCGAATCAGGGAACTTAGAGTGCGTTGAGCTATCTGCCCCTGTTAACCAGGGTCCGTCGGGTGTGGGATCGCCTGAGTCAGTTCGACATTCTGGGGAAGAGATGGCCTCTGAGGCTTCAGGGGCCCTACCCTTGGGGCTGGGGTCGTCCATCAATCTGGTGGGGGATCATTTTGCCTTCCGTTATAGACTGGCATGTCTTTGTGTCATACTACGGCATGTTTTGGCAGTGCTGGAGGATCCCAGTCCTACTGTGCCGAGGGATCCTCGGTCTTCTGTGCCGGACGGCAAACTGGGTTAGACATATGGAGATAAAGCCAATCTCCTTGACGTCTCTGTTTTTTCTTTTAAGTATCAGTTCCAGTTCTGAGCTTGGGAGAATGGGACCTCTGATTGGCTGGTCCTGTTAGTGTGCCCATTCTCCTTGGGCGTTCACCCACGGGTGCTGCCTTCTTTTTATTTGATCCGGTTAGGATGTGTTTGATTTGTTTTAATAAGCTCATGTCTATTATAATTTTCCGTTTGGGAACATTTCTTCTCTGGAATTGATACTTGATTTTTTTTCCGTTTTGGGAACTTTCTCGGAAGTTGCGCATTACTATATGCAAAATAGTTTTGGGGCTTCAATTTTTTCTTGAACCTTGGACAGTCTGGAGTGTTATTGTACCAGGCAGGTACTGGTTGGGCGCTGTTCCTTATGGTTCATGTCCGGTTACTGGTTATCCAGTTGGGTGCTGAGTAGTTCACTTCAGTGAAGTGTTCGTTTTTCTTGTTGCCTTTTTATTTGTAGAGGTGGTGTTAATCTTAGACGTCAACCTGTTCTTCGTTTTTCGGTGAAGGGATGTATCAGATCCTGCTAAGGTTCATCGTGGGTTCTGGAGGTCCTTTGGCCTTGGAACCGAAGTTCTCCATTCCCAAATGGTTTGGAGGTTTGGATGACCTCTGGACGTCTGGGGTACCAATTTGGATGGCGATGTTTGTTTTCACTCTTGGTATCTTCTGGATGTCTGTTCTTGTGGCCTAGTTGCAGGTACCTCTCGAAGTTGCTGGGGCTATTTTTTTCCCTTCGTGGGTGGTCAGGTCATCTTCACTGGAAGTTCGGGTATGTCCTTCTTCCTTTCCTTTCAGTATCTCACATGCTCTCAGAATTGGAGCGCTGGGGTTTGGGTTATTCCCTTTTTTTCCCCCGACAATTGACCCTGGTCAGTTTGTCTGCCAGGAGTTGTAGAGCTTCTATCATTATTCCTTGTGCGGTGAAGGGTTTTCCGGGAGGCTGATCCTGTATGGATCTTTGGAGATTATTTTGTCTTCTCAGGCTAGAGGGCTTGTTCGGAGCCCTGTCCCCTGTAAACCCTGTGGTCTCTGGACTTGGGGTGTTGCCCTTCAAACCTCTAGGATATCTAGCTCTCTGGGCTTGCAAGCAGAGTCCTGGGTTTAGATCCTCCTCCGGGTGCTGGTTGTCATCTTCTTCGACCTGTCAAGATGTCTTGCTATGCTCTTGGTCTGAGTCTCTTGCAAGCGTCCAATGTCCAAGGACATTGGGATGTGGGATGCACTGCCTAGGGTGCACTCCTCTGTATGAGGCAACTTGTTGGTTCCTCAGGGGGTCAGAACATACGGCCGGTCCCGGTTTTTTGGGGGTCTGGCTTATGGTCATGTCTCTTGTCTGCGATTTTGAGGTCCAGATTTCTGGATTCGGGCCTGGGCGGTTCAGTTTCAATCCTTAGGTTTTGCAACCTCCGCTTCAGGGGGGTTGGTTTTGTCCCTCAGTGTAGATTTGGTAACTACCTGAAGGTTAGTTTTCCTTTCTCTTTGGCGGGATCTTATAATGATGTCAGGGGCAGCTATTACACCTTTGAGGTGAGCTCGTGGTTGTTTGTCTCAACTGAGCTGGCAGTAATGGCCGAATGGGTCTTCTCTCTTGGTATTGTTTTTACCATTTCGCTACTATCTATTCGCTATGCCTATGGCTGGGGAAGCGGTTTCCCTTGCGTTTGCCTCCCTTGGGGAGTTTTTGAAAGTGCTACAGTATCCATTGAGGCCCCGAGAGTCCTATCTTCTCATTCCGAGGGGTTATTATTATTATTATTATCAGGTATTTGTAGAGCGACAACAGATTCCCTTCCTTACGTGCAAGATGTCATGGGGCTGGATTCTGGTACTAAGATGCTGTGGTTCAGTGCCCTATCTCCCTTTTTGGGAGTGTCCCTTCTTTAGGGAAGGGAGCTGTGTAGGGGTTCTGGAACCCGAACAAGTAGTATTTCTATCATGACTTTATGGTAGCATGCTGGATTTAAATAATTGGTCAGAGTTATTCCCCTAGAGGTTTCGTTTTACTCTTAGGCCCTTCCTTTCTCTTCCTGAGGTCTGCTTTGGAGATATTGCATTCTCTGACATTGACAGCCTTTTTTTGGGCTGGGTCCGTTACCTCGGAGTGGGGGTCAGGTAGCTGACTGCTCTGTTGAGTTTGGCCTTGTACTTCATTTGATCCTGTTCTCCTACCATTGGTGGGGGGCTCACAGTGTTTTCATCCCTCCTCTGGTTGCATTTGCTGCCGGTGTTGGATGGTATCTAGGGTCCGAATTCTTCCTGGATGGGAGTTGTTGCTGGGTTTTTTTGGCATTTCTCTCTGGGATGGTGTCCCACAATGGCTTAGGGTCAAGCTTGCTGCTTGAGGCTGTAGCTTGCGGGCTCTTGTTAATCTGTGGCTCTGTGTTTTCACAGAAAGTCTTTTTCTCTACTTGGATGGCTAGTCTCTCCCAATCCTTGTCTGCAGACTTCAAAGTTTCCTTCGGCCCTGATATGGGTTCCTACCTATGTGTGGCTAGTTTTAGCGGTTGTGTCTGCTAGACTATGGTACAGTGGGCAGCTTGTGGCTTCCCTGGAGCACCATAAGTTCTATGGTGTTGTGTCGTAGGATGGGCTTTTGTTCTTCCTTGCAATCGCTCTCTCTTAAGTGTGGATTTACACTCTGGGGGAGGGATAGGATCTTTGTCCTTCCAGGGAGTTCCTTTCCCTGGGCGGTTGTCTTGAAGCAATCTTGGGTTTGCTTAGTCTCTTGAGGTTTTTTCTTACCCTAGTTTGGTGGTCCTTTGGATCCTCCATTCTCACCATCAGTGGTTGGTGGAGGTTCTCTTCCTTCGGGTCGGGGGTAAGTTTCCCCTATTGGACTTGGCTCCTTGGAGGCCTTGTGCTCGGTGGACTCTTGGGTTTTGAGTGATCTCTAGCACAGCCTTGCAGGTGTTAACTGATGGGCAGTTACTTGGTCCTTTCGGTTTTTACCCCTTTTTGTTCTATTGATACAGTTTTTTTTGGCGGGTGTTGGGTAATTTTAGGCTGTAGTGCCCTTCGAAGGGGCCGCCTTCTGTACCTGCCCTTTGTCTGCATTAAATATCCTCTATAGCTTGGGTATTGTTTTCCCAAAAGTAATGAAAGCAGCTGTGGATTCTTCCCGTTTAAGAAGAAAACGTTAAATTATGCTTACCTGATACTTTTCTTTTCTTCTGACGGTAAGTGAGTCCACAGCTCCCCAACCGAGTTTTATCTATGGGGCGGGTATATTTTAGCTTTTATTGTTCTGGCACCTTTTTCACCCTGATATTTCTCCTACTGTTCCTTGTTCCCTTGGCAGAATGACTGGGGGATGAGGGAAGTGGGGGAGGTATTTAAGCCTTTGGCTGGGGTGTCTTTGCCTCCTCTTGGTGGCCAGGTTCTGAATTCCAAAAGTAATGAATGCAGCTGTGGACTCTTCCTGTCAGAAGAAAAGAAAATTATCAGGTAAGCATAATTTAAGTTTTTTCTTCCTTTTGTCAATCTATATTCCAAAAGTCCTCATCATCGTCTACTCAAAAATTGGATTCTTCTAAGTACTCCTGGAACCATTGGTGGGGGGCTCACAGTGTTTTCATCCCTCCTCTGGTTGCATTTGCTGCCGGTGTTGGATGGTATATAGGGTCCGAATTTTTCCTGGATGGGAGTTGTTGTTGGTTTTTTTTGGCATTTCCCTCTGGGATGGTGTCCCACAATGGCTTAGGGTCAAGCTTGCTGCTTGAGGCTGTAGCTTGCGGGCTCTTGTTAATCTGTGGCTCTGTGTTTTCACAGAAAGTCTTTTTCTCTACTTGGATGGCTAGTCTCTCCCAATCCTTGTCTGCAGGCTTCAAAGTTTCCTTCGGCCCTTATATGGGTTCCTACCTATGTGTGGCTAGTTTTAGCGGTTGTGTCTGCTAGACTATGGTACAGTGGGCAGCTTGTGGCTTCCCTGGAGCACCATAAGTTCTATGGTGTTGTGTCGTAGGATGGGCTTTTGTTCTTCCTTGCAATCGCTCTCTCTTAAGTGTGGATTTACACTCTGGGGGAGGGATAGGATCTTTGTCCTTCCAGGGAGTTCCTTTCCCTGGGCGGTTGTCTTGAAGCAATCTTGGGTTTGCTTAGTCTCTTGAGGTTTTTTCTTACCCTAGTTTGGTGGTCCTTTGGATCCTCCATTCTCACCATCAGTGGTTGGTGGAGGTTCTCTTCCTTCGGGTCGGGGGTAAGTTTCCCCTATTGGACTTGGCTCCTTGGAGGCCTTGTGCTCGGTGGACTCTTGGGTTTTGAGTGATCTCTAGCACAGCCTTGCAGGTGTTAACTGATGGGCAGTTACTTGGTCCTTTCGGTTTTTACCCCTTTTTGTTCTATTGATAGAGTTTTTTTTGGCAGGTGTTGGGTAATTTCAGGCTGTAGTGCCCTTCGAAGGGGCCGCCTTCTGTACCTGCCCTTTGTTTGCATTCAATATCCTCTATAGCTTGGGTATTGTTTTCCCAAAAGTAATGAAAGCAGCTGTGGATTCTTTCCGTTTAAGAAGAAAACGTTAAATTATGCTTACCTGATACTTTTCTTTTCTTCTGACGGTAAGTGAGTCCACAGCTCCCCAACCGAGTTTTATCTATGGGGCGGGTATATTTTAGCTTTTATTGTTCTGGCACCTTTTTCACCCTGATATTTCTCCTACTGTTCCTTGTTCCCTTGGCAGAATGACTGGGGGATGAGGGAAGTGGGGGAGGTATTTAAGCCTTTGGCTGGGATGTCTTTGCCTCCTCTTGGTGGCCAGGTTCTGAATTCCAAAAGTAATGAATGCAGCTGTGGACTCTTCCCGTCAGAAGAAAGGAAAATTATCAGGTAAGCATAATTTAAGTTTTTTCTTCCTTTTGTCAATCTATATTCCAAAAGTCCTCATCATCGTCTACTCAAAAATCGGATTCTTCTAAGTACTCCTGGAATCCAGGAAATTCTTATAACAAATCCAAAGATACATACAAATCGTCTGCTTCATCTAAGACAGCATGAAGGTGCGGCTCCCAATCCAGATATTTTTCTGGTAGGGGGCAGGCTATAGCCTGTTTCAGCAGGCCTGGTTAAGATTTTTTCAGGATCCCTAGGTACTTAGTATTGTATTGGAAGGTTACAGAATAGTTTTTCGAGTCAGGCCACCTTGAGTATGTTTTTTTCTGTCTTATGTTTCCACGAATACCTTATAGGCAGGAGCATTTTTGTTTTAATGTATCCAGGATCTGGAACATATGGGAGTGATTGTTCCAGTTCTACAGGCAGAACACGGCCTGGATTACTATTCCAATCTCTTTATAGTTCCAAAAAAGGAAGGCACGTTCAGGCCAATTTTAGATCTCAAATTTCTGAACAAATTTCTGAGTGTACCTGTATTCAAAATGGAAACAATTTTAACTATTTTCCAATAAAAACAATAGTGTAAAACCCTGCAGCGTATCATGTCCCGCAGACATCGCTGAATGCGGTCAGAATACACTGTAGGTATTCAGCCTTGCACAAGCAGTTCTAGTGAACTTCTTGTGCAATGTTGCCCCCTGCAGATTTGCAGCTGCTAGCAGGGGGTGTCAATCAACCCGATCGTTTGAGATCGGGTTGATTGCTGTACGCCGCTCAGAGGCGGCAGATCCAGTTAAGGAGCAGTGATCTTAAGACTGCTGCTTCTTAACTCCTGTTTTCGGCAAGCCTGAAGGCTCGCTCGGAAACAAGCCGAGTTTGTCCCATTCGGGGTATAGTAAATTGGGCCCTATATCTCAATATAACCAAGAACAAATATAAAAAAGTGTTAAAATATTACCCACAGTTCTCAAAATATACGTATATCATAAGAAATTGGATGAGTGATTAAAAGTCCTTTTATTAAAGAAGTCCTTTACAATCTTCAGTTCTTAAAAGAAAAAAGAAAATACAGGATCATAGCGCAACATTGTAATAAAATAGAGAATCCACTTTATAACAACAATGGTACTCACTCTCTTCTGAGCTACGATTAGCTCAAAGATAATAGCTCTCTCAGGAATCCAAGTCTCCTTTATACAACATTTATTTGAAAAAATTTAAAATACAGTTTATGCTCTTCGTCAAAGCAGGAGAGAGTTCCCATATTTCTCATTGCACTTGCTCTGCTTTGCAGGACCTGGTGACCTAGTATGCAGTCCTAATTCAAATGTCCAGCCCTGATCTCTTCCATTATGAATGGATTTTTTGTCTCAAGGTCCTTTCTTATATCTAGATCTAAAGGGCCCTATTTAAGAAAGTCTGGTGGACCTGATCCGACAGTGCGGATCAGGTCCGCCAGACCTCACTGAATACAGGGAGCAATACGCTCGCCGTATTCAGCATTGTACCAGCAGCTCACAAGAGCTGCTGGTGCAACGCCACCCCCTGCAGACTCGCGGCCAATGGGCCGCCAGCAGGGGGGTGTCAATCAACCCGATCGTACTCGATCGGGTTGATTTCCGGGGGTGTCTGTCTGCCTGCTCAGAGCAGGCGGACAGGTTATGGAGCAACGGTCTTTGTGACCGCTGCTTCATAACTGCTGTTTCTGGCGAGCCATTCGGAGCTTGATATATAGGCCCATGGACTCTAAATTTAACAGCGTGGAAATTGAACGCCTACTCCTTCGCCAGAGAGGTTTTTCAGTCACTAGAAAAATATATCATAAGGTATAGAAAGCTTTTATTTCCTATTGTGTAGGACTTTTCATTGGGGTTCTTTTTGAATTCCTAGGATTTAGCTATTTCTTCAGGATGGTGTAGATAATGGTTTATCTGCTTGTTCCTTGAAGATTTCAGAAATTTTGGTATTGTACCATAAAAAGCTTGCTAGAGTGCCAGATTTTCAAACTTTTGTGCAGTCCCTTATTAGAATTCGACAAGTGGTTCAACCAACTTGTCGTTCATTGGGTCTCAATTTAGTTTTAAAAGTTTTGCAAGTTCAGCCTTTTGAACCAATGCATAAGCTGAATATTCAGCCCTTGGAAAGTTTTGTTTCTTTTGGCAATTTCGTTGGCCAGAAGGGTTTAAGAACCTTCCACATTGTCTTGTGAGCCTTCTTATCTGGTTTTCCATCAGGACAAAGTGTTGCTAAGGACACAGTCAGGAGAATGTTGTTTCTTCTTTGTGTTTTTTTCCCCCCAAAAATAGTAAGGAAGAACTACTACAACATAATTTGGATCTTGATCAAGCTTTTAATATCTTCAAGCCACAGCGTTGTTGGTTTATTTTTCTGGTTCGTGTAGAGGTCAGAAGGCTACTGCAGTTACGGCTTCTTAGCTTAAACAATTGATTCATAAAGCTTACTTGGAGGAGGGTACATTTCCTCACCTCTTATTATGGTTCATTCTGCTAGGTCTGCATCTACTTCCTGGGATTTTAAAAAATGTTGCTTCAATGGAATTTGCAAAGCTGCTACTTGGTCTTCCTTTCATACTTTAACAAAATGTTGTCGTTTTGATGTTTCTGCCTCTTCGGAGGCTACGTTTGGCAGGAAGGTTCTCTAGGCAGCTGTGTCTGGTTAATGATGCGTCTGCCTTGGTTTTGTCACACTTCTAGCCTGTGAGATCTATTAAAGAGTATACAATGAGATGTATTGTAAAAATAGCTTTCTGAATCTCAGCGGCAGAGTAAGTTGAGCAAATCTGTTAGTTACGTGGTGAAAGTATCCACAGGCTTGATAGCAGAACTCAGCAGTAAGAGCTCAGTGTAACTCTGCATGGGAGCAGGGGAAAAATTACCAAGCAACTAACAGAACAGGAAGGTGGATTAAATAGGGCTGGAGTCAGAGAGCCTTACCCTCCTTAAAGGGATAGATGTTACAGGTTTATTTTTCTGTCCACCCTTTTTATTGTATTGTGGACTCCACAGCTTGGGTGTTAGATCCCATCAGTCATGGCTCCTGGACTCTCACCACCCTAGGAAAGAAAACAAAATTTATGATTGTGCTCACGCGCTTGTGTTCACTTAAGTCAATGGGAAGTGAGGTTCCAGACCCCTCTCAAAATTGGCATAAGTAACACCTAATACATTATTTTTAAAGCTTTGAAATAAAGACTTTAAATGCTAAGCAGCATCATAAACCTAATAAAATAATCATACAACACAGAATATATATTTAAACTAAGTTAAATGAACAAAAACATTTGCTAAACGGCATTATAAACCTAATAAAATAATCACACAACACAGACTTCACTTGCATTTTTTTCTGCAAACAGTTGTTTCTATGCATTCCAATCTGGACTGATTTATAGACAGGAAGATCTTGTTCCTTTGAAATCTGCTCTATAGCTCAGGTCTGGTTAAACTGATTAATTTTAGCTTGCTTGGCTTTGCTGCAACACAAGCAGAGAGCTCCACCTACTGGCTATTTTAATAAATGCACTGCTTCTCAATAGCAGTCACATGACTGGAGAAAAAGGTTGTTATTCTGAAACGATGTAAATTGAACCGTTGTAAAACGAGGGCCACCTGTATTGCCAAGTTTACAATATTATGCTTAAGACAAAATGAATAACAAACTGCATCAATAAAATGCCAACAAAGTTTTGGGTTACCTTTTGACCTCTTGGGACATATCAGACTCCAGATTACTGGCTCTATAGTATATTACACTCATGGGGTTTGTTTGTGACTAAGGAACTAATTATTACGTTACAAATGGAATTGAAATATATTATTATATCACTTATGAAGCTATTTTGTATAGCAAGAAAGAAACACTATGTACATATGCTCAGACTGAAGCACCTTGGGGAGGTTCTGTGTTGGTGTGATATTTAACGTTAGGTCCCCTATATCTAAAGAATGCTTTCTAGTGCTACACTGCAAACATCAATATGGAAAGCACATGCTTTCAAATATAGTTTCAGGTATCTCTTAAAGATATAGGAGTAATATTTAATTCTGTCTCAGCCGCTGACAGAGGGAAGCTGAGATACTAAGTAAAGGAGTTAAAACAGTGACCTACTGAGAAATTTAAACCGTTATAAGGTATTATAATAGAAACAGTGAATCTTAAGAAACCTTTGGACAGGTAGTGAATACAGTAGGAGTAAAACAGATATTCAGCACGTCATAAATGTTAAAGTATTCACTCTTTAAGATAGTGTCCCCTACACTCAGTTATGAATCAGGTATGGTGATTAGATTAGGTGCATACGTACATGTAGTAGAATGGAAATAAATTTTGTTACAGTTTAGTATTTAGAGATGTATAATCCTAAGATAGTATAGGCTTCGCATAAAGCTAGATATAAAATGCTCCAGAAAACTATGCACTAGTCAGTATGACTCATAAGTGAAGGCATTGTAACTAAGGTAACCTCACTAAACGATAGCTTATTTGTAATGTGTAAAATTCTCTAAGCAACAGTGACTATTGTGTCCAAGGTAGTATAAACAACATGAAATATGGGCATTATGTTATTGGCTATAGAACTTCAGATCTACAGATCCTCATAAAGAGTCAACATACCAATGCCTCATGATTAAAGGATACACACATTTGGAATTATATGGGACAAAAATGCAGGTAAGAAAACAAAATAGTAAACAGAAAATAACACTATCGGCTAGATTTAGTGTTTGGCGTTAGCCGTCAAAACCAGAGTTAGAGGCTCCTAACGCTGGTTTTGGGCTACCGCTGGTATTTAGAGTCAGTCAGGAAAGGGTCTAACACTCACTTTGCAGCCACGACCTTTCCATACCGCAGATCCCCCTACGCCATTTGCGTATTCTATCTTTTCAATGGGATCTTTCTAACGCTGGTATTTAGAGTCTTGGCTGAAGTGAGAGTTAGAAATCTAACGACAAAACTCCAGCCGCAGAAAAAAGCCAGGAGTTAAGAGCTTTCTGGGCTAACGCCGGTTCATAAAGCTCTTAACTACTGTGCTCTAAAGTACACTAACACCCATAAACTACCTATGTACCCCTAAACCGAGGCCCCCCACATCGCCGCCACTCTAATAATTTTTTTTAACCCCAAATCTGCCGACCGCACACCGCCGCAACCTACATTATCCCTATGTACCCCTAATCTGCTGCCCCTAACACCGCCGACCCCTATATTATATTTATTAACCCCTAATCTGCCGCCCCAACGTCGCCGCCACCTACCTACAATTATTAACCCCTAATCTGCCGACCGGACCTCACCGCTACTATAATAAAGTTAATAACCCCTAATCCGCCTCACTAACCCTATAATAAATAGTATTAACCCCTAATCTGCCCTCCCTAACATCACCGACACCTAACTTCAAGTATTAACCCCTAATCTGCTGACCGGACCTCACCGCTACTCTATTAAATTTATTAACCCCTAAAGCTAAGTCTAACACTAACACCCCCCTAAGTTAAATATAATTTTTATCTTACAAAATAAATTAACTCTTATTAAATAAATTAATCCTAATTAAAGCTAAATACTTACCTGTAAAATAAACCCTAATATAGCTACAATATAAATTATAATTATATTGTAGCTATTTTAGGATTAATATTTATTTTACAGGCAACTTTGTATTTATTTTAACCAGGTACAATAGCTATTAAATAGTTATTAACTATTTAATAGCTACCTAGTTAAAATAATTACAAAATTACCTGTAAAATAAATCCTAACCTAAGTTACAATTAAACCTAACACTACACTATCATTAAATTAATTAAATAAAATGCCTACAATTATCTACAATTAAACCTAACACTACACTATCAATAAATTAATTAAATACAATACCTACAAATAAATAAACTAACTAAAGTTACAAAAAATAAAAAAATATTTACAAACATTAGAAAAATATTACAACAATTTTAAGCTAATTACACCTACTCTAAGCCCCCTAATAAAATAACAAAGCCCCCCAAAATAAAAAAATGCCCTACCCTATTCTAAAATGAAAATTGTAAAGCTCTTTTACCTTACCAGCCCTTAAAAGGGCCTTTTGCGGGGCATGCCCCAAAGAATTCAGCTCTTTTGCCTGTAAAAAATACATACAATACCCCCCCCAACATTACAACCCACCACCCACATACCCCTAATCTAACCCAAACTCCCCTTAAATAAACCTAACACTAAGCCCCTGAAGATCATCCTACCATATCTTCACCACGCCGGGTATCACCGATCGATCCACAAGAGGCTCCTCCGAAGTCTTCATCGAAGCCCAAGCGGGGGCTGAAGAGGTCCATGATCCGGCTGAAGTCTTCATCCAAGCGGGAGCTGAAGAGGTCCATGATCCGGCTGAAGTCTTCATCCAAGCGGGAGCTGAAGAGGTCCATGATCCGGCTGAAGTCTTCTATCAAGCGGCATCTTCAATCTTCTTTCTTCCGGATACATCTTCATCCCGCCAACGCAGAACATCCTTCTTCACCGACGACTTCCCGGCGAATGACGGTTCCTTTAAGGGACGTCATCCAAGATGGCGTCCCTCGAATTCTGATTGGCTGATAGGATTCTATCAGCCAATCGGAATTAAGGTAGGAAAATTCTGATTGGCTGATTGAATCAGCCAATCATATTGAAGTTCAATCCGATTGGCTGCTTGGATCAGCCAATCAGATTGAGCTCGCATTCTATTGGCTGATAGAATCCTATCAGCCAATCGGAATTCTAGGGACGCCATCTTGGATGACGTCCCTTAAAGGAACCGTCATTCGTCGGGAAGTCGTCGGTGAAGAAGGATGTTCCGTGTCTGCGGGATGAAGATGGATCCGGAAGAAAGAAGATTGAAGATGCCGCTTGATAGAAGACTTCAGCCGGATCATGGACCTCTTCAGCTCCCGCTTGGATGAAGACTTCAGCCGGATCATGGACCTCTTCATCTCCCGCTTGGATGAGGACTTCAGCCGTATCATGGACCTCTTTAGCCCCCGCTTGGGCTTGGATGAAGACTTCGGAGGATCCTCTTGTGGACCAATCGGTGATACCCGGCGTGGTGAAGATAAGGTAGGATGATCTTCAGGGGCTTAGTGTTAGGTTTATTTAAGGGGGGTTTGGGTTAGATTAGGGGTTTGTGGGTGGTGGGTTGTAATGTTGGGCGGGGGGTATTGTATGTTTTTTTTTTTCAGGCAAAAGAGCTGAATTCTTTGGGGCATGCCCCGCAAAAGGCCCTTTTAAGGGCTGGTAAGGTAAAAGAGCTTTACAATTTTTATTTTAGAATAGGGTAGGGCATTTTTTTTATTTTGGGGGGCTTTGTTATTTTATTAGGGGGCTTAGAGTAGGTGTAATTAGCTTAAAATTGTTGTAATATTTTTCTAATGTTTGTAAATATTTTTTTATTTTTTGTAACTTAGTTCTTTTTTATTTTTTGTACTTTAGTTAGTTTATTTATTTGTATTTATTTGTAGGTATTTGTATGTAATTAATTTATTGATAGTGTAGTGTTTAATTGTAACTTAGGTTAGGATTTATTTTAATAGCTATTGTACCTGGTTAAAAAAAATACAAAGTTGCCTGTAAAATAAATATTAATCCTAAAATAGCTACAATATAATTATAATTTATATTGTAGCTATATTAGGGTTTATTTTACAGGTAAGTATTTAGATTTAAATAGGATTAATTTATTTAATAAGAGTTAATTTATTTCGTTAGATAAAAATTATATTTAACTTAGGGGGGTGTTAGTGTTAATGTTAGACTTAGCTTTAGGGGTTAATACATTTATTAGAGTAGCGGTGAGGTCCGGTCGGCAGATTAGGGGTTAATACTTGAAGTTAGGTGTCAGCGATGTTAGGGAGGGCAGATTAGGGGTTAATACTATTTATTATAGGGTTATTGAGGCGGGAGTGAGGCGGATTAGGGGTTAATACATTTATTATAGTAGCAGTGAGATCCGATCGGCAGATTAGGGGTTAATTATTGTAGGTAGCTGGCGGCGATATTGTGGGGGGCAGATTAGGGGTTAATAAGTGTAAGGTTAGGGGTCTTTAGACTCGGGGTACATGTTAGGGTGTTAGGTGCAGACTTAGGAAGTGTTTCCCATAGGAAACAATGGGGCTGCGTTAGGAGCTGAACGCTGTTTTTTTGCAGGTGTTAGGTTTTTTTCAGCTCAAACTGCCCCATTGTTTCCTATGGGGGAATCGTGCACAAGCACGTTTTTGAAGCTGGCCGCGTCTGTAAGCACCGCTGGTATTGAGAGTTGCAGTGGCGGTAAATATGCCTGTACGCTCCCTTTTTGGAGCCTTCAGCCATTCTGTGAACTCTAAATACCAGCGGTATTTAAAAGGTGCGGGGGTAAAAAAGCCAGCGTTAGCTACGCGGGTCGTTACCGTCAAAACTCTAAATCTAGCCGTATGTAAATCTATAGTCTGGCTACTCTCAGGCATGTAAAGTGAAATAAGTGCAGATAGCTAGCACAGTAAGCTGTGAGAAAATGGTTCATGGCAGAAACAAAAGTCGCTCATACCGTTGCATTTGCACTATCCAGGCTAATGGTGCATACATAAGAGGATTTCCATCCTTAACTAACATATTAACCAGCATTATATAAACATAAGGTCCCAGCTTATAACAGACCCATTATTCAGCCTGTGAAATATAACTGTATTGAAAAATGTTATAAATTCAACTGTGGGGTCATGTTTTACCCCACTCCAATCCTGTAGGCAAGTAGAATATAATTCTTGAGTCCTATTTTTGTATTGATGTCGGCTAATGTTGAACTGCGTTTTAAGGAGAACATCAAACCCTCTCCGGCAGCCAGCGGGGAGAATTTATACGGCAACCAAAGCCAGTGACTCTGAAGCTTTCCTTTTGCATTAGACAGGCAAAGTCTTGTATGTGGTTTGTATGGCCAAAGTGGCTTGGTTTGCAGAGTCAGAGCCTTTATTGGGGTTGAACTTCACAACAGGCTTTAGTTCAGTCTCCCATGTATGGCTGTTATCTATTTCACTGTCCGGTCCTGTACACTCCACGTGGTCAACAACTAGGTTTCTCCAGGCTCTGTGGGAGGTAGGTATAAATCTTTCGGGTCCCAATACGCAATCACTTGTGCCATTAACTGTTGTGGGATCCTTACGGAGGACTTGTTCCTGAGTATATGCAATAGAGGGATTCTTCAATTCTAGCTTGATAGTCATGTAAAAGGTCTCTCAGCACTCTGATAATGTTGTCGACAAACTCCATAGTAAGGATATACAATGAAAGATGATTTAGAGAGCTTTCTAAGCAGCATTAGATATCTGCTTCGTAACCCAGTTTCCTGGGGGTTAAGTGGCAGCAGCCCTAGCTATGGAGATGGTTGGCTTGTAGAAAATGGTGATCACTTTGCGGCTTAACTAAAGAGCATAGGCGTTCAGCAATCATAATGTGGATTCTCTAGCGCCTCTAACCCATTCAAGGTTCTGCAGAGTATCGGCAAACTCAAAATTAGAAGAATACTTTAAAAGAAACTCATAAAAATAGATTATAGTCCAGAGCTCCACATAGATGCGTCTTGCCGCTTCAGTTGTAGGCTCCTCCCCCATATAGATACATTTTGATAATTGATAAATTAATCTTATTTTTGATCCATACATATATTATATTTTTAATTATCAAAATATTGTGTAAGCTTAGATTTGATCTTTTATAATGTAATTGAGTAGATATTTTTGGGATCAGTATTATAGTATTGTTTAAGGTGCTTTGAATATGAATGATGTGGTAGTAAAAAAAATCAATGTTTTGTAATAGAGTGTGATATATCCAAGGAGTCAGAAACCACTTTACTAAAATATTTGCCTCTGGCTCCTTTTTATTCCATTCCATAGATTCAGGTTTATATTTATATAAACCTGAATCTAAAACATGTAGATTGCTTCTCAATATGTTGGCAGGTTTTCAAGTTTATATAATTTTGCCAAATGTTATTCGAATTCAAAGGCAATAAAGCCTTTTAAATTCCAGAGATTATGAAACCCTTGGGGGCCCATTTATCAAAGGGCTTGTGGACCCAATCCGACACTGCGGATCAGGTCCGCAAGACCTCGCTAAATGCGGAGAGCAATACGCTCTCCACATTTAGACCGCTGCTTCATAACTTGTGTTTCTGGCGAGTCTGAAGACGGAGCTTGATAAATGGGCCTGTTGGAATCAAAACGGTGTACTTGTGGTTGATAATACACCAAATTAAAGCATTTAAATCCAGAATTGTCTTGTGTGCTTTCTTGCATATGTGCGTGTGCATGGGTGCATGTATTGGTATTGGTTTCAACCAGGAAGACACTAAAGATCAGGAAACACAGCAAGGGGTCAAGGTGAATCATAATCCAGAAGTCACTTCAAAATTAAACCAGAAGGAGGGGTTAGAAATCAGGAACCCCAGGATCTTAACAAGAAGAAATTACTGAAATAATCTCACAAACAATTTTACAGATTACTATGTCTTTTTTAGTGGTTCATTTCCAGCGTATAAACAATATATATAAATAGCGTTATCTATGACACCAGTCCCAAAATTCAGTCAACGTGTGGCATTTACACTGGAACAAATGCTATCATTGACGCAGCATCGATATTCACACCATGTTTCAAACAAATGTTATCTTTCACGGACATTAGATCCTGCATCAAGCTGCAGTCAGTGCCTTTCTTTGCTCAAGCTGGGGACTGAATGAGCTTACTTTTACGGTCGCCACCTCTAGCACAACTCCACAAGTCTGGATTTTGCAATCAACAGATGACCGTTACCAGTGCTCCAATGTGCAGAGTAACCCTCGTCTGACCCTTCTCTTAACATTAGTTTAGGTAAGAGAGGGATTTTGGGCCTTACATTGGTATTGGTTGATATACGGAGCTTGATGTGTTCATGAAACAGTTGAGTGGTAAAATATGCTGATGATGTTGTGCAAACATTATGTTTATGTTTTTGGGACATATGAGATCTCATACTTATACAGAGATGCTGAACAATTGGTTTTCAGTTTGTTCTGTTATAAAGTTAAAGTGACATTTTACTCAAAAAAATATCATGCATATGAAATAGCAGCATTTAAATATGTAGAAAATATTTTTCCCGTACAAAATTGTTAAGTATATTGTTATGAGGGGATCAATTCTCAAAGACTCACCAGCATGGAGAGACATAATCAACATATATTACTGAGCATATTAGTGTTCTCCTATTATTGAGATACACAGTTCCCAAGGTAAACATTAACTTTAAAACAATCCCTGCGAGGCTTTGTAATAATACAGACGAAGCATCTTATAGAATCTCAACAGACCAAAGAGCTTTAAAGAACCGGGCCTTAAACTGCTGTTTTGATATTGTACTACTGCCAGTGGTTTGCTGTTTGAGAGAGACACGCCTCTGTAAGGGTGAGCAAAACAGTTTTTTATTCAGACCAGGAATATGATTTAAAAAAACAACTGAAGTACATTTTGAAATTAGTTCTTTTAAGTGAACAAAAACATTGAGTTTATTGTCCCTTTAACAGTAAATTATGCTCAATATGTCTGTATGTTAATGCTGAAAAGCTTATATAAAGTTTATATTACATGAAGCATTGCTAGACAATACTGTGCCTCTCTTTAACCTACTTATTTATTTGTGGGATGATCTGAACTCATCAGCAAATCTGTCATATCCCACGGAGATGGTTTTGATGCCCTAGCAAATATTGTATAATACACTTCACCACATACAAGACACATGGGCATGAAATACACCTTGTGTCAGATTGATGATTCCCCCTCAAAGCAAAGGAAAGCAAAAAGGAGACACATAAAATGGAACCACAGAAAAGGGTGGGGGGCTCAGAGGGAATATAAATACAGAAGGGAGGGAGAGCGTGATAGGCACAATGTATCAAATCTGCGTGTACATGAAGATCTCTCGCTCTGCTCTCAGACTCTGCACACGGAGGAGGGGATCAGACATTCCGGTGGGCACGGCTGTGGTGAGTCTCATTTGGAGGTGGAAGGGGTGCAAGGTGTGTCATTCTGGGCATCTTTAATCTGCTTAATATTACTGTTTCTGTGCGGGAGTTTAGAGGTGCAAGGAAGCAGGTTCTGCATTTTAAGATCCCCTACAGAGCATTGTTGATCCTATTTTGTAGTAGTAAAATAAGGAGTTATGTATCCTTAAGTTACAGAGATTTTACAAATTTACACAATGCCACATTAGTGTAAATTTAGGACTTTGGGAAAGACTTAAAGAAACTATCTCCAGTCATTTCAGAAACCATAATCATTTTTTTAATATAGACATATGTAATTTTGTCAGGATTTTTCAGAATGGCAAGGATATAACACATTCCCATCTAATTATTGGAGCTCGGTGCTCGTTAATTGGAATGTAAGGCTGCTACGTGATTATACATTTTTATGGTCTGTTACAATGTGAGTTATCGTTTTGCTTCAGCAAGCCACTTCTGTTCCAGTTGCTGTCTTGACTTGGAAAGTGTAAAGTTATGCTAATTGCTTATGGTCAGATAAGTTCTTTCCTGTCCAAACCAAGTTGTAGTTTCTTTAAATGCTGCAGGCTTTTTTCCCTCCAGCCTGGGAGCAAGTGGCAGAACCGGAGATGAGACCTCCCATTAATCACCTGGAAGGGATGCGTCTGACTGTGCCAATTTATCAATCCTCTTCGTGGTTTCAGAAGTCCTCAGTCTGAGAGCTGAGCATGAGATTTGCTGGGAATGTGTGTATTCATCCAGAGAGCATTTCACAGGCAGCTGGTATCAAAAGGGTTAAGGCTTTATAGCAAGTTAACGTACTGATGATCTATATGTTTATGTGATTTAGTCATGTGACTTGTTAACCAGACTTTACTAACCTCATTGTTTAGTATCAGCAATATACATATAAAAAACTTGTCCAATAGTGTGTTTACCAGACCACAACTTTATTCACGTTTAAACCCTTTGTTCTATGCTTAAGAAACTAATCTTTTTTATGTGTTTTATTTTGCTGTCACAGATTACTTTGTTAATTTACTATTCCATATAAAAACTGATTCTTAGGTTGCCATTGTGTGAACTGATCTAGGGCACGATTCTCTGAATCTCTCTGCACAGGGGAGATTATCTAAAAAGATCCATCATTGCTATGGGCCTGATGATCTATAGTATCTATACTTTGCAAAATCAGACATGATTTTTCACGCCAACCCCCGGCAGGGGTTGCCCTAGTGGAATTATCGTAAATAAAGGACAGTCCCTGTGAGTGGCGAGATGTCTCCTATTGAAAGTAACACTTTGCTCTATAGAGCGAAGTTAGCAGTGAGCAGGGGGCACACTTTAAAAATGAAATCCTGCATCCAATATAAATCACATTACGCTTCTGCTGATAGCATCTTACAATCGTCTTTATTTTCTTATGCCTATATTTTTCTAATAGGGTTATTTTAAGTATTTTGAGAATAGCTCGCCACCTTTTAGTTTGCAAGAAACAACGGTGAGATCTGTAGTGCGAAAATCTTTACAGAATTACGCTGGGATTAAAGAGACAATTTTATACACGCCCATGGGGGCCCATTTATCAAGCTCCTTATGGAGGCGGACAGAGATTGCGTAAAATCAACCCGATCGAATACAATTGGGTTGATTGACACCCCCTGCTAGCAGCCGATTGTCAGCAAATCTGCAGGGGGCGGTGTTGCACCACCAGTTCACAAGAGCTGCTGGTGCAATGCTGAATGTGGAGAGCGTATTGCTCTCCGCATTCAGCGATGTCTGTCGGACATGATCCACTGATCGGATCATGTCGGACAGACATTTATTAATTAGGCGCCATGGAACGTACATGTTCAGCCCATTTTACGTAAAACTATTCCGCTTTGTATTTTGTACGCATAAATGTACAGTATATATTCATTTACCCTGTTCTTGCTGTTTTATTTTGCAAAATGTTGGTGAGTTTGTCTCACAGTGGACATGGAGATATTACACTGATAGAAAAAGCAATATATGCAATGTTAGAGGGAAAATAAAAGACAAAGGGCCAGATTACAAGTGAGGTGTTATTTTATTTTGCTTGCACACTAACTGTGCTCAAAGTAAAAAAAAATAGCACTGGCGCATTAGCGCACGTATTACAAATTGAAAGTAAAAAGTTAATACAAGAGTGAAACCCAATGCTTGCTAACTTCAGGACTTGAGATACCAGGACACCTTAATTTCTTCTCCCCATAGTATTCAATGGAGTGTGCTTTTCAAAAAACAAAAAAAACCTAACACTGATGGCTTGTGTGGAAACTCGGCACTGTGCTAGACAAACCTGAAGGTAGTTAAGCATATTTTACATTCCAATGTTCTTCACATAAAATATATATATACTTTTTTTTAAATGTATATCTATACATATAAATCTATATAAATATGCACAGGTATACATATCTATATATATAGAAAATGAAATATATATTTAGAAATACAAAAGTACAAAGTGAAAAACACTGGAATGCTTAGGGGCATATTTATCAAAGTGCGAGCGGACATGATACCATGTAGCATTTCATGTCCACCGCACATCGATAATTGCCGACAGCATACGCTGTCGGCATTTATCATTGCACAAGCAGTTCACCAGATAGGCCGCTAGCAGGGGGTGTCAATCAACCCGATCGTATTCGATTGGGTTGATTTCTGTTCGCCGCCTCAGAGCAGACGGACAAGTTATGGAGCAGCAGTCTTTAGACTGCTGCTTCATAACTTCTGTTTCCGGCGAGCCTTCAGGAGCTTGATAAGGCGAGCCTTCATTCGGAGCTTGATAATTCGGCCCCAATATATTTACAGTAAATACACAGTAAAATATATTACAAATTGAATAAAAATGATTTTTCATGTTTAAATGTATTTAAGTGTAAAATTATTTTTCATGTTTAAAGGTATTTGTCAGTGAACATCTTTAAAGTGTGTATGTATGTATGTATATATATATATATGTGTGTGTGTGTGTGTGTGTATCTATGTTTGTATGTACATGTTTATATACTGTATGTGTTTATATGTGTATATATTTATGTACTGTATATACATAAACAAACACATAAATACACATGAATATATACAGTATATACATATACATAAACACACACACACAAACACATATACACACACACACACACACATATATATATATATATATATATATATATATATATATATATATATATATACATTAGAGCCCTTTCCACTCAAATACCTTGTCATGTACCATATACGTTTTAACCCTTATAAACATTTTTTTCATATTTGTATCAGAAAGTGTATATACATGAGTGTTTTCAGCCGCGCTAATCTGTTGAGTGCAAATTTTGTTTGCGCTCGAGCGTAACCGTTCACTTTCAAATTGTAATATGTGCGCTAGTTAGTTTGGTTACAATATTGCTTATCGCTCGCAACCCTTAATTTGAATTATTTAAAATCATTTTTAGTGCACCATATGTAATCTAGCCCAAAATTCACGGAAACACCCCATTTTGAAATGTATGCGCATTAAAAAAAAATTATCAGATGTTCACTGTTAAATTTAGTCTCCCTTGTGAGATTCTCCATTCCAGAGAGCTTCCATACTTTGCCATCTTGCCACTTAGAGCCCCATTTATCAAGGGGTCGGAGCACAGTTGGCTGCAGGTTCGCATAAACTAACCTGTACCCGAGATTTAAGAAGCTGCGGTTATCAGACTTCTGCTGCTTCTTAAACCATTTTCTCCGCCTGTAATTTGGCATACGTCAATATCCCCCCGGACTCACAATTGGCTGTGCACAAGCAGGGGGCGGCATTGCACACTAGCTGTAGTGCGCAATGGTAAATGCGGGCAGAAGATGCAAAGCCGGGTAGAAAGGGGCGAAGATGTACTACCCTGTCCCCCTTACTTTCTTACATCTGGCCCTTGGGGGGGACTTCCAGTTCAGCGTCTCCCCCATTCTCTTCCCTTACAAGCATCAGTGTGTGATTATTTCATTCCATGCTGGTGATTTTTTGAGAATCGGAACCCTAGTGTCATTAATAATGCATATTTAAATTATAATAAGCTGTTTCAGTTTTTGTAATATTAAGCTATACATTTTATGTAGCAGATAATTAATGCAGCTTAGAATTTAATGACAATTCTATTATTAGAAAATATCTAAGTGAGCTGTTTTAGAATTTCATAGATAAGCAATTAGTTTGGCTTTCAGAGTGTTATAATAATCTATTAAAATGCACATAAACACACATATCAATATAATAAGAGGTAACGTTAGCATTCTAATAGTTCTCTAAGGAATGTGAGCAAAGTATTCCTTCAACTACCTTCACCAACGAGCTGTACCATTTCACAACATGCAATGTTGTGGAAAACTTCCAGAGGATTTTCTTATACCGTTCCGGGCTTGTGGGTCAGAAATTATTTACTGCAGTGGTACACACATCCAGAGAGTTTTAAAGAGATGTATAGGAGCAATAATACAATTCTGTAATGTAAAGTAACTAGCACATTTTATTATTGCACTATTGATTGAACACAAGTAGTTAAACTTATATTTAAAGTTTGGCAATGCACTACTGGAGCAGAGCTCAACATAGCTTCTCAGACAATCAGGGTCACCATAAATACATAGCTCTAAATAACTGGCCAAGCTATAAGCTTTTTGTAAGCAAATTATTGTGCAAAAGATTAATGTCCAATCGGCACCTTTCCCTTTACTAATCACTCCCCCTTAGTGTGACGTTAGCGGTATCAGGTGTAGCATAAGAGACGCTACGTGCAATTGCTGACGGACACTTGTGGGTGTGTGAGAGGGGTGTGTGCGGATCTGTGATCTCTATTGTTTAAAGGAGTATATTTAGTAAGCGTGTATACTATTGTTATTACAGCCTGATGAAACGGCCGTTTGAGCCGAGAAACGCGTTGCTGTTGCTTTATATGTTTTTATACTTTTAATTAAAACTTGTTTTATTAACGGACATGCTGCCACTCCTTTTTTATCCTGGCATTTAGATATTTTGCCGTCTGGTCATCCTGATAGTGGGATCTTTCACTCATCTCCATGCCTAAGTACCTGTACTAGAGGTCGGGGTGTGCCTTGACAGCTTGTGGTTCTCTTCGATAGAAACCAGCCCAGCAGTGCCGTGGATGAGTCTACCGAGCGACCTTAGGTCTCGGTCCACTGTGTATAACACTAAGTGTGCTCCTCTAAATTGTGAGTTGCCATCTGTACAGGGAGTGCCGAATTATTAGGCAAATGAGTATTTTGACCACATCATCCTCTTTATGCATGTTGTCTTACTCCAAGCTGTATAGGCTCCAAAGCCTACTACCAATTAAGCATATTAGGTGATGTGCATCTCTGTAATGAGAAGGGGTGTGGTCTAATGACATCAACACCCTATATCAGGTGTGCATAATTATTAGGCAACTTCTTTCCTTTGGCAAAATGGGTCAAAAGAAGGACTTGACAGGCTCAGAAAAGTCAAAAATAGTGAGATATCTTGCAGAGGGATGCAGCACTCTTAAAATTGCAAAGCTTCTGAAGCGTGATAATCGAACAATCAAGCGTTTCATTCAAAATAGTCAACAGGGTCGCAAGAAGCGTGTGGAAAAACCAAGGCACAAAATAACTGCCCATGAACTGAGAAAAGTCAAGCGTGCAGCTGCCAAGATGCCACTTGCCACCAGTTTGGCCATATTTCAGAGCTGCAACATCACTGGAGTGCCCAAAAGCACAAGGTGTGCAATACTCAGAGACATGGCCAAGGTAAGAAAGGCTGAAAGACGACCACCACTGAACAAGACACACAAGCTGAAACGTCAAGACTGGGCCAAGAAATATCTCAAGACTGATTTTTCTAAGGTTTTATGGACTGATGAAATGAGAGTGAGTCTTGATGGGCCAGATGGATGGGCCCGTGGCTGGATTGGTAAAGGGCAGAGAGTACTGGTTTGGGCTGGTATCATCAAAGATGAGCTTGTGGGGCCTTTTCGGGTTGAGGATGGAGTCAAGCTCAACTCCCAGTCCTACTGCCAGTTTCTGGAAGACACCTTCTTCAAGCAGTGGTACAGGAAGAAGTCTGCATCCTTCAAGAAAAACATGATTTTCATGCAGGACAATGCTCCATCACACGCGTCCAAGTACTCCACAGCGTGGCTGGCAAGAAAGGGTATAAAAGAAGAAAATCTAATGACATGGCCTCCTTGTTCACCTGATCTGAACCCCATTGAGAACCTGTGGTCCATCATCAAATGTGAGATTTACAAGGAGGGAAAACAGTACACCTCTCTGAACAGTGTCTGGGAGGCTGTGGTTGCTGCTGCACGCAATGTTGATGGTGAACAGATCAAAACACTGACAGAATCCATGGATGGCAGGCTTTTGAGTGTCCTTGCAAAGAAAGGTGGCTATATTGGTCACTGATTTGTTTTTGTTTTGTTTTTGAATGTAAGAAATGTATATTTGTGAATGTTGAGATGTTATATTGGTTTCACTGGTAAAAATAAATAATTGAAATGGGTATATATTTGTTTTTTGTTAAGTTGCCTAATAATTATGCACAGTAATAGTCACCTGCACACACAGATATCCCCCTAAAATAGCTATAACTAAAAACAAACTAAAAACTACTTCCAAAACTATTCAGCTTTGATATTAATGAGTTTTTTGGGTTCATTGAGAACATGGTTGTTGTTCAATAATAAAATTTATCCTCAAAAATACAACTTGCCTAATAATTCTGCACTCCCTGTATATCTATTCTAATCTGGTGTTAGACTTTATTACACCATGAAGCGCCTCTCCTTTGTCTTCTAGGACTATCTGCCATCACTATTGCTTGAACACAATTAGTTAAATTTATATTTAAAGTTTGGCAATGCACTACTTGAGCAGAGCTGAACATAGCTTCTCAGCCATTCAGGGTCGTCATAAATACATAGCTCTAAATCATTGGCCATGGTATTGACAGCTATGCACATATGCTGCCCTTATTGGCTCAGCAGTCATATTCAGCTAAGGACCAGGAAGCATTGCCAGCCTTTAACTTACTATGTGCCAGGTTACAAGTGGCGCGATATCGAGTTTATCTCGGCTGTTTGCGCACGTTGGATGTTGCACGCATATTACGAGTTGAAAGTAAATGCAATTGATTGAGCGCAATTGAATTAAACGTGCGTCAGGATAGCGCGACCTAATAGCTCTGGTTAACTTTCTTGAGGCAAACAATTGTCACAAAACACATCAAAAATACATTTAAAAGTGAAGTTACATGCATAATAACACTATCTATGAAAAATTATTAAAAAAGAAATTGCACAAAAAAGTTATGAGAACTCAGATATGAGGTCACATGCAAAGGGCTTTAACATAGAGATACATATATATATATATATATATATATATATATATATATATATATATATATATATATGTATACATAAAGATATATATGTCTATATGCATATACAGATGTATTTATATGTGTATATATGTATTTACAGACATATGTACACATATAAACACATAAATACATATGTATGTATATATAGACACATTCAGAGCCCCCCCCTCCCATACCCTGTGCCTTGGCCATTGTGTCTTGCCCCCTGGCCCTGGGCCACAACTTGGCCCTGGTACAACATCTCAGCCATCTTTCAATTATAGCTTGGCAATTGACAATTTGACATAAAAAAAAAGAAAAGAAACCAAATAGAAAATAGTAAAATATGGCTTTACAAAAAAAAAGAAAATAGGTTTATTATTTTTATTGTCGACGGTTATTTGTCGAGTGCCAACAGATTCGGTTTAGTATCCCTTAGAATAGGTGATTGCATAAACATTTAAAAAAAAAAAAAAAAACAACTTTTGCCAAGATCTCAATCAGGATTTAAAATTTACCTACTATGAAAAGACATACAGCTAGATTACGAGTTGTGCGTTACGGTAAAAAAGCAGCGTTAAGAGGTCCTAATGCTGCTTTTTTACGCCCGCTGGTATTACGAGTCTTGCAGGTTTAGGGTCACCGCACACTTCTTTGGCCTTACCGCAAAACGACTTCCGTAAACTTCGTAAAGTCTTTTTTCTATGGGACTTCCATAGCGCCGGTATTATGAATCTGTCCTGGGAGGCCAAAAAGTGAGCGGTACACCCTCTACCTCCAAGAGTCCTACACTACACTATAATTAAATAAATTAACAAAATTAAATACAATTACCTAAATTAAATTAGCTAAAGTACAAAAAAACACTAAATTACAGAAAATAATAAACAAATTACAGATATTTAAACTAATTACACCTTATCTAATAGCCCTATTAAAATAAAAAAGCCCCCCCAAAATCCGATGCGAAGCATCCTCTTCATCCAACGACTAAAGCTTAATGTAGGTACCTTTAAGTGACGTCATCCAAGATGGCGTCCCTTAGATTCCGATTGGCTGATAGAATTCTATCACCCAATCGGAATTAAGGTCGAAAAAATCCTATTAGCTGATGAACTTCAATCCTATTGGTTGATCCAATCAGTCAACAGGATTGAGCTCGCATTCTATTGGCTGTTCCAATCCTATTGGCTGATAGGATTTTTTCTACCTTAATTCCGATTGGTAGTTTAGTTTAGGCTAGGGTTTTTTTTATTTTGGGGGGGCTTTTTTAATTTTAATAGGGCAGTTAGATTAGGTGTAATTAGTTTAAATATCTGTAATTTGTTTATTATTTTCTGTAATTTAGTGGGGTTTTTTTGTACTTTAGCTAATTTAATTTAATTTAGGTAATTGTATTTAATTTAGTTAATTTATTTAATTATAGTGTAGTGTTAGGTGTTATTGTAACTTAGGTTAGGTTTTATTTTACAGGTACTTTTGTATTTATTTTTGCTAGGTAGTTATTAAATAGTTAATAACTATTTAATAACTATTGTACCTAGTTAAAATAAATACAAATTTGCCTGTAAAATAAAAATAAACCCTAAGCTAGCTACAATGTAACTATTAGTTAAATTGAAGCTAGCTTAGGGTTTATTTTACAGGTAAGTATTTAGTTTTAAAAATAGGAATAATTTAGTTAATGATAGTAATATATATTTAGATTTATTGTGATTATATTTAAGTTAGGGGTGTTATGGTTAGGGTTAGACTTAGGTTTAGGGGTTAATAACTTTAATATAGTGGTGGCGACGTTGGTGGCAGCAGATTAGGGGTTAATAAGTGAAGGTAGGTTGCGGCGACATTGGGGCGGCAGATTAGGGGTTAATAAATATAATGTAGGTGTCGGTGATGTTGGGGACAGCAGATTAGGGGTTCATAAGTATAATGTAGGTGGCGGCGGTGTCCGGAACGGCAGATTAGGGGTTAATAAGTATAATGTAGGTGTCGGTGATGTGGGGGGCGGCAGATTAGGGGTTAATAAGTGTAAGATTAGGGGTGTTTAGACTCGGGGTTCATGTTAGGGTTTTAGGTGTAGACATATTTTTTTTTTTCCCCATAGGAATCAATGGGGCTGCGTTACTGAGTTTTACGCTGCTTTTTTGCAGGTGTTAGGCTTTTTCTCAGCAGGCTCTCCCTGTTGATTCCTATGGGGAAATTGTGCACGAGCATGTACGACCAGCTCATCGCTGACTTAAGCAGGGCTGGTATTGGAGTGCGGTAATGAGCAAAATTTTGCTCAATGCTCACTTCTTGTCTTTTAACGACGGGTTTCTGAAAACCTGTAATACCGGCGCTGTAGGAAAGTGAGCGGTAAGTGAAAACTGCTCGTTAGCACTGCACAGCCTCTAACGCAAAACTCGTAATCTAGGCCATAGAGATTACATATTTGGCACATTTTTCATAAAGGTTCCATTTTTGAGGCTGGACCTTAACGAAATTAACGCATGCTCTTTATATCTCATTAAAAATTACAGCTTCTTTGTATGATTCAGCTCAAGAGCCAGTGAGGTGCATTTGACTCTGACAACAAACTCTGGTACTTCAGCCTGGAATCAGGGTTACTTGCCCAGCCAGAACTGTTTAAGCCACACGATAAACACTGCGACATCCCACAGTGATAATGCTAACCCCTTTGCTGCAGTTAAATAATTAACAATAAATATAAAATCATCATTATCATAATCCATTACTCTGTGATGATGACTCGACTAGTCTGTCTGACCCGGTCCCTACTACTGGCTCTGCTCGCTCCTTACCTGAGATCTAGCGGGATGACCTGACCACTTGAGTTGATTGTCGTCGCGATTAGATAAGTGTATTGGAGCCCTTTGCAGTCAAGTAGATGAAAACATGTTAAAGCATATATATGTAATATTCATTATTAATAAAGTGTTATACAGTGTATTTACTGTAAACATTTCACATTCTAATGTTCTGCACATAGAATATATTCTAAGTATTTTAAATCATATAGATAAATATATATTGTACCAAAATACCATCAATATGTATTTATGAATAAATAGAACATATTCTGCTATGTAAAGAACATTGGAATGTGAAAGATTAATATTGTTATGTCGGGTTAGCGTACTTAAAAGAATATGCAATCGGGTTTGCTTGCGTGTAGGGTATTTTTTCTTGCTCCATTGACTTCTATGGGGGAAAACGTTAACGCGGTCGCAATATTCTAACACATCTAGTTAGCCAATCATAAGAAACAAATGTGTGGACGAACCAGCCAACAGCTAGCTCCCACTAGTGTAGGAAATGTGCGTATTCTTTTTCAACAAGGGATACCAAGAGAACAAAGCACATTTGAAAATAGAATAGAATTAAAATCACATGCTCTGATTTATGCAAGTTTTATTTTGACTTTACTATCCCTTTAATTAAATGTTTGTATAAAAACACCAAAATTAGCTTAAATAAAGAATAAAGATTACAAGTGGAGCACTAATTTATTGCGCACCTGCTTACGAGCAAATTTGCCCATTTGCGGGCGCACGATACACAACTAGCCATTACAAGTGGATGGTTATTTCTACTGCAAGCTTTTGGTAGCAATAAGCGTTTAGAAAATTAACTTGAGGTCAGACCTGGTTAATTTTCTAAATGTCCCCCAATTACCAAAGTAGTTATAAGGGGTTAAAAGTGGCGGTTGTGTGGTGTTATTAAAAAAAAATACGCACTGAAAAGTGCCTTTACATTGCGGTCTATGGGGACTGTGTGTTCTCAAGAAATGTATATGTATATGCATATACAGTATATATATATATATATTTATGTGTTAATATGTGTATATATACACATATTAAATCATATATATATATATATATATATATATATAATTTCATATACATATATACTTATATTTGCCGCCCAGCACTATGCGACTTACCCCCTTTGCTGTGTGTGTCTGATGGCATGAGAATGAGGCTCTCATTAAAGTCTATGGAAGAAGCGTGCTCTCGTGAGCGCAATGCTTCTGTGCAATGGGAACGCGAGGTTGCGTTCGCATTGCACCTCACTTGTTTACGTGCACTGGTATTACAACGTGGAGCGAAAAATATAATTTTCGCAAAAGCAATATTTTGTGCTCCACTTACAATTCGGCCCTTAATGTGGTAGCCCCAAAATTAATTAAATTAGGCTTGAAACTAAAGTTATTGGGAGAACAGACCAAAACATGTCACAGTTAAAAATCTTATTTGGTATGGGTAGAAAGAGTCATAAAATTAACTATGTATTGGAGCAGCAGGGCCAATTATTGATCAGTACTATTGGCTTTACTCAATTTAAATGGTTTACCAAAAACAAAACAAAAATGTAGCATTGTTTTTAACGTTGCCTGGTTTAGCTTTATTAGTCTGCTGCAACATAACACACACATCTGAGATTCAGTCAGGCATTTTTATTGATCCTCAACAATATTTTATGTATGAAGCAATTAACAAAAAATGTTATTAAAGCTACATTTAGAAAGCTCTGTACATCGACAGGGATGTTACTATAGACTTGTTCACTTCCTATCATCAGCCTAGTCTACTTGCTTCATCACTTGGGAACACTCCATAAAAATTTATATCTACATAAACAGTATTAAGGAGGGCTCAGCAACTCATATTTCTGCTTCCCTGTTGTTGATAATGTGATATGCTATAGGGACTGATAATTTGCTTTTAAATCCTCACCACTGCACTATTAATCACCGAAAGAAATGACTTTTCCTGGTTGTTGGGGAATATTGTTTACGAACATGTGTTCCAACAGCAGTCATACATCAGTTGTACAGACAGACAAGGGACCAGGGACGTGCCTGTCCACATTCAAGCTCCTTTCACTCTCCAGCAATCTATGGACAGATGGTGTTTGCAAGTGACCTTGAAACCGGAAGTAGGACCCCATCTAACTTTTCAATGCCTGAACCCACAGGGGTACAGACAACCTGGCCCTGCCAATGAATGTTAATGGGAAGCGGGTTAGGAAATGACAGGTAGTTCTGCATACAGAGATCAGGATGACACACAGTTACACACCATTACCCAATGCTACACACAGAGAGCACAGCAAACCGCATGTATGGATTAGAACCAAGAGACACAGATATATATAATAATTATAATGAGAATGCAAGGTATCTGGTTCAGGATCATACTGCCTCATTTATCAAGTTTGTGTATTTATATAATATAAAAAACCTGCAGATTGTAATTATGCAGCACACACAGAATGGCCAACTATCTATATATTCACAATCCTCATCTATTGTACATAAACAAAACACAGGTTTGATTTATCAGGTAGATTTATTTTCACACAGTCATTAGAATGGAAATAAGCAGAAGAAGAGTTGGTTACCCCTGGGGTAGTAATTCTCAGTGTATTCCCGAGTGGTCGATAATGAGGGGCGCATACATCTACAGCAACCACCGTCTAAAAGATGAAAAGATCTGTATTGTAACGCAAGATAAAGTCGCTATGGTAACATTGCCATACGCTGGAGAATTACAGTTATGTTTTTTTTTTTTATTATTAAACAAGTTCTGGATGAGAATTACAGGCTCAGAGGATGAGGTGAAAGGATTAGAAACCACTTCAAGGACCAGTAACTGAAAATGTGCTATACAAGGTGCACATCTAATATATCCTTATAACGAGTCTTGCTGTCCCAAGGTAGTCAGTTTTAGGTTCCAGAATGTCATATCTCTGATCTGATTGCAATCATTACCACTGTTATATCCTTGCATTATACTAGACGAATTAAATACTGCATGTACACTGGATCTGTGTATCATAAATTATATCATTCTGTGACATATAGGCCCATATTTATTAAAGGTGTTGCGGACCTGATCCGACAGTGCAGATCAGGTCCGCAAGACCTCGCTAAATGCGGAGAGCAATACGCTCTCCGTATTTAACATTGCACCAGCAGCTCACAAGAGCTGCTGGTGCAACGCCGCCCCCTGCTGACTCGCAGCCGCCAGCAGGGATGTGTCAATCAACCTGATCGTACTCAATCGGGTTGATTTCCGGCGATTCCTGTCCGCCTGCTCAGAGCAGGCGGACAGGGTTATGGAGCAGCGGTCTTTAGACCGCTGCTTCATAACTTGTGTTTCTGGTGAGTCTGAAGACTCGCCAGAAACACAGCCTTTCAAGCTCCGCACGGAGCTTGACAAATATGGGCCATAGTCTAAAAGCCTTTCTTTTTTCATCAAAACCAGATCAAAGTAGTCAATCTAAGATTAAATTTCAAAAAAACTAAAAACATTACAGTTGACAATTTTGAGATAAAAGGAACACTAAACCAACAGTTGGTCAAGATATTGAGGATTACAATTCATTGCTACATATGTTGTGATACGGATGGGCAACTTTGCAACTAAATGATAATGAAAAAGTGGCAACAGCATTCTATAGTTGCATGATGGGATCAATTCAACTGCTATGAACTGTGAATTATATTTGGTTGGACATTTGATTTATGTATTACAAGGCTGGTGTTTTCATATTCTGCCTTAAAAGTCTTGTTTAAGTTGTTTTGCTTATTTTCAATAAATAACCTAGTGCTGGAAAATAGTGGTCTTTTTTCTTCTTTTTGTTTATATCTAACACTCCACCACTACCATGCACTGAGGGCAGTGTATCTCTTGCATTCAGAGCACTGATTTTAAATGGTTACTATATTATGTTGATATAATTAGTTTCTCCAACATTGGTGTGTCCGGTCCACGGCGTCATCCTTACTTGTGGGAATATCTCTTCCCCAACAGGAAATGGCAAAGAGTCCCAGCAAAGCTGGCCATATAGTCCCTCCTAGGCTCCGCCCACCCCAGTCATTCTCTTTGCCGTTGCACAGGCAACATCTCCACGGAGATGGTTAAGAGTTTTTTGGTGTTTAAATGTAGTTTTTTATTCTTCTATCAAGTGTTTGTTATTTTAAAATAGTGCTGGTATGTACTATTTACTCTGAAACAGAAAAGGATGAAGATTTCTGTTTGTGAGAGGAAGATGATTTTAGCAGACAGTAACTAAAATCGATTGCTGTTTCCACATAGGACTGTTGAGATGAAGTAACTTCAGTTGGGGGAAACAGTTAGCAGACTTTTCTGCTTAAGGTATGACTAGCCATATTTCTAACAAGACCATGTAATGCTGGAAGGCTGTCATTTCCCCTCATGGGGACCGGTAAACCATTTTCTTAGTCAAACAAACAGAATAAAGGGCTTAATATGGGCTATAAAAACTGGTAGACACTTTTATGGGCTAAATAAATTGCTTTATTTGGGCATTTTATTCATGTTTATGCTGATAATTCACATTTATAAACTTGGGGAACGTTTATTAACGGCAGGCACTATGTTAGACACCTTTTCCAGTCAGGGAGGGCCTTCCCAGTTGTAGGCTGAGCCTCATTTTCGCGCCATTACTGCGCAGTTGTTTTTTGAGAGCAGGACATGCAGATGCATGTGTGAGGATCTGAAAGTAGCTGGAAAACTTTCTAGAAGGCGTCACTTGGTATCGTATTCCCCTCTGGGCTTGGTTGGGTCTCATCAAAGGCTCTAGCTGGGACTGTATAGGGGTTAAATTTGTAAACGGCTCCGGTTCCGTTATTTTAAGGGTTAAAGCTCTGAAATTTGGTGTGCAATACTCTTAATGCTTTAAGACACTGTGGTAATTTTTGAACAATTCCTTCATACTTTTTCACATATTCAGTGTTTATAAAGTGTTTTCTGTTTAAAATTTAAAGAGACAGTAACGGCTTTGTTTTAAAACGTTTTTTTGTGCTTTCTTGACAAGTTTAAGCCTGTTTAACATGTCTGTGCCTTCGGATAAGCTATGTTCTATATGTATGAAAGCCAATGTGTCTCCCCATTTAAATTTGTGTGATAATTGTGCCATAGCGTCCAAACAAAGTAAGGACAGTACTGCCACAGATAATGAAATTGCCCAAGATGATTCCTCAGATGAGGGGAGTAAACATGATACTACATCATCCCCTACTGTGTCTACACCAGTTTTGCCCACGCAGGAGGCCCCTAGTACATCTAGCGCGCCAATGCTTATTACCATGCAACAATTGACAGCTGTAATGGATAACTCCATAGCAAATATTTTATCCAAAATGCCTACATATCAGAGAAAGCGTGATTGCTCTGTTTTAAACACTGAAGAGCAGGAGGGCGCTGATGATAATCGTTCTGTCATACCATCACACCAATCTGAAGTGGCAATGAGGGAGGTTTTGTCAGATGGGGAAATTTCAGATTCAGGAAAAATTTCTCAACAAGCTGAACCTGATGTTGTGACATTTAAATTTAAATTAGAACATCTCCGCGCACTGCTTAAGGAGGTGTTATCTACTCTGGATGATTGTGACAACTTGGTCATTCCAGAGAAATTATGCAAGATGGACAAGTTCCTAGAGGTTCCGGTGCACCCCGATGCTTTCCCTATACCCAAGCGGGTGGCGGACATAGTGAATAAGGAGTGGGAAAAGCCCGGCATACCTTTTGTTCCCTCCCCTTTATTTAAGAAATTATTTCCTATGGTCGACCCCAGAAAGGACTTATGGCAGACAGTCCCTAAGGTCGAGGGGGCGGTTTCTACTCTAAACAAACGCACTACTATTCCTATCGAGGATAGTTGTGCTTTCAAAGATCCTATGGATAAAAAATTGGAGGGTTTGCTTAAGAAGATTTTTGTACAGCAAGGTTACCTTCTACAACCCATTTCGTGCATTGTCCCTGTCACTACAGCAGCGTGGTTCTGGTTCGAGGAACTAGAAAACTCGCTTAGTAGAGAGACTCCATATGAGGAGGTTATGGACAGAGTTCACGCACTTAAGTTGGCTAACTCTTTTATTTTAGATGCCGCTTTGCAATTAGCTAGATTAGCGGCGAAAAATTCAGGGTTTGCAATCGTGGCGCGCAGAGCGCTTTGGCTAAAGTCTTGGTCAGCGGATGTGTCATCCAAGACAAAATTGCTTAACATCCCTTTCAAAGGTAAAACTCTATTTGGACCAGAATTGAAAGAGATTATCTCAGACATCACCGGGGGAAAGGGCCACGCCCTTCCACAAGATAGGCCTTTCAAGGCCAAGAATAAGTCTAATTTTCGTTCCTTTCGCAATTTCAGGAACGGACCGGCCTCTAATTCTGCATCCTCTAAGCAAGAGGGTAATGCCTCACAACCCAAAACAGCCTGGAAACCGATGCAAGGCTGGAACAAGGGTAAGCAGGCCAAGAAGCCTGCTGCTGCTAACAAAACAGCATGAAGGAGTAGCCCCCGATCCGGGACCGGATCTAGTAGGGGGCAGACTCTCTCTCTTTGCTCAGGCTTGGGCAAGAGATGTTCAGGATCCCTGGGCGCTAGAAATAGTTTCTCAGGGTTATCTTCTGGAATTCAGGGAACTACCCCCAAGGGGAAGGTTCCACATGTCTCACTTATCCTTAAACCAAATAAAGAGACAGGCGTTCTTACATTGTGTAGAAGACCTGTTAAAGATGGGAGTGATACACCCAGTTCCAATAAAGGAACAAGGAATGGGATTTTATTCCAATCTGTTCGTAGTTCCCAAAAAAGAGGGAACTTTCAGACCAATTTTGGATTTGAAGATCCTAAACAAATTTCTCAGGGTACCATCGTTCAAGATGGAAACCATTCGAACGATTCTACCCACTATCCAGGAAGGTCAATTTATGACTACCGTGGATCTAAAGGATGCGTACCTACATATTCCTATCCACAAAGAACATCATCAGTTCCTAAGGTTCGCCTTTCTGGACAAACATTACCAGTTTGTGGCCATCCCATTCGGGTTAGCCACTGCTCCAAGGATTTTCACAAAGGTACTAGGGTCCCTTCTAGCGGTTCTAAGACCGAGGGGCATTGTAGTAGTACCTTACTTGGACGACATTCTAATACAAGCGTCGTCCCTGTCAAAAGCAAAGGCTCATACAGACATCGTTCTGGCCTTTCTCAGATCACACGGATGGAAGGTGAACATAGAAAAAAGTTCTCCGTCTCCGTCAACAAGAGTTCCCTTCTTGGGAACAATAATAGATTCCTTAGAAATGAGGATTTTTCTGACAGAGGTCAGAAAGTCAAAACTTCTAAGCACTTGTCAAGTTCTTCATTCTGTTCCATGTCCTTCCATAGCGCAGTGCATGGAAGTAGTAGGGTTGATGGTTGCAGCAATGGACATAGTTCCTTTTGCACGAATTCATCTAAGACCATTACAACTGTGCATGCTCAAACAGTGGAATGGGGATTATACAGACTTGTCTCCAATGATTCAAGTAGATCAGAAGACCAGAGATTCACTCCGTTGGTGGCTGACCCTGGACCATCTATCCCAGGGAATGAGCTTCCACAGACCAGAGTGGGTCATTGTCACGACTGACGCCAGTCTAGTGGGCTGGGGAGCGGTCTGGGAGTCCCTGAAAGCTCAGGGACTATGGTCTTGGGAAGAGTCTCTTCTCCCGATAAACATTCTGGAACTAAGAGCGATCTTCAATGCTCTCAGGGCTTGGCCTCAGCTTGCAAAGGCCAGATTCATAAGATTCCAATCAGACAACATGATGACTGTTGCGTATATCAATCATCAGGGGGGAACAAGGAGTTCCCTGGCGATGAAAGAAGTGACCAAAATAATTCAATGGGCGGAGGATCACTCCTGCCACCTATCTGCGATCCACATCCCAGGTGTGGAAAACTGGGAAGCGGATTATCTGAGTCGTCAGACATTCCATCCGGGGGAGTGGGAACTCCACCCGGAGATCTTTGCCCAACTAACTCAATTATGGGGCATTCCAGACATGGATCTGATGGCGTCTCGTCAGAACTTCAAGGTTCCTTGCTACGGGTCCAGATCCAGGGATCCCAAGGTGACTCTAGTAGATGCACTAGTAGCACCTTGGACCTTCAACCTAGCTTATGTATTTCCACCGTTTCCTCTCATTCCCAGGCTGGTAGCCAGGATCAAACAGGAGAGGGCCTCGGTGATCTTGATAGCTGCTGCGTGGCCACGCAGGACTTGGTATGCAGACCTGGTGAATATGTCATCGGTTCCACCATGGAAGCTACCTTTGAGACAGGACCTTCTTGTTCAGGGTCCATTCGAACATCCAAATCTGGTCTCCCTCCAGCTGACGGCTTGGAGATTGAACGCTTGATTCTATCGATGCGTGGGTTTTCAGATTCTGTGATAGATACTCTGGTTCAGGCCAGAAAACCGGTAACTAGAAATATTTACCATAAAATATGGAAAAGATATATCTGTTGGTGTGAATCCAAAGGATTCCCATGGAATAAGATAAAAATTCCTAAGATTCTCTCCTTTCTACAAGAAGGTTTGGAGAAAGGAATATCTGCAAGTTCTTTAAAGGGACAGATCTCTGCTTTATCTGTCTTACTACACAAAAGACTGGCAGCTGTGCCAGATGTTCAAGCATTTGTTCAGGCTCTGGTTAGGATCAAGCCTGTTTACAGACCTTTGACTCCTCCCTGGAGTCTAAATCTAGTTCTTTCAGTTCTTCAAGGGGTTCCGTTTGAACCTTTACATTCCATAGATATTAAGTTAATATCTTGGAAAGTTTTGTTTTTGGTTGCTATTTCTTCTGCTAGAAGAGTTTCAGAGTTATCTGCTCTGCAGTGTTCTCCGCCCTATCTGGTGTTCCATGCAGATAAGGTGGTTTTGCGTACTAAACCTGGTTTTCTTCCAAAGGTTGTTTCTAAAAAAAATATTAACCAGGAGATAGTTGTACCTTCTTTATGTCCGAATCCAGTTTCAAAGAAGGAACGTTTGTCACACAATTTGGACGTAGTCCGTGCTCTAAAATTCTATTTAGAGGCTACAAAAGATTTCAGACAAACATCTTCTTTGTTTGTTGTCTATTCTGGTAAAAGGAGAGGTCAAAAAGCGACTTCTACCTCTCTTTCCTTTTGGCTTAAAAGCATCATCCGATTGGCTTATGAGACTGCCGGACTGCAGCCTCCTGAAAGAATCACAGCTCACTCCACTAGGGCTGTGGCTTCCACATGGGCCTTCAAGAACGAGGCTTCTGTTGACCAGATATGTAAGGCAGCGACTTGGTCTTCACTGCACACTTTTGCCAAATTTTACAAATTTGATACTTTTGCTTCTTCGGAGGCTATTTTTGGGAGAAAGGTTTTGCAAGCCGTGGTGCTTTCCGTTTAGGTAACCTGATTTGCTCCCTCCCTTCATCCGTGTCCTAAAGCTTTGGTATTGGTTCCCACAAGTAAGGATGACGCCGTGGACCGGACACACCAATGTTGGAGAAAACAGAATTTATGCTTACCTGATAAATTACTTTCTCCAACGGTGTGTCCGGTCCACGGCCCGCCCTGGTTTTTTAATCAGGTCTGATGAATTATTTTCTCTAACTACAGTCACCACGGTACCATATGGTTTCTCCTATATTTTTCCTCCTGTCCGTCGGTCGAATGACTGGGGTGGGCGGAGCCTAGGAGGGACTATATGGCCAGCTTTGCTGGGACTCTTTGCCATTTCCTGTTGGGGAAGAGATATTCCCACAAGTAAGGATGACGCCGTGGACCGGACACACCGTTGGAGAAAGTAATTTATCAGGTAAGCATAAATTCTGTTTTTGATATATATATATATATATATATATATATATATATATATATAATTCCAATACAAATGACAGCACTCTCAGGTCTTTTTTTCAAAGTGAGAACAGCAAAAGTCTCTTTTTAATGAAACATTTTCGAGGAGCTTGTCCCCGTCATCAGCATATATACACAGTATCTCACAAAAGTAAGGTAAGCATAAATTATGTTTTTCCCATCATTTGATTAGAATGACATACCGGTATCACCTGCTCATACTGTTGAGATGTAGTAAACATTGTAGACATTACATTACGGTATACAGATTGGATAAGTCACTCCATTTCTATGGATGCAGGAATATATTATTTTAACAAAGGGCGATCATGTCAACATAATACGATTCGCATTGCTATAACTATTCCCAGACTAGGTTGTTTGGGACGTAACTAGATTAGAATGCGGGAGTGTGAGCAAGTATTGGCCGTGTATTCAAGAGTAAGATAATGTGACAGTAAACAACCTATCACGCAGTGAGGGTGTGTGTATTGCAGGAAGTGTTTAGCTGGATAAAACTCACAGCTATAGTGGTTACGTTGTAAATATAAAAGGCATAAAAATATTGTGGATAAGCAGTACCATGCATAATGTATATGAAAATAAATGTACAATTTAGTCCCATTTTTTTTACGTTTTTTTTTTACCTGTACTGTTTTTATCTTGTATTTGTATATTTAAATATGGACAGGTGTGTCATCACTGAGCAAAGGGAGGGATTACTGGGTATATAGGTACTAAATTTGACATTGTTAGTTAGGCAGTCTTGGAGATCACAATGTTGTCTATAGGGAGGCTCCTGTTGAAGCCAAAACATCAACTTTTTTGCATTGAATTTAATAAAACAATTGATTTTTATCAATACCCGTGAGTGCTCGAATCATTTTAGTTTTCTATAGGTATAGATATATATTTTACCCCCAAAAAAATCATATATATAAAGAAATATTTATTTAAGAATAAATCGAACATATTCTTCTATGTGAATAACATTGGAATGTAAAATATATGTATTTCATGTCTGGTGAGCTCAATTAATTGAACATGATCGGGTTAGCGTGAGAGTCTGGGTGTAGGTTTTTTTTTAATTTAATTTTTTTTCTCCAATGAAGTCTAAGGGGGAAATTTATCATAGTGCGAGCGGACATGATACGATGTAACGTATCATGTCTGACACACATCGATAAATGCCGACCACAGATTGATAAATGCTGCTGGTGCAATGCCGCCCCCTGCAGATTTGCGGCCAATCGGCCACTAGCAGGGGGTGTCAATAAACCTGATCGTATTCGATCGGGTTGATTTCTGTCCGCGGCCTCAGAGCAGGCGGACAAGTTATGGAGCAGCGGTCTTTAGAAACAAGGGGCATCAAGCTCCATACAGAGCTTGATAAATCGGCCACTATGGGCGAATGTAACGCTTGCAATATTCTAAGTTCCACTTTTTGCATGTCGGGTTCAGTGTTAATTTTTATAGCAAGTTTCGATTTAGTCTTAGTTTTAGTCTTTTGACTAAAATGCCATTTTAGTTTTTGTCGTATTTTAGTCATCTGAATTGTTTTAGTTTTAGTCTAGTTTTAGTCGACTAAATCTCAAAAAGTCTCCGTCCAGCGCTCCACTCGCAATCTAGTCCAAGATGTTTAAAGCTAAAAACTGAAGGGGATATATATTTATTTATGTTCTCAGTGATGTCAGACCTTATTTCAGTCAAATAATGTAGACCAGAGTAGAGGTTTTATACTACTTTAAGATTGAAGGCATTTGGAGCTGACATTTCTATTTTTCTGATGCCTGCTCTGAAGCGATTTTTAGAGTTTTTCTTTTCTTTACATTTAATCACTACTTTCACTGTATTTTAAGTAAATTATCCACTCAAATTATATGTTGCTTTTTGAGAAGATAATTTTATATAACTTTGATACAATAACTATAATTTGCAGATATATTAAAAATGTCACAGGCTGCCATTCCCAATTCAGTAAGGTGTTTTTTTAGTATAATTTTTTATGTGTCTTATTAAAAAAAGGTGTTTTCTAAATTTTGATTTCAAACAATATAGCATTGATTCACCTTCCCAGAACACCAGGATTTAGGATACTTTACCTATTTATGTTTTTTAATAAAAATCAGTAATTAAATTGGTGACCAACTACCTTAGCACTGGAGAAAATTAGCCAATAAATCATTCTGTAAAACCTACTTTTACAAACTCACACACTTCTCGTTGGGTAGGATATTCTTAATGTGAATTTACTCAGAGAACACAAAAAGAATTGTGACTAACAGTTGTTATCAGGTAACCATTAATACTTTAATGACAACATCCTAGCTAACATAAATAAAACCCATTTGAATTTTGGGAACACCCTCTTTCAAATGAGCCTTGTTAAGCAGATCTTCATCTTTTTGGCACCACAAAATAAGACTAATGATGCAAAGTATCAGCTGGCACCTGGGGGACATAAGTCCACTCATTCTAAAGAAGGGATTTCTTCTTTCAAATGAGGACCCTCTTAGCTTTTCAGTGACTTATTATGGTTGAAATAGGGGTTATACCACCCCCATGGTTCTGTGCCATATGCATGTGGTTCCATCAAGTGATTCATGTTAATAATAGCTTTCTGGGCATTTAACCTCTTAACTGAAAGGGGGAACAATCTTTTTTCTACAGAGTGGTTATTTTGCTAAACTGTGGTTGCTGTGGTCTCTTTTTGTACTTTTTTACACAAATACACAAGTGGTCGCTATTTCTAAAGCATTTGTTTGATTTTGATGTATGCTGTAAAATTTTGGCTTTAGGGGACTGAAACTTCTTCTAGGTCCCTGCTTCTTAAACTGCAGGTTGCAACACCCCAGGGGTTTCTTAAAAATGTTCAGGGGTTCCCAAAAAATGTAATAGTGTACTATGTACAGGGAGACAGGAGAGCAGAAGGGGGTCCTGGTATAAATAGGCTAAGTTGCAATTACAAACCAAATAACAGCTGTGAAGCAATAAGGTAGAAAGCCATAGCAAGTTGTTGTCGACCTCCATTTGTTCTTGAAATGTACATTTTGTTTGTCTAAATGTCTTCAACTCTTTACACAACCTTGTTCATAAAGGAAAATTAATGCATAAAACGATTTGTTGTAATGTCATGGGACTAAAAAAATAATAAAAAAATAAATTAAATATTTGTAACCAGGGCCGGTGCTAGAATTTTTGGCCACACAGGCGAGGATAAATTTTGCGCCCCCCACCCCATATCATTGCTGTTTTTTAGAAAATGTTACAAAGATGTGCTAAAAAATGAAAGAAAATCGTATACCTACATTATATGTTTTATGTATTAGTTTTTTTATAGATCATTGCAGGGATATATACTATAAATTGTAGTGATAATGTGCACACATTATAATTTTATTGTTCTCTGTTTATGGCAGTGTGATATCTGCAAATAAAGTTTATTTTGTCAACCATCTTTTTTCTGTGAGCATTTCCCGTTAGGAAAACCTAACCTATATTGGTATTTTCTCTCTCTAAGAGGAATTTATTTTTTTCAAAAACCTTCCATTAGATTAATAAAGGTTTTCGAAAACGTGAGAGGTTCAAGATCCTATACTTAAATGTTAGTTGATGCTTACAATATATGTTGTACTGTGTACACACACACACAATATATATATATATATATATATATATATATATATAAAAACATACACTGTATATAAATATATATATTTGTTTTATTATTTTTTTTTTCAGATTGTATTGTAGTTTGTAATTTGTTCCTTTATAAGTTATTGCTCCCATCACCTCTCTAAATCATTAGTAAAAGAAGCAAGGGGCACATGCACAGAGAAGAAAGCAGATTTTGATAAAAAGCTTTATGCACAGTACAACATATATTGTAAGCATCAACTAATAGGATCTTGAACCTCTCACGTTTTTGAAAACTTTTATTAATCTAATGGAAGGTTTTTGAAAAAAAAAAAATTCCTCTTAGAAAGAGAAAATACCAACATAGGTTAGGTTTTCCTAATGGGAAATGCTCACAGAAAAAAGATGGTTGACAAAATAAACTTTATTTGCACTGCCATGTACACCAGTGAACAGTAAAATTATAATGTGTGCACATTATCACTACAATTTATAGTATCATTATATAAATAAATCACAATATACTGTAAATGATAAAGAGCCAACTGTATATATAAGAATATATACAGTACATATTAGAAAAAAAAATATTGTGTAAATAATCATTAGATATTAAAACTTTTTATGGGTTTATAATTTGCAACATATTAACCCATAAAAAGTTTTAATATCAAATGATTATTAACACAAGATTTTTTTTTTTAATGTATATTTATTCTTATATATACAGTTGACTTTTTATCATTTTTATTGTGATTTATTTATAATGATAATAAAATTGTAGTAATAATATGCACACATTATAATTTTACTGTTCTCTGTTGTACATGGCAGTGTGATATCTGAAATTAAATGTATACTATATATAATAATACAGTTAATTAGGGTCCAGGGATAAATCATATGGGAGTCGGGACACATGCAGCCAGGCCAGTTCAGTTCCCTAACAACCCGCGGTACTCACAGTCTGAGGAGCAAAGCTTCTTTCCAAAAAGGGAATCAGATTCCGAGTTTCAGCAGGTTTGTTTTCACAATAAAACCAGATTACAGCTCCGTTGTAGAATTAAAATACAATTCAAATGTATTCAGCTCAACGTGTTTCAACAGCTTTTAAGTTGTCTTTGTCAAGAGCAAGTCAAACAGGTAAAGTAGTCACGAAAGGGCCCCACTCACCAAAGATTACCTGGTACTTAGTGTTACAGTTTTATGATGATCACTTACATCAAACAAGGGGTTTCCTCTTAATATTGTATTTGGCTGTATAGGAGTTGTGTAAAAACAGCTGCTCCCACAATGTCACCGTGCCTCATTGTTATCCAGGGACAAACGTAATTGACAAGTGATCTTCAGCTCCTTGTCTTTCAGTTACAAATGGGTACGTTACCTATTTATTATTTTTACTGCCTACCTGCTATGTGCAAATGAGAGTTAAGGGAGTTACAGCTTCCTAATTGCAGTTATTGCTCTTTAAAATGTTCTCTCACGCAAGAATCCAGTGGCCATACTGTAGGGGCTGAGTGCTTTACGTTAGGTTTTTATTTTGTAGTTTGCCATGGAAAGGTAGAATAATACAAAGGATCTGCTTGTTCATTTAGCTACTCTACCTTAGGTTTTGGCTAAACTGATGTTGTGGTTCAAGCCCAGACCAGATGCTTAAAGGGACAGTGAAGTAAAACTTAAACTTGTATGAATCCCCTTTTGCTTCTATTATCTAATTTGCTTTGGTATCTTTTGTTGAAAATCATACTTAGATAGGCTCAGGAGATGCAATGCACTACTGGGAGCTATCTGCTGATTGTCAGCTGCACATATATGCCTCTTGTCATTGGCTCATCAGATGTGTTAAACTAGCTCCCAGTAGTGCATTCCTGCTTCTTCATCAAAGGATACTAAGATAATGTAGCAAATTTGAAAATAGAAGTTAATTGAAAAATTATTTAAAATTGTATATTCTATCTAAACATTTTTTTTTTTAAATATATGTGTTTGGTATTCATGTCCCTTTAAATACTCCTCAACATGTCATTTTCTAAACATATCCTCTCTGGTTTGTGTTCCAAGAAGAAAACATCATTAAGGATTTTGCTATTGCTTAAAAGTAATTGTCTTCCTCAAGTTAGGAACAATATGTCTTAAAGGTTCATCTGCTCAGAATATTTCTCCTTTCAAAGGAACTTTTGGCAAGCTTATCCTGGATTTCTAAGAACCAATCTGTCAAGATCTAATCTTAAACCAAGCCAAAACTGCCAGCTAGCTGTTCCTTCACAGCCCATTCCTCTTTGAGGCAGGTTGGGGATGTTTTAAGGGACTTGGCTATTGAAATACTGAAAAACCCCTGGTTAAGAAATGTTTGCCTGGGTTATTGTATAGCATTTTCACTGTCTTCCTTCTCAGTGGCTTTTCATTATGTAGCTTCACAGGATCAGTTAAAAGGAGATTTTATTCAGTTTGTGGAGGGGTTTATTCTTGTTCCTTTTTATAAACAAGTTCATATATTTTATTAGTTTGTTAAAGGGACAGTCAACACCAGAAATGTTGTTGTTTTAAAAGATAGAGATAATCCCTTAATCACCCATTCCCCAGTTTTGCATAACCAACACAGTTATATTAATATACTTTTTACCTCTGTGATTACCTTGTATCTAAGCCTCTGCAGACTGCCCCCTTATTTTAGTTATTTTGACAGACTTGCATTTTAGCCAGTTAGTGCTTACTCCTCTGTAAATTCACGTGCATGAGCTCAATGTTATCTATATGAAATACATGAACTAACACCCTCTAGTGGTGAAAAAATGTCAAAAAGCATTTCGATTAGAGGCAGCCTTCAGGGTCTAAGAAATTAGCATATGAACCTCCTAGGTTTAGCTTTTAACCAAGAATACCAGGAGAACAAAGCAAAATTGGTGATAAAAGTCATGAAAGTTTTTTTTTTGGACTTGACTGTCCCTTTAAGAAAATAAGCATCAGGTTCTCTATTTCTAGACCTTATATGGCTTAAAGGGACATGAAACCTAAAATGTTTCTTTAATTATTCAGATAGAGAATACAATTTTTTTTTTTTAAATGTTTCAAATTGGCTTGGTTCTCATGTTATTCTTTGTTGAAGGGATATCTAGATAGGTAGCATGTCTGGGGCACTGCGTGACAGGAAATAGTGCCACCATCTAGTGCTCTTGCTATTGTATGCAAAACTGCTGCCATATAGTGTTGCAGACACGTGCACACTCCTGAATTTACCTTTCTGCTTTTCAACAAAGGATAGCAAGAAAATGAAGAATATTTGATTATAGTAGCACATTGGAATAATGTTTAAAATTGTATATTCTTTCTGAATCATAAAAGAAACATTTTGGGTTTTATATCCCTTTATATAGGGTTATGAAACTCATAATTTGTCTATCATGATTCAGATAGAGCAAGCAATTTTAAACAACTTTCTAATTTACTACTGTTATAACTTTTTTGTTCTCTGTGTATCTTTTTTTGATATAAGCTCAGGAGTGTGCGCATGTCTGGAGCACTATATGGCAGCACATTTGCAAGAGTTGTATCCATTTGCAAGTGCACTAGATGGCAGCACATTTGCAAGTGCACTAGATGACAGCACATTTGCAAGTGCACTAGATGGCAGCACATTTGCAAGTGCACTAGATGACAGCACATTTGCAAGTGCACTAGATGACAGCACATTTGCAAGTGCACTAGATGGCAGCACATTTGCAAGTGCACTAGATGGCAGCACATTTGCAAGAGTTGTATCCATTTGCAAGTGCACTAGATGACAGCACATTTGCAAGTGCACTAGATGGCAGCACATTTGCAAGTGCACTAGATGGCAGCACATTTGCAAGTGCACTAGATGGCAGCACATTTGCAAGTGCACTAGATGACAGCACATTTGCAAGAGTTGTATCCATTTGCAAGTGCACTAGATGGCAGCACATTTGCAAGAGTTGTATCCATTTGCAAGTGCACTAGATGGCAGCACATTTGCAAGTGCACTAGATGACAGCACATTTGCAAGTGCACTAGATGGCAGCACATTTGCAAGTGCACTAGATGGCAGCACATTTGCAAGTGCACTAGATGGCAGCACATTTGCAAGAGTTGTATCCATTTGCAAGTGCACTAGATGACAGCACATTTGCAAGTGCACTAGATGACAGCACATTTGCAAGTGCACTAGATGGCAGCACATTTGCAAGTGCACTAGATGACAGCACATTTGCAAGAGTTGTATCCATTTGCAAGTGCACTAGATGACAGCACATTTGCAAGAGTTGTATCCATTTGCAAGTGCACTAGATGACAGCACATTTGCAAGTGCACTAGATGACAGCACATTTGCAAGTGCACTAGATGACAGCACATTTGCAAGTGCACTAGATGACAGCACATTTGCAAGTGCACTAGATGACAGCACATTTGCAAGTGCACTAGATGACAGCACATTTGCAAGTGCACTAGATGACAGCACATTTGCAAGAGTTGTATCCATTTGCAAGTGCACTAGATGGCAGCACATTTGCAAGTGCACTAGATGGCAGCACATTTGCAAGTGCACTAGATGACAGCACATTTGCAAGTGCACTAGATGACAGCACATTTGCAAGTGCACTAGATGACAGCACATTTGCAAGTGCACTAGATGACAGCACATTTGCAAGTGCACTAGATGACAGCACATTTGCAAGTGCACTAGATGACAGCACATTTGCAAGAGTTGTATCCATTTGCAAGTGCACTAGATGACAGCACATTTGCAAGTGCACTAGATGACAGCACATTTGCAAGTGCACTAGATGGCAGCACATTTGCAAGTGCACTAGATGGCAGCACATTTGCAAGTGCACTAGATGGCAGCACATTTGCAAGTGCACTAGATGACAGCACATTTGCAAGTGCACTAGATGGCAGCACATTTGCAAGAGTTGTATCCATTTGCAAGTGCACTAGATGGCAGCACATTTGCAAGTGCACTAGATGGCAGCACATTTGCAAGTGCACTAGATGGCAGCACATTTGCAAGTGCACTAGATGGCAGCACATTTGCAAGTGCACTAGATGGCAGCACATTTGCAAGTGCACTAGATTGCAGCACATTTGCAAGTGCACTAGATGGCAGCACATTTGTAAGTGCACTAGATGGCAGCACATTTGCAAGAGTTGTATCCATTTGCAAGTGCACTAGATGACAGCACATTTGCAAGTGCACTAGATGGCAGCACATTTGCAAGTGCACTAGATGACAGCACATTTGCAAGTGCACTAGATGACAGCACATTTGTAAGTGCACTAGATGGCAGCACATTTGCAAGAGTTGTATCCATTTGCAAGTGCACTAGATGACAGCACATTTGCAAGTGCACTAGATGGCAGCACATTTGCAAGTGCACTAGATGGCAGCACATTTGCAAGTGCACTAGATGGCAGCACATTTGCAAGTGCACTAGATGACAGCACATTTGCAAGTGCACTAGATGGCAGCACATTTGCAAGTGCACTAGATGGCAGCACATTTGCAAGTGCACTAGATGGCAGCACATTTGCAAGTGCACTAGATGACAGCACATTTGCAAGTGCACTAGATGGCAGCACATTTGCAAGTGCACTAGATGACAGCACATTTGCAAGTGCACTAGATGACAGCACATTTGCAAGTGCACTAGATGACAGCACATTTGTAAGTGCACTAGATGGCAGCACATTTGCAAGAGTTGTATCCATTTGCAAGTGCACTAGATGACAGCACATTTGCAAGTGCACTAGATGACAGCACATTTGCAAGTGCACTAGATGGCAGCACATTTGCAAGTGCACTAGATGGCAGCACATTTGCAAGTGCACTAGATGACAGCACATTTGCAAGTGCACTAGATGACAGCACATTTGCAAGAGTTGTATCCATTTGCAAGTGCACTAGATGGCAGCACATTTGCAAGTGCACTAGATGGCAGCACATTTGCAAGTGCACTAGATGACAGCACATTTGCAAGTGCACTAGATGGCAGCACATTTGCAAGTGCACTAGATGACAGCACATTTGCAAGTGCACTAGATGGCAGCACATTTGCAAGTGCACTAGATGGCAGCACATTTGCAAGTGCACTAGATGACAGCACATTTGCAAGTGCACTAGATGACAGCACATTTGCAAGTGCACTAGATGGCAGCACATTTGCAAGTGCACTAGATGACAGCACATTTGCAAGTGCACTAGATGACAGCACATTTGCAAGTGCACTAGATGACAGCACATTTGCAAGTGCACTAGATGACAGCACATTTGCAAGTGCACTAGATGACAGCACATTTGCAAGTGCACTAGATGACAGCACATTTGCAAGAGTTGTATCCATTTGCAAGTGCACTAGATGACAGCACATTTGCAAGAGTTGTATCCATTTGCAAGTGCACTAGATGACAGCACATTTGCAAGAGTTGTATCCATTTGCAAGTGCACTAGATGACAGCACATTTGCAAGAGTTGTATCCATTTGCAAGTGCACTAGATGACAGCACATTTGCAAGAGTTGTATCCATTTGCAAGTGCACTAGATGACAGCACATTTGCAAGTGCACTAGATGGCAGCACATTTGCAAGTGCACTAGATGGCAGCACATTTGCAAGAGTTGTATCCATTTGCAAGTGCACTAGATGGCAGCACATTTGCAAGTGCACTAGATGGCAGCACATTTGCAAGTGCACTAGATGGCAGCACATATGCAAGTGCACTAGATGACAGCACATTTGCAAGAGTTGTATCCATTTGCAAGTGCACTAGATGGCAGCACATTTGCAAGTGCACTAGATGGCAGTAGTATTTCCTACCAAAGATTACCATGGGAACGAAGCAAATTTGGTAAACTGGAATCTTTTTGCTCTGAATCATAAAAGAAAGTTTTTGGGGTTCATTTCCCTTTAACAAGTTACTACAGGTTTCCCATTTCCTGTTATTCTTGCACTCACCACTCCCGTGGAACTTTCAGTGTTCATGACAACAGCAATATACAATGCTTATGCATGCTCCTAGAATCCGACATCATTTCGTTTCTTGAGGATTGTTGTGACTTTTGGGCTTGCAACAGCTCTAATGATTTTTTAACAATGTTTTAGCTGCTCTTCTCCAAAGATCCGTGCCCAGGTAGTTTGACTACTTTCTGTCTGGATGACACCCAGAGTAGGAATCAGTTTGTCACTTCTTTATTCATTGAAATCCTTTAGAGCTTTGGTTGGCAGATCACTTGGTCTAAAGGTTCTATTTTTAATGAATCAGGCATTTTTGTTCTGGGTGTTTTGCTGACAAGAGACTTTCTCTAATTGACTGGTTTAGGAAGGTCTTCCAGGAAAGCAAAGATCTAAATGCCATTTGGTGACCTAAGTCAAGGGACTGAATAATGATTTTTTTGTTCTTTATGCAAGATTGAACATGGGGCTGTTGTAATTATGCAATTACTCAGAACAATTGCAATGATCTAACCCAGAAATACTTGTCTTGCAGATTAAAGCTATTCCTCTGTGGGGGGGTTTTAAAGTAAATAATCCATAGACAGAGTTTTTAGCAGCCATAATTATTGGGATTTCAATAGTGACTGGTCTCAGGGTTGGGCTAGTTGTGTGAAATCACCTCTAAACTTAAAGGGATCTGAAACCAAATTTTGTTTTTCACATAGAGCATACAATTTTAAACAAATTTCAAATGTACTGCTATAATCTATTTTGCTTTGTTTTCTTTATATCCTTTGTTGAAAAGAATGCCTAGATATGCTCAGGAATAGCAATGCACTACTGTGATTTAGCTGCTCATTAGGTGGCTGCACATATATACCTCCTGTTAATGACTCACCTGGTGTGTTCAGCTAGCTCCCAGTCTTGCACTGCTGCTTCTTAAAACAAAGGATACAAAGAGAAGGAAACAAATTTGATACTAGAAGTAAATTAGAAAGTTATTTAAAATTGTATGATCTATCTGAATAATGAAAGGAAAATGTTGGGTTTCATGTCTATTTAAATGGACAGGGAAAATGTTATTTCATGATTCGGATAGGGCATACAGTTTTAAACAATTTTCAAATTAACTTCTGCAATCAAATTTGCTTCATTCTCTTGCAGCTTCTGTTTTGCTGTAAGTTTACATACTTAGGTGTTCATTTTAACTCTATCCCAATTTGGCCCAGATTACAAGTGGTGTGCCAATGGGTTCCCACAGCACCAGAGACACCCTGCATGTAAGACTCCCAATGGGAAAAGAGGGCTTAGGGTGCAAGGAATTGATGACTTTGTAAATGGAAGCATGGTTGAAGCTCTAGTGGGAATGAATGTGTTTGGTGATCTTATAGAACAGTTTCCAGTTTAGCGTTACTCATTTTACAGAGACCATATAGTAGATCTGTTAAATGCAACAGAGACACAGTTTAAATCAGTATAGTATATATTTAGGGCTAGATTACAAGTGGAACGCTAACAGTTACATGCGAGCGAAAAGGGGTTTATCGTTGGGTTTTTTTCCGCTTGTATTAAGTTGAAAGTAAACACGATCACTTGAGCCCAATTGAAGTTAACGCATGTTGGGTTAGCACAACCCCAGAGCTCTGGTTAACTGTTTCGCAAAACAAAAAAGGGTCACTAAACACATCAAAAATACATTACAAAGTACAGTTACACTCATAACACCTAAAATATATGTTTATATGTGTGGACAGATGTATTTATATGTGTATGTATGTATTTACAGACATATAAACACATATGTATACATATATAGACATATATACAGGGAGTGCAGAATTATTAGGCAAATGAGTATTTTGACCACATCATCCTCTTTATGCATGTTGTCTTACTCCAAGCTGTATAGGCTTGAAAGCCTACTACCAATTAAGCATATTAGGTGATGTGCATCTCTGTAATGAGAAGGGGTGTGATCTAATGACATCAACACCCTATATCAGGTGTGCATAATTATTAGGCAACTTCCTTTCCTTTGGCAAAATGGGTCAAAAGAAGGACTTGACAGGCTCAGAAAAGTCAAAAATAGTGAGATATCTTGCAGAGGGATGCAGCACTCTTAAAATTGCAAAGCTTCTGAAGCGTGATCATCGAACAATCAAGCGTTTCATTCAAAATAGTCAACAGGGTCGCAAGAAGCGTGTGGAAAAACCAAGGCGCAAAATAACTGCCCATGAACTGAGAAAAGTCAATCGTGCAGCTGCCAAGATGCCACTTGCCACCAGTTTGGCCATATTTCAGAGCTGCAACATCACTGGAGTGCCCAAAAGCACAAGGTGTGCAATACTCAGAGACATGGCCAAGGTAAGAAAGGCTGAAAGACGACCACCACTGAACAAGACACACAAGCTGAAACATCAAGACTGGGCCAAGAAATATCTCAAGACTGATTTTTCTAAGGTTTTATGGACTGATGAAATGAGAGTGAGTCTTGATGGGCCAGATGGATGGGCCCGTGGCTGGATTGGTAAAGGGCAGAGAGCTCCAGTCCGACTCAGACGCCAGCAAGGTGGAGTACTGGTTTGGGCTGGTATCATCAAAGATGAGCTTGTGGGGCCTTTTCGGGTTGAGGATGGAGTCAAGCTCAACTCCCAGTCCTACTGCCAGTTTCTGGAAGACACCTTCTTCAAGCAGTGGTACAGGAAGAAGTCTGCATCCTTCAAGAAAAACATGATTTTCATGCAGGACAATGCACCATCACACGCGTCCAAGTACTCCACAGCGTGGCTGGCAAGAAAGGGTATAAAAGAAGAAAATCTAATGGCATGGCCTCCTTGTTCACCTGATCTGAACCCCATTGAGAACCTGTGGTCCATCATCAAATGTGAGATTTACAAGGAGGGAAAACAGTACACCTCTCTGAACAGTGTCTGGGAGGCTGTGGTTGCTGCTGCACGCAATGTTGATGGTGAACAGATCAAAACACTGACAGAATCCATGGATGGCAGGCTTTTGAGTGTCCTTGCAAAGAAAGGTGGCTATATTGGTCACTGATTTGTTTTTGTTTTGTTTTTGAATGTCAGAAATGTATATTTGTGAATGTTGAGATGTTATATTGGTTTCGCTGGTAAAAATAAATAATTGAAATGGGTATATATTTGTTTTATGTTAAGTTGCCTAATAATTATGCACAGTAATAGTCATCTGCACACACAGATATCCCCCTAAAATAGCTATAACTAAAAACAAACTAAAAACTACTTCCAAAACTATTCAGCTTTGATATTAATGAGTTTTTTGGGTTCATTGAGAACATGGTTGTTGTTCAATAATAAAATTAATCCTCAAAAATACAACTTGCCTAATAATTCTGCACTCCCTGTACTGTATAAGTGCATTGGAGTCCTATGCAGTTAAGTATATGAAAACATGAAAAACATATTTACATATTTATGCAATATTAATATTTAATAAAGTGTTATATTATATGTTATATTATATTATGTTCTATGTATTTATAAATAGATATTCATATATATATATATATATATATATATATATATATATGATATTTGTATGATATATATTGTACCAAAAGCCTATAATATATATATATATATATATATATATATATATATATATATATATATATATATATATATTAATAAATAGAACATATTCTATATGAAGAACATTGGAATGTGAAATATTCATATTTCTCCTACATTGGTGTATCCGGTCCACGGCTTCATCCTTACTTGTGGGATATTCTCAATCCCTACAGGAAGTGGCAAAGAGAGCACACAGCAAAGCTGTCCATATAGCTCCCCTCAGGCTCCGCCCCCCCAGTCATTCTCTTTGCCGCTCTAACTAGTAGCATCACCCCGGGGGTGGTAAAGAGTATGTGGTGTTAGTTGTAGTTTTTTATTTCTTCTATCAAGAGTTTGTTATTTTAAAATAGTGCCGGCTTGTACTATTTACTCTGCAGCAGAAAATGAAGAAGATTTCTGCTAAGAGGACTATGATTTTAGCACCAGTAACTAAAATCCATTGCTGTTCCCACGCAGGACTGTTGAAACCAGATAACATCAGTTGGGGGGAACAGTTTGCAGGCTTAACTGCTTCAGGTATGATCAGTCATTTTTCTAACAAGACCCAGTAATGCTAGAAGACTGTCAGATATTCCCTCTGGGATAGGTAAGCCATTGTTATTAGATTCAGCAATAAAAGGATGGCTTATTTTAAGGGCTTATGCTGGTTGACACTATTGTGGGCTAATCGATTGCTTTTTAGCAAGTTTTCAACTTAAATAGATGTTTTTTTTTATCAACTTAAAACACGTTTGGGGATTAATTTGCGCCTGGCACTTAGTTGGACACCTAATCTAGTTAGAAAGGCCCCTCCACTCTGGTATGCAGAGGAAGGAAGCCTCATTTTCGCGCCTCAATTGTGCACTTGTTTTGACTAGCCAGTTCATGCAGCTTCACGTGGGGAGTCCGGAGGCATCAGGGGGTCGATCCGATAAAAATCGTTGCCCGCAAAAGCCGGCGACGCCAATATTTACGCTGATTTGGTATCCTATATACGGCGTAACCTAGAAGTTACGCGCGTATATTTCTGCCGTCGCCCGTAGTTTTTTGGGCCATAGGCAGGTATACCAAACCAGCGCAGTTTGGTATCCAATATGCAGCGTAAGGACTTACGTGGCGAAAATGGAGAAAACTTACTCCATTTTCACCTCGCCACAAAAAGCAGCCGTAAGAAGCCTTACGCTGACTATTGGAGCCCCGTAACTCCCTAAACTAACTAGAAAATAAACCTAACACCTAACGCATGCGCAATGTCTATCTCCCTGTCAACCGCGATCTGCTAAATAAAACCTAACACCTAACGCATGCGCAATGTCTATCTCCCTGTCAACCGCGATCTGCTAAATAAAACCTAACACCTAACGCATGCGCAATGTCTATCTACCTGTCAACCGCGATCCCCCCCCCCCCCGAAATCCCTAATAAAGTTATTAACCCCTAAACCGCCGCTCCCGGACCCCGCCGCCATCTACATAAACTAACCCCCTACTGTGAGCCCCTAAAACCGCCGCCATCTACCTTATCTATCCCCTAATTAGAACCCCTTACACCGCTGTCATCTACCTTATCTATCCCCTAATCTGACCCCTTACACCGCCGCCACCTATATAAAAATTATTAACCCCTAATCTAATCCCCCTATACCGCCGCCAGCTATATTAATATTATTAACCCCTAATGTAAGCCCCTTACACCGCCGCCATCTCTATTAAAATGATTAACCCCTAATTTAATCTACCTACCCCGCCGCCAGCTATATTATCTATATTAACACTAAGTATATTATAGTTAATATAGGTATTACATTATATATATTAACTATATTAACCCTAATTATATTAGGGTTAATATAGTTAATATAGTTACTATAGTATTTATATTAACTATATTAACTCTATCTAACCCTAACTAAATTTATATTAAATTAATCTAATTCATTTATAAACTAAAATATTCCTATTTAAATCTAAATACTTACCTATAAAATAAACCCTAAGATAGCTACAATATAATTAATAATTACATTGTAGCTATGTTAGGGTTAATATTTATTTTACAGGTAAATTGTTAATTATTTTAACTAGGTATAATAGATATTAAATAGTTATTAACTATTTAATATCTACCTAGTTAAAATAATTACCCAATTACCTGTAAAATAAATCCTAACCTAAGTTATAAATACACCTACACTATCAATAAATTTAATAAACTACAAACATCTATCTAAAAATACAATTAAATTAACTAAACTAAATTACAAAAAAAAAAAACACTAAATTACAAAAAATGATTACAAGATTTTTAAGCTAATTACACCTATTCTAAGCCCCCTAATAAAATAATAAACCCCCCAAAATAAAAAAAATTCCCTGCCCTATTCTAAATTAAACAAATTTCAAAGCTCTTTACCTTACCAGCCCTTAAAAGGGCCTTTTGTGGGGCATGCCCCAAAGAATTCAGCTCTTTTGCATACAAATACAATCCCCCCCCCCATTACAACCCACCACCCACATACCCCTATTCTAACACCACCCAAACCCCCCTTAAAAAAGCCTAACACTACCCCCCTGAAGATCTTCCTACCTTGTCTTCACCACACCGGGCCGAACTCCTGATCCGATCCGGGCGATGTCTTCCTCCAAGCGGCAAAGAAGAATTCTTCCTCCGGCGATGTCTTCCTCCAAGCGGCAAAGAAGAATTCTTCCTCCGGCGACGTCTTCCTCCAAGCGGCAGCAAAGTCTTCATTCTTCCGGCGGCATCTTCAATCTTCTTTCTTCGCTCCGCCGCCGCGGAGCATCCATCCCGGCCGACTGCTGTACTACGAATGAGGTACCTTTAAATGAAGTCATCCAAGATGGCGTCCGCCGAATTCCGATTGGCTGATAGGATTCTATCAGCCAATCGGAATTAAGTTAGAAAAATCTGATTGGCTGATTGAATCAGCCAATCAGATTCAAGTTCAATCCGATTGGCTGATCCAATCAGCCAATCAGATTGAGCTCGCATTCTATTGGCTGTTCCGATCAGCCAATAGAATGCGAGCTCAATCTGATTGGCTGTTCGGATCAGCCAATCGGATTGAACTTGAATCTGATTGGCTGATTCAATCAGCCAATCCAATTTTTCTAACTTAATTCCGATTGGCTGATAGAATCCTATCAGCCAATCGGAATTCGGCGGACGCCATCTTGGATGACGTCATTTAAAGGTACCTCATTCGTAGTACAGCAGTCGGCCGGGATCGATGCTCCGCGGCGGCGGAGCGAAGAAAGAAGATTGAAGATGCCGCCGGAAGAATGAAGACTTTGCTGCCGCTTGGAGGAAGACGTCGCCGGAGGAAGAATTCTTCTTTGCCGCTTGGAGGAAGACATCGCCCGGATCGGATCAGGAGTTCGGCCCGGTGTGGTGAAGACAAGGTAGGGAGATCTTCAGGGGGGTAGTGTTAGGCTTTTTTAAGGGGGGTTTGGGTGGTTTTAGAATAGGGGTATGTGGGTGGTGGGTTGTAATGGGGGGGGGGGATTGTATTTGTATGCAAAAGAGCTGAATTCTTTGGGGCATGCCCCACAAAAGGCCCTTTTAAGGGCTGGTAAGGTAAAGAGCTTTGAAATTTGTTTAATTTAGAATAGGGCAGGGAATTTTTTTTTTTGGGGGGGTTTATTATTTTATTAGGGGGCTTAGAATAGGTGTAATTAGCTTAAAAATCTTGTAATCTTTTTTTTATTTTTTGTAATTTAGTGTTTGTTTTTTTTTGTAATTTAGTTTAGTTAATTTAATTGTATTTTTAGATAGATGTTTGTAGTTTATTAAATTTATTGATAGTGTAGGTGTATTTGTAACTTAGGTTAGGATTTATTTTACAGGTAATTGGGTAATTATTTTAACTAGGTAGATATTAAATAGTTAATAACTATTTAATATCTATTATACCTAGTTAAAATAATTAACTATTTACCTGTAAAATAAATATTAACCCTAACATAGCTACAATGTAATTATTAATTATATTGTAGCTATCTTAGGGTTTATTTTATAGGTAAGTATTTAGATTTAAATAGGAATATTTTAGTTTATAAATGAATTAGATTAATTTAATATAAATTTAGTTAGGGTTAGATAGAGTTAATATAGTTAATATAAATACTATAGTAACTATATTAACTATATTAACCCTAATATAATTAGGGTTAATATAGTTAATATATATAATGTAATACCTATATTAACTATAATATACTTAGGGTTAATATAGATAATATAGCTGGCGGCGGGGTAGGTAGATTAAATTAGGGGTTAATCATTTTAATAGAGATGGCGGCGGTGTAAGGGGCTTACATTAGGGGTTAATAATTTTAATATAGATGGCGGCGGTGTTAGGGGCTCACTTTAGGGGGTTATAGATATAATATAGCTTGCGGCGGGGTACGGGAGCGGCGGTTTAGGGGTTAATAACTTTATTAGGTTACGGCGGGGTACGGGAGCGGCGGTTTAGGGGTTAATAGCTTTTTTATTGTTAGGCTAGTGAGGGGGGATAGCGGATAGAGGGTTAGACTTGTCGGGCTATGTTAGGGAGGCGTGTTAGACAGTGCGGGTGTTTTAGACTTTAGTCAGGTTTTATAGGCGCCGGCAGATTCTAACGTGCCGCAAGTCACTGGCGACGCCAGAAATTTGTACTTGCGCAGATTTCTGGACATCGCTGGTTTGTCAGACTTACGGCACGTTAGCATCTGACGGCGACATATATGGGATAGCTCGAGTTGCGAGCTGAAACTGCGGGCGACGCCGGTTCCCTCGCTTGCGCCGCAAACTGCGATCTATATCGGATCGCGCCCCAGGAAGGGCTCCAGGGAGGCTTATATTCTTACCAAAATAACCCTAAGGAAGGTAAAAGCCACAGGGCAAGCTGTGGCAGAGTACTGTAGTGTGTTAACCGGTTAACTGCTGTTATTAGCTCCGGTTTGGGCATTAAGGGGTTAATTGTTCTGAAAATTTGTGTACAACCTTTTCAAAGCATTATGACACTGTGGTGAAAATTTCATAAAAATCGGATGTGTTTTTGATGGTTTTTTGATGTTTCAGTAATAAAGTGTGCACTTTTATTATTTAAAGAGACAGTAACGTTTTTGTCAAAAATACATTTTATTGCATTGAAGTTACTTTTAAGTCTGTTAAACATGTCTGAACCTTCAGATAGCCTATGTTCTCTATGTTCAAAGGCCAAGGTGGTTCCCCCATTAAATTTATGTGTGAAATGTGCTATAGCGTCCAAACAGCTTAAGGACCGTACAATTACACTTAAAGATATAGCCCAAGATGATTCTTTAGCTGAAGGGTGTGAAGATAGCTCGCTATCCTCCCCTTCTGTGTCAACACCAGCTATGCCCGCGCAAGCGATGCCCAGTACATCTAACGCACCAATTGCGATTACTATGCAACAGTTAGCGCCAGTAATGGATAATTCTCTCTCAGCATTTTTATCCAAACTGCCAGCTTTTCCTAGGAAGCGTGATTGCTCAGTTTTAAACACAGAAAATGAGCAAGCTGACGCAGAGGATAATTTATCAGTAGTGCTCTCATATCAATCTGACTTGGCGGTGAGGGAGGGCCTGTCTGAGGGAGAAATTTCTGACACAGGGAAAGTTTCTCAGCAGGCAGAGCCTGATGCCATAGCATTTAAATTTAAGCTAGAACACCTCCGCGCCCTACTTAAGGAGGTCCTAGCTACACTTGATGATTGTGATCCTTTGGTGATCCCTGAAAAATTGTGTAAAATGGACAAATTCTTAGAGGTCCCAGTACACACTGATGCATTTCCGATACCTAAGAGGGTGGCGGATATCGTGACTAAGGAGTGGGAGAAGCCAGGTGTACCCTTTGTTCCCCCTCCTATATTTAAGAAAATGTTCCCAATTGTTGACCCTAGAAGGGACACATGGCAGACGGTCCCTAAGGTAGAGGGGGCAGTTTCAACGCTAGCTAAGCGCACGACTATACCATTAGAAGACAGTTGCGCTTTCAAAGATCCTATGGATAAAACATTAGAAGGTTTACTTAAGAAAATCTTTGTTCAACAGGGTTTTCTTCTTCAACCAATTTCTTGCATTATTCCTGTAACCACTGCAGCGGCTTTTTGGTTTGAGGAACTAGAAAACTCGCTCCAAAAGGAGACTTCTTATGATGAAGTCATGGACAGAATTCACGCCCTGAAGTTGGCTAATTCTTTCATTACAGACGCCGCTTTCCAGTTAGCTAAATTAGCGGCGAAAAATTCTGGTTTTGCAATTGTGGCGCGCAGAGCGCTTTGGTTAAAGTCTTGGTCGGCGGATGTTTCGTCCAAAACAAAATTACTTAATATTCCTTTCAAGGGTAAGACCCTATTTGGGCCAGAGTTGAAGGAAGTTATTTCAGATATCACTGGGGGAAAGGGCCATGCCCTTCCACAGGATAGACCTTTCAAGGCTAAAAATAAGTCTAATTTTCGTTCCTTTCGCAATTTCAGGAACGGACCGACTTCCACCTCTACAGCCACTAGGCAAGAAGGTAACGCATCCAAGCCCAAACCAGCATGGAAGCCATTGCAAGGCTGGAACAAGGGCAAACAGGCCAAGAAGCCTGCTACTGCTACCAAGACAGCATGAAGGTGTAGCCCCCGATCCGGGACCAGATCTAGTAGGGGGCAGACTTTCTCTCTTTGCTCAGGCTTGGGCAAGAGATGTTCCGGACCCCTGGGCACTAGAAATTGTTTCTCAGGGGTATCTTCTAGAGTTCAAGGACCTTCCTCCAAGGGGAAGGTTCCACATGTCTCGCTTATCTTTAAACCAGATAAAGAGACAGGCATTCTTATGTTGCGTAGAAGACCTATTAAAGATGGGAGTGATACACCCAGTTCCAACAGCGGAACAAGGACTGGGTTTTTACTCAAACCTGTTTGTAGTTCCCAAAAAAGAAGGAACTTTCAGGTCAATTCTGGACTTAAAAATTCTAAACAAATTCCTCAGAGTTCCATCATTCAAAATGGAAACCATTTGGACAATTTTACCAACGATCCAGGAGGGTCAATACGTGACTACCGTGGACTTAAAGGATGCGTACCTGCATATTCCTATCCACAAAGATCACCATCAGTTCCTGAGGTTCGCCTTTCTGGACAAACATTACCAGTTCGTGGCTCTTCCGTTCGGTTTAGCCACTGCTCCCAGAATTTTCACAAAGGTGCTAGGGTCCCTTCTAGCGGTGCTAAGGCCGAGGGGCATTGCAGTAGCACCTTACCTAGACGATATTCTAATACAAGCGTCGTCCCTTCCCAAAGCAAGGGCTCATACAGACATTGTTTTAGCCTTTCTCAGATCTCATGGGTGGAAGGTGAACATAGAAAAAAGTTCCCTGTCCCCGTCCACAAGGGTTCCCTTTCTGGGAACAATAATAGACTCCGTAGAAATGAAGATCTTTCTGACAGAGGTCAGGAAGTTAAAGCTTCTGAACGCTTGTCGAGTTCTTCAATCCATTCCTCAGCCCTCCATAGCTCAGTGCATGGAGGTAATAGGACTAATGGTTGCGGCAATGGACGTGGTTCCTTTTGCTCTAATTCATTTAAGACCATTGCAACTGTGCATGCTCAAACAGTGGAATGGGGATTATGCAGACTTGTCTCCCCAGATTCAAATGGACCAGAAAACCAGAGACTCACTCCTCTGGTGGCTGTCTCTAGATCACCTGTCTCAGGGAATGAGTTTCCGCAGACCGGAGTGGATCATCGTCATGACCGACGCCAGTCTTTTGGGCTGGGGCGCGGTCTGGGAGTCCCTGAAGGCTCAGGGTCTATGGTCTCGGGAAGAATCTCTTCTCCCGATAAACATATTGGAATTGAGAGCGATATTCAATGCGCTCCAGGCATGGCCTCAACTAGCGGAGGCCAGATTAATCAGATTTCAGTTGGACAACATGACGACTGTAGCGTACATCAATCATCAGGGGGGAACGAAGAGTTCCCTGGCGATGAGAGAGGTATCCAAGATCATCAAATGGGCAGAGGATCGCTCCTGCCATCTATCAGCAATTCACATCCCAGGAGTGGACAACTGGAAAGCGGATTATCTGAGTCGTCAGACTTTCCATCCGGGGGAGTGGGAACTTCACCCGGAGGTTTTTGCCCAATTAACTCAACTATGGGGCATTCCGGATCTGGATCTGATGGCGTCACATCAGAACTCAAAAGTTCCATGTTACGGGTCCAGGTCCAGGGATCCCAAGGCGACACTGGTAGATGCCTTAGCAGCGCCTTGGTCGTTCAATCTAGCTTATGTCTTTCCACCGTTTCCTCTTCTCCCACGGCTAGTAGCCAGGATCAAACAGGAGAAGGCTTCTTTAATTCTAATAGCTTCTGCGTGGCCACGCAGGACCTGGTATGCAGACCTGGTGAATATGTCATCGGTTCCACCATGGAAGCTACCTTTGAGGCAGGACCTTCTAATTCAAGGTCCATTCTTACATCCAAACCTAGTCTCTCTGCAACTGACTGCTTGGAGATTGAACGCTTGATTCTAGCTAAGCGTGGGTTTTCGGATTCAGTTATAGATACCCTGATTCAGGCTAGAAAGCCTGTCACTAGGAAAATTTACCATAAGATATGGCGGAAATATCTTTGTTGGTGCGAATCCAAGGGTTACTCATGGAGTAAGATTAGGATTCCAAGGATTTTAGCTTTTCTCCAAGAAGAATTGGAGAAAGGTTTGTCAGCTAGTTCCTTAAAAGGACAGATATCAGCTCTGTCTGTTTTGTTACACAAACGTCTGGCAGCAATGCCAGATGTTCAGGAGTTTGTGCAGGCTTTAGTCAGAATCAAGCCTGTCTACAGACCTGTGGCTCCTCCATGGAGTCTAAATCTAGTTCTTTCAGTTCTTCAGGGGGTTCCGTTTGAACCTCTACATTCCATAGATATTAAGTTACTATCTTGGAAAGTTTTGTTTTTGGTTGCTATCTCTTCCGCTAGAAGAGTTTCTGAATTGTCTGCTTTGCAGTGTAATTCACCCTATCTGGTGTTTTATACAGATAAGGTCGTTTTACGTACCAAACCTGATTTTCTTCCAAAAGTGGTTTCCAATAAGAATATTAACCAGGAAATAGTTGTTCCTTCTCTGTGTCCTAACCCAGCTTCTAACAAGGAACGTCTGTTACACAATCTCGATGTGGTTCGTGCTTTGAAGTTTTACCTAAAAGCAACTAAAGATTTCAGACAAACTTTGTCCTTGTTTGTCGTCTATTCTGGTAAGAGGAGAGGTCAAAAGGCGACTGCAACCTCTCTGTCTTTCTGGCTGAAAAGCATCATCCGGTTGGCTTATGAGACTGCTGGAAGGCAGCTTCCTGAACGAATTACAGCTCACTCTACTAGAGCTGTGGCTTCCACTTGGGCTTTCAAGAATGAGGCTTCTGTTGAACAGATCTGTAAGGCAGCGACTTGGTCTTCACTGCATACATTTGCCAAATTTTACAAATTCGATACTTTTGCTTCTTCGGAGGCTATTTTTGGGAGAAAGGTTTTGCAAGCAGTGGTGCCTTCCGTTTAGGTTACCTGACTTGTTCCCTCCCTTCATCCGTGTCCTAAAGCTTTGGTATTGGTTCCCACAAGTAAGGATGAAGCCGTTGACCGGATACACCAATGTAGGAGAAAACAGAATTTATGTTTACCTGATAAATTTCTTTCTCCTACGGTGTATCCGGTCCACGGCCCACCCTGGCATTTTAGTCAGGTTTAAATTTATTTTTATAAACTACAGTCACCACTGCACCCTATGGTTCTCCTTTTTCTCCTAACCGTCGGTCGAATGACTTTGCCACTTCCTGTAGGGATTGAGAATATCCCACAAGTAAGGATGAAGCCGTGGACCGGATACACCGTAGGAGAAAGAAATTTATCAGGTAAACATAAATTCTGTTTTTCATGTCAGATTAGCACACATGAGAATATGCAACCGTGTTTGCTCAAGTAGGATGTTAGGTTTTTCCCCATTTTATTTACTCCATTGACTTCTATGGGGTAATAGGTTATCGTACGCGCAATGTTGTAAGTTCGACTTTTTACGCTTGTCAGGGTTAGCGTGCAGGCGAAAACGTTTACTTTCACTTTCAACTCATAATACGAGCTCAACCTAACGCATGCAAAAAGCTTACTTCTAGTAGAGTTAGCGCTTGAGCGGGAGCATTAAATAACTTGTAAACTGGACCTTAATGGGAAATGTAACCAAAGTTGGTTTGGTCTGATAGTGTAAATTGATACTAGATAAGTGGATTTTTATTGAATTATGCAGTCCTCAACTCCTGTTTCTCAACCTCCTACCCTTCTAGATTGTAAGTTCCCACGGGGATAGGGTCCTCAATTCCTCCTGTATGTGTCTGTAAATGTTGTCCTGTCTCCTACAAGTTTTTTTATCATTGTTTTATCTAAATGAATTGTACCTATGGACAGCACTACAGAATACGTTGGCGCTTCATAAATAAAGTATAATAATAATAATAATTATTGTTGTATAGGCTGAAAACAATGCAACCATTAGATTTTGTAATATAAAACAGTAGTAGATGTACATGAGGATTCTGGGTGTAGTTTGCATATTTTTTGGCCTGATAGCAGCAGAGGACAACAAGCACAGGTGCCCAACACTTCTACTTAAAGGGACATGTTAGAACATTTTATTGTTACATTATTGTTTGTGTAAAGCAATGTGTTTTAACCCTGGAAAAAGCTTACTATGAGGCCAAATTATCAAAGGTCTTGCGGACCTGATCCGACAGTGCGGATCAGGTCCACAAGACCTCGCTGAATGCGGAGAGCAATACGCTCTCCGTATACAGCATTGCACCAACAGCCCACAAGAGCTGCTGGTGCAATGCCGCCCCCTGCAGATTTGCGGATAATGGGCCGCCAGTAGGGGGTGTCAATCAACCTGATCGTACTCGATCGGGTTGAATTGCGGTTATGTCTGTCCGCCTACTCAGAGCAGGCGGACAGGGTTATGGAGCAGCTGTCTTTAGACCGATACTTCATAACTGCTGTTTCTGGCGAGTCTGAAGACTCGCCAGAAACACGGGCCCTCAAGCTCTATACGGAGCTTGATAAATTGACCTCATTGTCCTATATTTTTAAGCCTTTTAATCAACTTCCTAACATTGCGCAATGTAGGAGAGAAATATTATAAACTTTTATATTTTTCTATTGAACTTGTTTATCAAGTAAACGAACCCCCCTTATATGCTTAGTAAATCTGCCTAACAGAATAACATATGATTTAGTAATATTTTTTTCACTAAGATAAAATTACACTTTGAAAAATCTAGGCCAAAGCATGTATATCCCTCCCAGCGTCTGTAACATCATTTATTTATGAAGTCGTTCTTCATAGTCCCAGCTTGTAAATTATTGCTCCTGTATTTTCAGATATCTTAATGATGTCTCTCTTCTCCGTCTGTTTTTTGTTTTATGTCTACAATATATTGAGGATATTTTTTTTTAAACAAGCTTTGCTGTTTAGGACTGGATTCTTTATAGTGTATTAAAAAAAGCATTATAATTTAGAAAATATATTATTATTGTCAATGAACTCAAACAGAGAAATAGTTTGTTTTTGACTAAATAACTAGATTTTAATAGTGTTTTTGCCATTTATATGAATGTTAATTGAAGATATGTTTTATAGCTACGTGCGTAATTCTTTTTCTGATTTTCTGTGTTTCCTGTGACTTTTGTCATTTTCTATTCCGCCTCTGTTTCTGTTTCTTTTGTTTGTGGTCCCTGAATGTTTAGCATAATAAACGGTCTGTGTGAGTTTAACCCCCTCCCAATTCTCTGTCTTCCTCTCTTGTTTGTCGTTGTCCTTATTCTTAATATATTTTCAGAACCATTACTGAGAGATATTACACTGACCCTGTTCAATTTAGTGTGAACAGTGGAATGCAAACTAGAAATAAATATTGTGTGTGCATATACATTAAACATGCTCATATATGTATATTCCAAATGCAAGAAATTATTTGAAATGACAATTTGTTTATAATTAGATTCGAACACACATAGAAGTTTGACCATGATGACATCGTATTTCTATATTTTGCAAGCTTCAACTAGCATCCTGAGAGAACTTGAGGGTCCGTGGTTTCTTAGGGACCAGTCCTCATCTTTCAAGCTAGTGGGCTTGGAGTCCATTGAGATCCGCGGCGACATGCTCAGTCATTTCCGATTTGGTTATATGTAAGCAGTGTGTTACCAATGTTGTTATATGTAAGCAGTGTGTTACCAATGTTGTTATATGTAAGCAGTGTGTCGCCAATGTTGTCATATGTAAGCAGTGTGTTACCAATGTTGTTATATGTAAGCAGTGTGTTACCAATGTTGTTATATGTAAGCTGTGTGTCGCCAATGTTGTCATATGTAAGCAGTGTGTTACCAATGTTGTTATATGTAAGCAGTGTGTCACTAATGTTATATGTAAGCCGTGTGTCACCAATGGGTTATATGTAAGCAGTGTGTTACCAATGTTGTTATATGTAAGCAGTGTATCGCCAATGTTGTCATATGTAAGCAGTGTGTTACCAATGTTGTTATATGTAAGCAGTGTGTCACTAATGTTGTTATATGTAAGCCGTGTGTCACCAATGGGTTATATGTAAGCAGTGTGTTACCAATGTTGTTATATGTAAGCAGTGTGTTACCAATGTTGTTATATGTAAGCAGTGTGTCACTAATGTTGTTATATGTAAGCAGTGTGTCACCAATGTGGTTATATGTAAGCAGTGTGTCGCCAATGTTGTTATATGTAAGCCGTGTGTCACCAATGGGTTATATGTAAGTAGTGTGTCACCAATGGGTTATATGTAAGCAGTGTGTCACCAATGTTGTTATATGTAAGCTGTGTGTCACCAATGTAGTTTATGTAAGCAGTGTGTCACTAATGTTGTTATATGTAAGCAGTGTGTCACCAATGTTGTTATATGTAAGCAGTGTGTCACTAATGTTGTTATATGTAAGCAGTGTGTCACTAATGTTGTTATATGTAAGCAGTGTGTCACCAATGTAGTTTATGTAAGCAGTGTGTGACTAATGTTATATGTAAGCCGTGTGTCACCAATGTAGTTTATGTAAGCAGTAGTGTTATAATAAAATGCTCCAGCACATTAGACCATTTTCTTTTTGCACTTTAATGTGACTTTAAGTATTCCTGATGGACAGTCACTAAATCCATTACTTTAAGGCACAGGTTTTCAAACCTGTCCTCAGGCCTCCCTAGCAGGCCAGATTTTCAGGATTGCATGGGTGAAAGCAGGTTAACCTCTTGAGTTCTAACGATGGCTCTAGCACTCTCCCACCTTGAGAGACATCTAGAGGCTTCGAACCACTCCTACCCCGGCGATCGGGCCTGTATAGTGACAGGCATCACCGGGGCTTCACGTTATGCGCGGTGACATCACGCGCAATGACGTGATGATGTCACCGCACAACTTTATTTAAAATGAACAATGTAAAGTATAGGGAAAGGTGGCATGCTGCTTAGAAGCCTGTATCTCAGGCATCTAAGCAGCTAAAACAAAAAAAAATAAAAAAATAAAAATTCAGCTTAGCACCCAGGTGGGAAAGTGCTTAGCACTCAAAGGGTTAATAACCGTGTTTACTAATCAGCTGTGCTCTAATTCAGATATTCAGAAAATCTGGTCTGTTAGGGAGGCGTGAGAACAGGTTTGAAAACCAGTGCTCTAGGGGAGTGTTTCCCAAACCTAGTCCTCAGGACCCTTACCAGATCAGATATTCATTATGTCTTAGCTTTCATGATTCAGGTAGATAGTTCATTTCAATTTACTTCTATTATCTAATTTGCTTAATTCTCTTGATATCCTTTGTTGAAGAAGCAGCAATGCACTACTGGGAGTGAGCTGAACACATTAGTAAACCAATGCCAAGAGTCATATATTTTTAGCCACCAATCAGCAGCGCCTGAGTCTACCTAGGTATTCTTTTTAACAAAGGATACCAGGAGAACAAAACAAATTAGATACATTAGAAAGTTGTTTACAATCACATGTTCTATCTGAATCGTGTAATAAAAATGTTGGGTTTGATTTGCCTTTAAGATATAATGAATATGTGGCCTGTTAAGGGTCCTGAGTAGGTATGTGCAGTCAGTATCTTCATTAGCTGATGTATGTGGAAGAAGGCAGCCAGATTTCTTCATGTGAAAGTGAAACACACTTAGATCTGTGCAAATCCAGATCTTAGTGTATTGCACTTTCACAAGAAGAAATCCAACCTCGAAAAGAGCCAACGGCCGCAAGCAGCTGCCTAATTCCGCATACGCCACCTAACGAAGATACCGAATTCAAAATACCTAGTCCTGAGAACTGGGTTTGGGAAACACTGCTCTAAGTCTTCCTCACATGTAGTTCTAATAATATTAAAGGGACATTATACACTAGATTTGTCTTTGCATAAATGTTATGTAAGTGATCCATTGATATAGCCCATCTGGAAGTGTTTCTGTAAACATATATAGTTTTGATTATTTTTAAATAACATTGTGCTGATTTAAGAATCCTAAACAAGCCCCAAGGTTTTAGAGGTATACTGATGTCTACAGACTCCAGCTTGCTCCTGTTTGTAAAATGGGTCTTTTCATATGCACGGGAGTGGGGGAGGGTCTGCTCTCAGTCCCTTTCAATGGGTGTCCCAGCCTATCCTCAACAGTGCTAAATTGGGAGCTTCTAATTACGTTTTTAAAAGGTTGTATACTGGATCTTTATATCAGTATCTGTGCATACTGGTGTATACTGTCCCTTTAATGAGAGATAAATTGTACTAAAAAAATCCTCTTTTTTAATTTCTTCTTTCCCATGAAACATAGAAAAAAGTTTATTGCAATGTCCCTTTGATGTCTTTATCGTAAAGAAAATGTTAATTTTATTTATTTCTGTTTAGCAGCGGAATTGTTAATACAACCATCAGTTTCCTCTATAAACTCTTACTCTTTTCCTGACTTATTAGAATAAAATAACCATTGGCCTTTAGTTCAGTTTAGATGGCTGATCAGACATCTACTTAATAATTAGCAAGCAATACAATATAAACTATTTTACAATTAGTAGAATAGGATTTGGCACATATCTGACTTAAGGTTCTAACCCATTGAATGCTGTAATGCAAGGAGAGATGAGAAACTGGCATGTGCCTGGTTCATTAACCACACAGAAGCCAGAGTGAGCTGTGGTATAATTCATAGCATCCATCTCTATCCTCCAAATGGTTTAACATAAGTTGCTGCAACGTATCACAGCACTGACTGTGGGAACTTCTCTGCCCTGTAGAAAGAAGTCAGGCATTGTACCTGCGTCTAGGTAAATTGCAGATGTGGCTCAGGCATATGGGGGAACCGATAAGGATAGATCACTGTAATGTGTAGCAGCTGCCATTAGCTGAGCGTTACCAAACTTGTGATTGCTTGTCATGCAGCGAGGGTCAGGCCCCCAGAAATGTAGACATTTGGGTCTCTCCTGCTAATGTGGGAAGGTGCCTTCCTGACTGAAGACAATTAGCATTTTTCTAACGCTTAGCAGATGTTCTCAGTGCCAAGAGGATGGTACCTAACGCCTACTCAGCCATCTGCTTAGATGGGCAGTGCCTGAGCAAGCAGTAGTGCAGTTAGAGATGCGACTGCCAGAGCAGTCTGCATGGCGAAAGCCCTACTGGCTGATCATTCTGCACTGTGACCCAAGCAGGGAGGTCAAAGGACCATATCTGTAACCATATCTATCACTGGTTTTGTTAAGTAGTTTGTGAGTCTTATATTGTGCACTGTTAACTAGGTATATATTGTACATATCTCTGAAAGGAAAAGTACTGTTACTGAGATAGAAGACAGGGAACCAGATGGCAGGGCAACTACTGTTGGAGCCAACTGATTTATAAACAAGTCAGTGTAATGCAAGGTTCTGAGAGACATTGGCAGTGAATGCACAGTCTGTATGCTTATACATACACATACAGTGTGAGTGTGTATGTGTGTATATGTTTATATACATATACTTCAAGCACATATGTATTGTGTATTTATAGATGTGTAAACACACAACACACATACACAATACTCAGTAACTATTGGTCATGCTAATATATATATATATATATATATATATATATATATATGCATGTGTTTATATCTGCATATAAATAATATGCAGTGCTCAATCAAATATACATGCGGGGAGTGCTAGAACATTCACAAACAACAATTTAACCCAAAGCTTACGGTATTCAAGATGTTAAAATGCAGTGACACACAAGAATGATATTATCCTTAGTTACCCAGAATCCTCATAAGCACTCAAGAAATGATGTCACTGCTGCATAACACACAGCAGTGTTTTAACTTCTTGAATGCTGGGAACACTCAAGCAGCAATGACTTGTGATTGACGCAAATACACAAGGGCAAACAAGGGTTCAGTTGTGCTGCATTACATACGTGTAAAAGTTTAACCATTGTACTGCCTGAAAAACCCATATGACCATTTTAATTTTTTTAATAATAAACACCTAGATTACAAGTTTTGAGCGCTATAGGGAAAGTAAAGAACACCATAAAAGTTGCGTTATTTAACCCCCTATAGCATTGCTATTACAAGTTTTGAAAAACACTGCTTGCGTGTGCGATATGGAGATTTTAAGCGCTGTGTTTGACGTGCTAACACCCTAACATAAACCCCGAGTCTAAACACCCCTAATCTGCTGCCCCTGACATTGCTGATGCCTGCCTAAGTTATTAACCCCTAATCTGCCGCTCCTGATATTGCCGCCGTCTAAATAAAGCTATTAACCCCTAAACCTCTGGTCTCCCACATCACTACCACTAAATAAACCTATTAACCCCTAAACCGCCAGCCCCCCACATCGCAACATCCTAAATTAAACTATTAACCCCTAACCCTAACGTAACCCTAACCCTAACGTAACCCTAACACCCCCTAAATTTAACATAACTAAAATAGATCTAAATTAAACTTACAATTATTAACTAAATAAACCTATTAACCCCTAAACCGCCAGACCCCCACATTGCAACAATCTAAATTAAACTATGTTAACCGCTAAACCTAACCCTAACGTAACCCTAACACCCCCTAACTTTAACATAATTAAAATAAATTAATTAAATTTACAATTATTAACTAAATATTACCTATTTAAAACTAAATACATACTTACCTGTGAAATAAAACCAAAGCTAGCTACAATATAACTAATAGTTACATTGTAGCTAGCTTAGGTTTTATTTTTATTTCACAGGTAAGTTTGTATTTATTTTAACTAGGTAGACTAGTTAGTAAATAGTTATTAACTATTTACTAACTACCTAGTTAAAATAAATACAAACTTACCTGTGAAATAAAACCTAAGCTACTTTACACGAAAACCTATCATTACAAAAAAATAAAAAAAAACTACCATTAAAAAAAAACAAAAAAAACTACCATTACAAAAAAACAAACAAAATTAAAAAAGCCCAATCTAGAATAAACTACCAAGGGCCCTTATTTTGTAGGGCATTGCCCTGAGATAAACAGCTCATTTGCTCCAAAAAAATACAAACACCCCCTAACACTATACAATCCCCCACCCCCCAAACTACCAAGGGCCCTTAAAATTAAAAACTACCAAGGGCCACAAAATTAAAAAAAAAAAATATCTAAGAAACCTAAGCTACCCATTGCCCTAAAGGGCATTTGTATGGGTATTGCCCTTAAAAGGGCATTTAGCTCTTTTACTGCCCAGACCCTAAACTAAAAAATAAAACCCACCCAATAAACCCTTAAAAAAGCCTAACACTAACCCCCTGACGATCCACTTACAGTTTTGTAATTATAATTATATATAGCATATGTACAGCAATTTACCTTTAGGATATGCCCTATAAAGGTTGCTCTGTCTCAGGCTGTTATTGAGCTTGACAAAGACTGCACATCAGGGGAAACGCGTTGCTCAAACCTTTTGATGTTGCCAAGGATCCGTTGTTTGTTGGTTGTACACGTTGGGAGGTTACAAGTGGTAACAGGAGAAATAGAGGACCTCCGGTTTCTGTGTAAAACACACCAAGGAGGCACTTTTCTGTTCAAATAACTGGCCATGAAAGAGGACATTCCCCATACACACCACGGAAGGAACTGATGACAGCTTATACAGATACGGGAACTTCTCCGGTGTAAGTAAGCTTGTACACCTTTACACCTTTATTCAAAGAGCACTGTCTCTTTTCTCTTTCAGCTCATGTTGATTACACGCTAAATTGCCACGGACATTGTTGAAGCAATATGATGAACTTTATTGTTTGTACTTTTATCTGATATGAATTAGTTTTTTTTAGTGTACATTTTTTGAAAATTACATCATCACCAAAACCCCTCATGCCTGATGCCTATTCCCCCCCATTCCTCCAAGGTCTCTACCCCCCAACTCTGTATATACCTGTTGATAATTACATTATCACCCAAACCTCTCATGCCAGATGCCTTGGGTTCAAACTTGAGTCAGACCTTTCATTCGCTTACACATCCAGTCACTGGCCAATTTCTATTGTTTCACATAAAAACATCTCCAAAGTTCACTGCTTCTTCACACAAGAAACAACTAAGATTTTAACTCTCTTATCATTTCCCGCCTTGACTATTGCAACTCCATCCTCTCTGGTCTCATCTAGCTGCTGTCTTTCCCCATTACAATCCATAATAAATGCTCTGCCAGGCTGATCTTCCTTACTTGTCACTCCTCATCTGCTGCACCTCTTGGTCACTCTCTTCACCTCTATCCTCCCGGATAAAATTCAAAACCTAACTCTAACATTCAAGTCCCTCAATATCACTGATCCCCCTATATTTCTGCAGTTGTCTCAAGATACTCTCCCACCCGTCCTCTTCACTCTGCCCATGACCATTTTCTCTTCTCCTCTTTTGTTATCTCCTCACATTTTTGTGTAACTCTCTGCCTCACTCCACAAAGTTTCAAGTGTTTCTTATATAGTCTGCTGTTCAGTGATGCATACAATCTATTCTAACCTTTTCTTACCCCAGTTCATCTCCCTTTTTTGTAAGTTTGCACCCCCTTAGCTTGTACGCTTATGAGCCCAGATGTTTTGTAGATCACCAGTTAGCAACTCTTGGTATGTCTATCCATTTATCTGGTCCATACTTTTCCCCTTAGAAATGCCACCTTTTGTATATTATAGCTATATTTATAGCCGCAGAATCTGTTAGCACTCTATAAATAAATGCTAATAATAATTTGGCTCTTATTAACATGCACATCACAGAGGTTTGACCCATCAATGACTGCTAGTACCGCATAAGACAGTGATTTCATCACGCTTTTTAGCTGCAAGTAACACAACTTACTGGTCTGGTGATATTATTTAAGAACACACACAGAGAGAAATGCACTCACAGGAACGAACAACCAGCTCAATACCATTGTTAGCCTGTTCTATGGCGATTTACCACCTGGGTGCAACTTCTTGGGTGATGGGGGAAACCAGACGTGGACTCCTTGCCCAGTGTACTTAGAGGAATGTGGCTGCACCTCACTGACGAGGCCCATAGAAGGCCGAAACGATCGTCTGGGGTTGTCATGTTCCTTGTTCAGAGGAGAATTGCCTGGTATTTCGGGGCTGGACTGACCTTACTTGGCGGGATCAGACTGATATACTTCAGGAAAGTTTTCTTCTGTGAAAAGCACACTGGTCTAAAAGAGGCTGCTTCCGGGTGGTAAATCGCCATAGAACAAGCCACTGAGCTGTTGTTCGTTCCTGGTAGAGCGCTTCTCTCTTTGTATGCAAATTATTATGACCCTGGGGAAGTCTCCCTATGGGTGATGGGGGAAACCAGACGTGGACTCCTTGCCCAGTGTGCTTAGAGGAATGTGGCTGCACCTCACTGACGAGGCCCATAGAAGGCCGAAACAATCTTCTGGGGTTGTCATGTTCCTTGTTCAGAGGAGAATTGCCTGGTATTTCGGGGCTGGACTGACCTTACTTGGCGGGATCAGACTGATATACTTCAGGAAAGTTTTCTTCTGTGAAAAGCACACTGGTCTAAAAGAGGCTGCTTCCGGGTGGTAAATCGCCATAGAACAAGCCACTGAGCTGTTGTTCGTTCCTGGTAGAGCGCTTCTCTCTTTGTATGATATTATTTAAGAAGGCTTGTCAGAATTTACATGCTATTTAATGTTTGATTGGGAACTTACACCGTGGCTTTAACTGTTTGCCACTGAATTTAATATTTTTTTAATTGAAAAAAATGAATTTGTGTTCACCCTTAAAGAGACAGTCTACACCAGAATTTGTATTGTTTAAAAAGATAGATAATCCCTTAATTACCCATTCCCCAGTTTTACATAACCAACAGTTATATAAATATACTTTTTACCTCTGTGATTTCATTATATCTAAGCCTCTGCAGACTGCCCCCTTATGTCAGTTCTTTTGACAGACTTGCATTTTAGCTGAAGTGCTGACTTCTAGGTAACTTCAAAGGTATGAGCACAATGTTATCTATATGGCACATATGTACTAACACCCTCTAATTGTGAAAAAGTTTCAAAATGCATTCAGATAAGAGACGGCCTTCAAGGGCTAAGAAATTGTACTGACGCAATACAGATGCGTCTTTTTAAGCCGACTATCAGAGATGCCGAAGTGTGGAGCAGCATTGGAGGATTTTAAACAAACGCTGAAGTTGCAAGTGGATCGTCTGTGGAAATAGCAGTGACATCTGGCCATCAGCCAGTGGAGAACGGTGAGGAGCCGTTTTTGTATCTGACCACCCGTGAGCTTCTTAGACACATTTTATCTGTACCTTTAATTAAATGTAGTGTTTTTATCTATTCTTAGAGGAATCTGCGCTTCTGTTTTACTAACAAAAAAGGAAAAGACTGCACTCACTGGATTTATATGTCAGGGTTTATTTATGTATTTATATATATATATATATATATATATATATATTATATATATATAAGTATGGACAAAGTGCACTCCAAACCTTATTTTGAACAGCCCTGGGTGCAGCAAACAATATGTGTAGTTCGACAGAAGAAAGCGCAATCCTAAGGGCTTACTTGAAGATCCACTTTATTTTGTGAACGTATATATATATATATATATATATATATATATATATATGTGTGTATTATATATATGTATGTGTGAGAGAGAGAGAGAGCCTGGAGTGTGGCATGCATGTAATAGACAAATACATTTTGATGTATCTACTCTCAATCCATTTTGAGCTTTGCAGAGTCACCTTCATGGAATGGAATAATTGGTATTGTGTTTTATGCTCTCCAAACACCGAATTCTGACCTTGACAAAGTGTGATATTAAACTGCAAACTGAGATTTTAAGGTTTTTTTTTTACTGGTATTGTAATTGCTGCTGACTGTTCAGCCTTAGCTCAGGGACAGAATTATACTCTAATTTCTTTCTGTTTCTTTAGAAAAATTAAGCACTCTCATGTGATTGGGAAGTCCTATGTTCCCTGACCCTGTATTTCATCACACAAACAGAGCAGTGTTTTATCTCTAAATATCTTGGAACCCCCTAGTGCATTAATGGGATGTTCTATCCAACGGGATCACATAACTGCAGTTTCATATCTTTACAATTAGATGGGTGTTCACAGCAAGCGTCCCATACAATATACAGCAGGTATAATCATGTGGGCAGAAATTAATCTCAACATTTTAACTACCAAGCAGATATCCCAAGTTTTCCAAAGATTCGTCCTGGGGAGTAGTCTGTGCACAAGGAGGATATTCTAGTAATGTTCCAGAAATGTGGGGGGCAGAAATAAATAGATGTGATGGCAATAAGGAAAAACTTGATAATCTTTTCAGATTATAGCTACATACATTATCTCATAAAAAAAATCATGTAATGCTTCTTTTAGGTCTATAAAGCAAACTGCTTAAAACACAATTATTAAAATATTTGCCAGTATTTTGCCAGCAAGATTTAATGTTGTAAGGCAGCAAAGGGTTCAGTTATGTTATTGTTTTCTAAATCAGAAGCTGTCTCCAGATTACTGTATATTTTAACATAAATCATATTACGTTGTATTAGTAATTCAAGCCTATTTACATATATTGATATGAATATTCCTAGCAAATTATTTAATTAAAGAAACAGTACACTGAAAGCTTTAGGAGTATGCTTCGGGTAAGATATTCACAATTTTTGCTGCATTCATTTTTAATATTCTGAATTCATAATTTCCCATAATTAAAATATTGTATGTGCTACTTCCAGGAGTTATAAGGATGTTGTTATATTGGTCTTAGGAAGGAGTATTCTTTTATTACTAGCTAGATATATGCACAGACACAAAAACGTTTTTTCAGGCAAATGGTTACATACAGCTGTGTCTCACACCTGAAAAGAGTTTTTGAGGCAGTTGCAAAAAGAATGGCTTAAAGGAATAGTAAAGTAAAAATTAAACTTGCATGATTCAGATAGAACATGCCATTTTAAGACACTTTTAAATTCACTTCTATTTTCAAATGTGCTTCATTCCCTTGATATCCCTTGTTGAAAAAGAATACGCACATATCCTACACAAGTGGAAGCTAGTTGCTAATTGGTGCCTGCACACATTTGTCTCTTGTGATTGGCTAACTAGATGTGTTCCGCTAGATGCCAGTAGTGCAATGCTGTTCTTTCAGCAAAGGATAACAAGATAATGAAGCACATTTGATAATAGAAGTAAATTGTAAAGTTGTTAAAAATTATATGTTCTATAGTATACAACTCATGAAAGAAAATTTTGGGGTTTCCTGTGTCTTTAACTGTCAGGATACTTTCTCACAGCAAGCTGATCTTTTGGTCAGGCATTTAGGGGAAAGAGGTTATTCTAACCAAATAATATTAAAGCTTTTGAAAAGCTTTGAAAAATGTAGAATAGATAGACTTATTGAAGGAAAAGCAAAAGGAGGATGACTCTATGATTAAGGGAGTTCATTTTGTTACTCAATTCAGTGATTAGTGGCACCAGGTGTGTAATATCATACACATTTTCTCCTTTTTGCAGCAGATGATGGCTTAGTGGAGGTAGTAAAGGAGAGTGGTAGATATTCATATATAAGAGGTAGGACTACTGGTAATGGTGTTGCTCCCTCACAACTAAGAGGTGTTAATGTTACAGAAAGCTCTTGACTCTATTTTAAGAGAGTCTATAGGTGTAGCTGCTGGATGAAGCTTTTTCTGGACAGTTACTGAAGAAACTTTTCAGCAAAAAACATGTATGAATTGTAGTACAACATATTCAATATATTTGCAGAGTGTAAATTCCAATATGTGGGCCTCACTACATGTGAGTTTGGGAGAACCTTTGTCTAACATCAAAATAATGAGGCTTTCTACACCTTTTATACAACATTTCACTGTGTCACAACCAGTAGCAGTTTATATAAAAGACCACAATTACAGAATGGCTTTTTGCAACAGTTGTTAGAGAGGTTGCAGTAACTTAATATTGAAGTACTTGTCTCTGTGAAATAACTGGTCAGTACTTTGGAGATATATATGTGTATGCTGAGAGTGGAAGCCAACAGGAACTGATATACAGTTTATACACTCCCTGCAATTGCTTTAATTGGTAAAGCTGAATATACAGCTCCTAGGAGAGAAGCAGCATATTACAAGAGGGTGTGATAGAGGCTCAGGAGCAGAGTTGGTAAGCTGGAAACAAACTGATAATGCAGCATACAATGAACAGTTCTTTAGGAAAGTATGAATAACAGGATCTGTTTGTTACTGTTAAGCAGTTTAGAGAGAAAGGATGTGGAGCAGATATTGCAATTTTAGTAAGCTTCATAGGAGGCTGAGATAGGAGAGGTCAGATAGACTGCTGAATGAAATGACAGGCAGATTAAGCAAACAGTTCAATGAGAGAAACACTGGGCAATAATACTTGCTGTTAGATGACAAGATGCCAATAAGTAGAATAAGGTAGAAGTAATGTGATGGTATGTAAAGTAGAATTCCTCACAGGACAAAATCTGTTCAGGACAATAGAAACACTGAGATACTGCTGCAGCTTGTGAGATATTCAAGCACCAAATAGTAACAGGTGCACAGCTTTGTAGAAATCCAAGTACAGTACAATCCGGACTGCTTGGGGATTTGCCCGGTCCGTATTTTCGGATTTTCCGGATTCTCGGACATCGCTGATAAAATACCTGTAAATAATAAAGAAGATGTGTTAATGTTTTTTTTATTATAAATAAATACTATACAGATTACCTTGTTTATTAAAATAGAGTACTGTACCTGCATATGTACATTCGTTTCCGTTACAAGTATTTCTTCGGCACATGCTGAACTGCTTGTTCACAGAGCGCTAACATTTGATGTGCCCGGTGAACCGCTTGTGGACGGAGCTTCTACTGGGCCTGGTGATTTCAGAGTGTTTCTCCTCTGCTTCTGTTTAGACCCCTTATCCACTTTATGAAACATTGGTACAGTACACTACTGTACAATACAGTACAGTATACAGGTATAACGGTACTCAGCAGTGTAAAGATGGTAAATACCTGCACAGGTACCGGTCATGTATGGCAAACTGTAGTGTGCAGTTGTGGAGCTCAGATTTCTCTCTTCCTTTGCGTGCCATCGATTGTTGCCGCTCTGAAAGCTAATTTGCGCATGCACAGTAACAAACCAACACCCGGAAGTTGTAATCACTCCAGAGTCCGGATTCTCAGGTTGTCCGGATTCCTGGGGTCTGGATTTTTGGAGTTGTACTGTAGAGGGATGGAGATTGAAAGTACACGTCTTAAAGAGATATTACACCTTGAGATACACCACAAATCCCAATAGTTTAAGATGGACCATTATTGAGGGAGTGGGACCACAAACAAACAAAAGATGATAGTTTTATTAGCGAAAAAATATAAATCTTTTGGACATTTAGACTAAATATTAGGGTTCCTAGAGATTTTAATTCCAAATATGACCTAATTAAGTTTTGATATAATTTGGTTAGGTTTAAAACTAGAACATCATCCTTTATACACTTGCATTTTGCATTCTATGAATGGTAACCCTGAGACATTTATATATGTTATGTTTTATGAATGGAGCCCCTTAGTATGAATAATTTAGGTTTAAAAGCTGATATCAATGTGTATATCTAGTAGTTTTCCGTTTCTAGGGTTTTAAGTTAAAACACTTTGTATTGTGGACTATGCTGGGTAAGATGAAATGTTCATAACATTAAAGTTATTTGTCTATTGAGTTTTATCTAAGTAACAAATATAGGTACATTATGAAATGTTGCAATTTCTTTGAAAGAAACGATATCTTGTGATTATAAATTAACAAAAGCACGTTAATGTTCAAAATGATTCACCTGCACATATATTTATTCAACTATGCATTCTGTGTAGAAGGAATTAATTGCAAATTAGAATATACATTCCAGCATGGCTCTTAAATTCCAGCATGGCTGTTTTTTGGATCATAGAAGTAAATACATAATTCAGTCACAAAACTGGCGCGCTTTCCGCCACTTGCAGGGACTCCTTAAGGCGTTTCTTTAGCCGGACACTTGACTTGCTCCCGACAGGACAGCAACTCTTGTGCAGGAAGCGGTGTGATCTGCCCAACACACCAGGAAATGACATCAATACATAGGATGCTTCTGCACTCTTGCTTGTCCAGTAAGTATAAAAGCTACTGACAGGCAGATAGAACAATCCTTTATTGCTTAAATCAAGGCAATACACAGCAAAATAAAATCATCATACAATGAAGGTCACAGAGTAACCATGCATACACGTTTCATGCGGGTTCATTTAAATAAATGTTGGTGCAATACTGCCCCCTGCAAATTTGCAGCCAATTGGCCACTAGCAGGGGGTGTCAATCAACCTGATCGTATTCGATTGGGCTGATTGCTGTCTGCCACCTCAGAGGTGGAGGACGAGTTAAGAAGCAGCGGTCTTAGGACCGCTGCTTCTTAACTTCCACTTCAGTCGGAACTGAAGCGGAGAGGGTCGGAAGCAGCATTCGCTGCTTCATAAATAGACCCCATTTTTTATTTTTTTATTACATTTAGAAAAATAAATCATATTTATTTAAAGCATTTTATTTTGTCTTGTCATTTTGACTCTTAAATTAAAATTTCATGATTCAGATAGAGAATGTAATTTTAAACAATTTTCCATTTTACTTTTATCACCAATTTTGCTTTGTACTCTTGGCATTCTTAGTTGAAAGCTAAACCTAGGTTCATATGCTAATGTCTTAGCCCTTGAAGGCCGCCTCTTCTCTTAGGGCATTTTGACAGTTTTTCACCACTAGAGGATGTTAGTTCATGTGTGTCATATAGATAACACTGTGCTCATGCACGTGGAGTTCAGGTGAGCCAGCTCTGATTGGCTAAAATGGATGTCTTTCAAAAGAACTGAAATAAGGGGGCAGTTTGCAGAGGCTTATATACAAGATAATCACAGAGGTAAAATGTGTATTTATATTATATATATATATATATATATATATATATATATATATATATATATATATATATATATATATAAAACTATCTTGGTTATGAAAAACTAGGGAATAGGTAATAAAGGGATTATCTGTCTTTTAAACAATAACAATTCTGGTGTAGACTGTCCCTTTAAACCTTATTTAATTAATGAATACATTGACATCACCCTCCACATTCAGGCCATGGAGTACTCTAGTATTCAAATTGTATATCCATTGAACTTCTTTTCTGTTCAATACCTTTTCTCTATCGCCCCCTCTGGCCAAAATTGGAACATTATCTATTACCTGTACCTTACCAACCTTATTCAACTGGTAAGGGCAAAAGTTAAAACAAATACATATCCGTTATCTTCCATCCATCAAATCCGTTACAGTGTTCCCCATTCATCTATCCTCCACACAACCCAGGCAAAATCTCACCGTGACCGTGTTCTTTCTGAAGTTCAATCTGAAGTTACACATCTAGTCTCCGCTACTGCTTGACATTGAAAGCAGCTCCCACAGGAGACAATTACCATAGAGTGTGCGCAGGAGACCACGGGTAGTACCCTTACACCTCCCATCCTCCCGACTTCATCGCTGACCAGGAAACGCAACTGATGTCACAAAAACAAACAACTACTCATTGGACAGGCTATAACACGCCCCTGGACTGTCACAGTATTTTTAAATAAAGAACAAAATACTGCCACAAAACCCTGTAGCACCAGCCCAGCGGCAGCGCTGTTTGGGAGGGAATACCAATACTGACACACTTTTCTTCTCCCCCAAATCTGCCGCCCCCACCCCCAAATCTGCCGCACTAGGCACTGGTCTTGTTGGCCTAGGCTATAACACGCCCCTGAATTGTGCAAATCTTATTATACTCTAGGCTATACTGGGTGATAAACCTAAGCTTACCCTCTCCCTGCTGACTTCTCCTAGAGTACTGGCCAGATTTGTTTTTAGATTTTATTAATGTCTCCCTAGTCACACTATACACTTCTCTTTTACTCTTCTTCAGAAGTGTCCTTTCATATTGCCTATCCTCAACTCCTGCCATTATACTTACTGGAAAAGCAAGAAGGCGGAAGCATCCTATGGGGTCGATTTATCAACCCGTCAATGCTGCAGTTTTTCAGGAAACAGGAGTTAAGAAGCAGCGGTCTTAAGACCGCTGCTCCTTAACTCGTCCGCCACCTCTGAGGTGGCGAACAGCAATCAGCCCGATTGGATACGATCCGGTTGATTGACACCCCCTGCTAGATTGGCCGCAAATCTGCAGGAGGCGGCATCGCACAAGCATTTCACGAGAAATGCTTGTGCAATGATAAATACTCTGTCGGCATTTATCGATGTCCGCTCACACTATGATAAATCGGCCCCTATGTATTGATAAATACATAATTCACCTTGCACAAAATTCATAAAGGCTAATTAATGAAAGGAATTATAATGTAAGGTTTTTCAAATATGGGTATGTAGTTTATACATCATCTGGTTTTAACCTATGAGAAAATTAGTAAATGTTTTAAAAGATATGTTTAATTGGAGTGGAACTATACAGCTATGAAAAAAGGCTAATATCAAAAACACATAAGCAGCAATAGTGACGTTATGTATTTATTTCGGTACATTGTACCTTTGTATATGTGTATTTTAAACAATTTTCAATAATGGTGAAATTTTATAACATATTGCACAAACTGTGGTGCTCCTCACCCATTTCACTGGTCACAGTGAGTAGAGCACATGTGCATTAAGTAACCATGTAACCCTGCCCAGTCATCTCCAGATGATGTCTCCAACCCAGTCTGTGGTTTGAATAAGGAAAGACAAACAGGAGAGCAGGCACAAAAAAGTAGAGTGCAAGTTAGAAACGAGTATACAGTCTCCAGTCGGTTACGGATCTCATGACCGGACCAGAAGAGAGATCACAGGTCAGTGTGATGTGAAATGAGATCAGTAAGCTAAGCTATGGAGGGCTTCCATGTTCATGGGATGCAGTAATAGCAATATTAAGAGGTGAGACTGAGGGAGTGTGGGTCACAGGATAAGAAGATATAGAAAATAATTTTCAATATAAGGAGATACACACTGACTCTCAGGTTGCTGTCATTCCACTTATCCTAAGCAAACACATTTGTAGCCTGGCAGATCCTTGGTCATGAAAAAGTAAATCATATTCATTATTGGGGTCATTCAGAATTTATTTAACAAATATGTTTGTTTGCTATTTCCCATAGATAATGTCTTTAGGATAGCAGAAGAGCTGCTGGACAGTAACATAAATTTAAAGTAGTAGCTACTGCTACTGTGAGACACCAGCAGCAGCACAAAAAAATAGGTATTTTTAAAGTGTTTTTTTTTTAATGGGGTCAGGATTGTCAAGAATAAAATTGAGCTTTACATACTATTGGCTGACATATAAATAAATCAACTGGCAAGAACGTTGCTGGATTATTATTGAATAATTTAAATTTGAACCCTTTCCCACCTACAGAAAAGCATTTAGCAGATTTAAAGCATTTAAAGTAATTGTTTTAACCACATAAATGAATCAACTACAATTTTTGTATCATACCTTCATTTGTTTATCCTTTGTGGACAAATGCAATAAATATGGATTTTTTTTCAATATTATTCCTACAAGGTTGACTTGAAAAAGGGATTGTTATGCTTTTGTTGTAGTAATTTCTTTAAAGGTCTATGCTTCTTTTTGTCTTTTCTCCTATTTTTTTCCACCCAAGAGTTATTAAAAATGTAAAAATGGGCAGAGGACAATTCGTCTGTCTCCTGCTTTGTCAAAGGGAACTTGGCTTTCAGATGTAATTCTTGTGGCCAGACAGAATTATTGGCTACATCCTCAGAATTGAAAAGTTCTGAAATATTATTTGGAAGTTAATTATAAAATCAACAGGGTTAATCATCTTTTTGTTCTACTTTCTGGTGCTTGAAAAGTGCCATAAAGTTTTCTTTTGAGACCGCTGCCTGTACAGTGAGGTCTTGAAAACACTGTCTGTTTAGTGAGGTGTTAAGACAGCTGTCTGTACAGTGAGGTCTTGAAAATGCTGTCTGTAAAATGAGGTCCTGAGACCATTGTCTGTACAGTGAGGTGTTAAAAACTCTGTCTGTACAGTGAGGTCTTAAAACCGCTGACTGTACAGTGAGTTCTTGAAAACAGTGAGGTTATTTATTATGAAAATGGATACTTATAAAATATTAAATGTTTCAATATAAACATTAAACAAACATGTCCAATATACCCATCATGTTCATATACAAATGGCATTGATATTGTTTACAAAGTGGTGAATTCAAAACAACTGTAATGTAGCCTGAAAAAGTGTAAAAAATGGCTATTTTATATGCCAGATTTGGTTCGATTCCTGATAAGAAGTGAAAACTTGTTCACAGCTTTTGGAGTTAACAGGCCAAATCCATTTTGGATTATGATACCTTGAAAAATGATCTTCCCATGTCACCCGAAAGTAAAATCTCGTTATCTGGAGCAGATATCATAAAGATCGTGATTGAGGCCCTTGTTGTAGTAATTTGATTTGATTGGTTTCCTTTCTCTTGTCCCGAGAATGAGTTCTTGATAATCTCAGATCCATTCTTCTTATATTGTCCACCACTCTCTCTTATAGGGGGCTGAAGCATGATTGGTGCAGTGGACCTAATGACTCTTCTCAGCCAGGCTTGGTTGGGATATAACAGCCCATTTAATAAAGATTTAAAAAGATGATGGGGTGCTTTATTTTTTCCCTGTTTGTATTATGGAGCTTTTAAAGATTACGCTTGATGCCTCAATGCCTCTCTCCAGCTGCTCCAGTACTCAGCATGTGTGTAGTGCCCCAATGGTTTCTTGACCAATGAACTGGAAAAGAACTACTGCATTCTCCAAGTCAAACAACAAAAAGAGATGGGTGTTTGTAATCTATTCAAACACCACTTGCCTTCCTTCAAAATGTCACATCTTTAATAAAAAGTCCTTGACTTGCTTGAACAGAGTGTGTGCCGGCTTTTTTTTCCTTTAGAAGTAGGACATGACCTAATATGTAAGAGGTGTTGAGTCAAGGTTGCAAGCCTGAGCCTTTGCTTTACAAGGCTTATCTTCTCATGTACATATGTCCTAATTAGTGTAGTTTCATATAACCCACACACACCCTTTACATTTTAATGGAAACATAAATAATTAATCTTGTCTTCATCCATACTATACTTATAAATATAATTAAAAATACTTTTGCTTTTTAGTCTCATTCTTTTTGTTCATCTCCACATGATAGATTGGTGAATTAAGGCCGTCCTATTTGTTCTGTGCTGATACACAAACAAGAGAAAATAGGGATCACTTTCTAGTCGTTATGCTTGCTTATTGGTGGGTAAATGTCAGCCAACAATAACCAAGCGTTATCTATGGTGCTGAACCTTAAATGGGCTGGCTGCTAAGATTTGCATTCCTGCTTTTAAAATAAAAATAGCAAGAGAACAAAGAAAAATTGATAACAGGAGTAAATTAGAAAGTTGCTTAAAATGTAATGCTCTATCTGAATCATGAAATAAATTTTTTTGGGTCCAGTGACCCTTTAAGGGAGAGTTCTTTCAAGTGTGGGCGATAACCTCGTGCGCATGAATAGGTAACTAATTAATTTACAATTGCTGTAGCTCAAAGGGAATTTGCCATAAGAGGTCATATAAGCTGCTTTTTGGAGTATGCAGTATATATGATTATTAGGAAACTTTCAGCTAGATTACGAGTTTTGAGCACTATAGGGAAATTAACGATCGCCACAAAAGCGGCGGTATTTCACCTCCCTATAGCGCTGCTATTACAGGTTTTGTAAAACCCGGCTTGTGCAGGCAATATGGTGGCGTTGCGCTCTAACACCCTAACATAAAAAACACGTCTTAACACTCCGAATCTGCCGCCCCGACATCGCCGCCACCTACATAATGTTATTAACCCCTAATCTGCCGCCCTCGACATCCACCTACATAATGTTATTAACCCCTAATTTGCCGCCCTTAACATCTCCGCCACCTACATTACAGTTATTAACCCCTAAACTGCTGGCTCGAACATCGCTGCCCCCTAAATACACTTATTAACCCCTAATCTGCCAGACTTACCATCGCCGCCACCTACATTAGTTATTAACCCATAATCTGCTGGCCCGAACATCACCACCACCTACCTACACTTATTAGCCCCTAATCTGCCGTCCCCAATGTCGACACCACTATACTAAAGTTATTAACCCCTAAACCTCTGGCCTCCCACATCACTAACACTACATAAATATATTAACCTCTAAACCTAACCCTAACGTAACCCTAAGCATAAGTCTAACCCTAACGTAACCCTGAACCTAACCCTAACACCCCCTAACTTAAATATAATTATTGCATTCTATCTGCTGATTGGAATAGCCAATAGAATGCAAGCTCAATCCTATTGACTGATTGGATCAGCCAATAGGATGAAAGCTCAATTCTATTGGCTGATTGCAACAGCCAATAGGATTTTTTCACCTTTAATTCCTATTGGCTTATAGAATTCTATCAGCCAGTTGTTATGTAAGGGACGCCATCTTGGATGACATCACTTAAAGGGAAACTTCATTCTACAGCGGTGATTGGAAGAAGAGGATGCTCCATGCTGGATGTCTTGAAGATGGTCCCGCTCCGCTCCGGATGGATGAAGATAGAAGATGCCGTCTGGATGAAGACTTCTGCCCGCTTGGATGAAGGCTTCTGCCTGCTTGGATGAAGACTTCTGCCGCCTGGATGAGAATGGATGTCTGGTCTTCGAAAAACTGTAAGTGGATCGTCGGGGGTTAGTGTTAGGTTTTATTGGGTGGGTTTTAATTGTAGAGTAGGGTTTTGGGCAATGTAAAAGAGCTAAATGCCCTTTTAAGGGCAATGCCCATCCAAATGCCCTTTTCAGGGCAATGGTTAGCTTAGGTTTGTTTAGATTTTTTTATTTGGGGGGTTTGGTTGTGTGGGTGGTGGGTTTTACTGTTGGGGGGTTGTTTGTATTTTTTTTTACAGGTAAAAGAACTGATTTCTTTGGGGCAATGCCCCACAAAAGGCCCTTTCAAGGGCTATTGGTAGTTTAGTTTAGGCTAGGGTTTTTTTTTTATTTTGGGGGGCTTTTTATTTTGATAGGGCTATTAGTTTAGGAGTAATTCGTTTTTATTTTGGATAATTTTGTTGTTTATTTTGTGTAATTTAGTGTTTATTTTTTTTGTAATTTAGATAATTGTATTTGATTAATTTCATTTTTTTATTTTAGTGTAATGTTAGTTTTTAGTGTAAGGCAGGTTAGGTTTTATTTTACAGATAACTTTGTATTTATTTTAACTAGGTAGTTAGTAAATAGTTAAAGGGAAAGTCAAGTCCAAAAGAACTTCCATGATTTAAATAGGGCATGTAATTTGAAACAACTTCCAAATTTACTTTTATCACCAATTTTGCTTTGTTCCCTTGGTATTCTTAGTTGAACGCTAAACCTAGGAGGTTCATATGCTAATTTCTTAGACCTTGAAGACTGTCTCTAATCTGAATTCATTTTGACCACTAAAGGGCATTAGTTCATGTGTTTCATATAGATAACATTGAGCTCATGCTCGTGAAGTGACATAGGAGTGAGCACTGATTGGCTAAAATGCAAGTCTGTCAAAGAACTGAAATAAGGGGGCAGTCAGCAGAAGCTTAGATACAAGGTAATTACAGAGGTAAAACGTCTATTATTATAACTGTGTTGGTTATGCAAAACTGGGGAATGGGTAATAAAGAGATTATCTTTCTTTTTAAACAACACAAAATTTGGTGTTGACTGTCCCTTTAATAACTATTTACTAACTGGTCTACCTAGTTAAAATAAATACAAACTTAACTGTAAAATAAAAATAAAACCTAAGCTAGCTACAATTAGTTATTTTGTAGCTAGCTTAGGTTTTATTTTACAGGTAAGTATGTATTTAGTTTTAAATAGATTATTTAGGTAATAATTATAAGTTTTATTTAGATTTATTTTAATTATATTTAAGTTAGGGGGTGTTAGGGTTAGGGTTACGTTAGGGTTAGACATAGCCTTAGAGTTATGTTAGGGCTAGGTTTAGGGGTTAATATATTTATGTAGTGATGCGGGAGGGTGGCGGTTTAGGGGTAATAGGTTTATTATAGCGGTGGTGTGGGCGGACGGCCGATTAGGGATTAATAATATTTAAATAGTGTTTGCGATGCGGGAGGACGGTGGTTTAGGGGGTTAATAAGTTGATTATAGTGGGGACGATGTCGGGGAGCGGCGGAATAGTGTTTAATACATTTTTTAAGTGGCGGTGATGTCCTGAGCTGCAGATTAGGGGTTAATTAATTTATTATAGTGTTTGTGATGCGGGAGTTCCTCGGTTTAGGGGTTAATAGGTAGTTTATGGGTGTTAGGGTACTTTTTAACACTTTAGTTATGAGTTTTATGCTACAGCTTTAGACTTTAGATGGCGGTACGAATCTTATCAGTATAAGGTGTACCGCTCACTTTTTGGCCTCCCAGGCAAACTTGTAAAACCGACGCTATGAAAGTCCCATTGAAAAAGGACTTTTTAAAAAGTGCGGTACTGACGTTGCGTGACGGCCAAAAAGGTGTGCGGTACACCTATACCTACAAGACTCGTAATAGCAGCGTTAGGAAGCATAACTAATAACGCAAAATTTGTAATCTAGCTGTTTGTCAATATGTAGGTCAAACTATTAGTTTTCTTAAAGGGCCACTAAAACCAAAATCTTTCTTTCATGATTCAGATAGAGAATACAAATTTAAACAACATTACAATTTACTTCTACTATTTATTTTGCTTCATTTTTTAGATATCCTTAGTTGAAGAAAAAGCAATGCACATGGTGAGCCAATCACACAAGGCTTCTATGTGCAGCAACCAATCAGCAGCTACTGAGCATATCTAGATATGCTTTTCAGCAAAGAATATCAAGAGAATAAAACAAATGAGATAATAGAAGTAAATTAGAAAGATGTTTAGAATTGCATTCTCTTTCTAAATCATGAAAGAAAAAATGTGGGTTTCATGTCCCTTTAAGGACAGAATTAGCAAAAGTTTGTTGTCCCTAGAAGAAAAGAAGCCTTGTATGACTATAGAGTTATTTTCATGTACATGGAAGAAATATGTACATGATATTTCTGTGTAAATTTTTTTTGCTATAATTTTACCTTAAAGGGACACTGAACCCAAATTTTTTCTTTAAAGGGACATAAAACACAAATTTTTTCTTTCATGATTCAGAAAGAGCATGTGAGTTTACTTCTATTATTTAATTTGCTTCCTTCTCTTGTTAGCCTATGCTGAAAGGTTTATCTGGGATAGCTCAGCGCAGCAAAGAACCTAGGTTCTAGGTTCTGATTGGTGGATGCATATATATACAGAATGTCATTGGCTCACTCACACATGTGTTCAGTTAGAAACCAGTAGGGAATTGCTGCTGCTCCAACAAATGATACCAAGAGAATGAAGCAAATTTGGTAATAAAAGTAAACTGGAAAGTTGTTTAAAATTGTATGTTCTACCTAAATCATGAAATAATTTTATTGTGTTTCATGTCCCTTTAATTATTCAGATAGAGCAGATAGAGCATGTAATTTTGAGCAACTTTCTAATTTACTCCTACTAACAAATTTTCTTCTCTTACTCCATCTCTTACTATCTTTATTTAAAAAGCAGGGATTTAAAGCTTAGGAGCCAGCCCATTTTAGGTTCAGCACCCTGGATAGCACTTGCTTAATGGTGGCTACATTTAGCAAACCAGTAAGCAAGCACAACCCAGGTTTTCAACCTAAAATGGACCGGCTCTTAAGCTTTAAATTCCTGCTTTTTAAATAAAGATAGCAAGTGAATGAAGAAAAATTGATAATAGGAGTAAATTAGAAAGTTGTTTAAAATTGCAAGCGCTATATGAATGATTAAAGAAAAAATGTGGGTTCAGTAACCCTTTAAGATGTTAGTATAAAAGTTTAGTTATGCATAGTGAAAAAACCTTTGTAATATACTTTTATTATTTATTTTACCTCTTTTTTGTGTATTTTAGATATGAAAATTGAATAACAATTGCAGCAAACAATATGTTAATTTGTTTTGTTTTTTAAATGTTTAGACTTGGCTGATGTCTATATCAAGACAGCAGAAATGCTTTGTAATTTGCCATTTGTTTGGGGATAACAGATTCCCCTGAAATAGAAAGAAAGACAATGAGCTGATGGTTTTGGGGTATAAAAAGAGAATTAGTACTTGAACTCTGGAGTAATCAGAATTTACAGTGGTAATCCCTCATTGGCTGTATATATTGAGTACATTGACTACAGCAAGGTAGTGTGTGCATGCATTTACCACTCTCTTTTCACTGTTATTAAGGGAAACAATAGGTTGCTTTTTAATAACAATACCTTGTTTATATTGTTTTCATGTTTCTCAACCGCGGCCCTCAAGTAACCCCAACAGACTAGGTTTTCATTATAGCTGAACTAGAGCACAGGTGAAGTGATCAGCTGATCAGTAACCTTGGTAACTAAACTGCTCTCACCCATCAGATGATTATTTCAGCTATAATGGGGACATAAACGTGACATCTTAGGGGTATTTGAGGACCACGGTTGAGAAACACTGCTCTATGGGATAGCATGCTGGAAACGGACACTGATAGGGCATACACTGGTAAAAACTAGGAGAATGCCTGCTAAGAAGCTTTAAAGGAATAGTTTAGTCAAAATAAACTTTCATGATTCAGAGAGAGCATGCAATTTTAATCAACTTTCTAATTGACTCCTACTTTCCTTTTTTCTTTGTTCTCTTGCTATCTTTATTTGAATTTATGCTTAGTAGCCGGCCCATTTTTGGTTCAGCACCTGGTTAGCGCTTGCTGAATGGTGGCTACATTTAGACACCAATCAGAAAGTGATACCCAGGTGCTGAACCAAAAATTTGCTGGTCCCTATGCTTACATTCTTGCTTTTTCAAATATAGATACCAAGAGAACAAATTAAAAATGATAATAGGAGTAAATTAGAAAGTTGCTTAAAATTGTATGCTCTATCTGAATCATGAAAGTTTAATTTTGACTTTTAAGGTCAGAGTTTGAGATAGGTCCAAGTAAATGAGGATTCTAGATTTTGAATCAGAAGGATTAAGTTAAAGGGACAGTCAAGTCCAAAAAAAACTTTCATGATTTAAATAGGGAATGTAATTTTAAACAATTTTCCAATTTACTTTTATCACCAATTTTGCTTTGTTCTATTCGTATTCTTAGTTGAAAACTAATTCTAGGAGGTTCATATGCTAATTTCTTAGACGTTAAAGATTGCCTCTAATCTGATTGCATTTTGACCACTAGAGGGCATTAGTTCATGTGTTTTATATAGATAACATTGAGCTCATGCACGTGAAGTTACCCGGGAGTGAGCACTGATTGGCTAAAATGCAAGTCTGTCAAAAAACTGAAATAAGGGGCAGTTTGCAGAGGCTTTGATACAAGGTAATCACAGAGGTAAAAAGTGTATTTCTATAACAGTGTTGGTTATGCAAAACTGGGGAATGGGTAATAAAGGGATTATCTTTATTTTTGAACAACAAAAATTCTGGTGTTGACTGTCCCTTTAACATTTTTTTTTATATATTTTATGGATATCCCTAACATCTGGCTGCTACATGTGTGTAATTAGTGCTGGCCAATCATTTATGTGAACCTAACCTTTTCAGTTGGGGTGGAGTTAAAGGTTTTTCATGAAATACTCACCCACAAAAGGGGGGCACAAGGGGCCACAATCAGATGGCACAAGGGGCCACACTAAGCATGCCTGATGACCAGACCCTGTCCAGAGGAGATGGGAGGCTAAGCTGACCAGACATACAAGTCAGGATAATGGTGAGAGAGGGTCCAGGGGTAACCTAGGAGTGTCTTTTACATTAAACCGTAGTGAAGGATCCCACTATATTGCTAAGTAGGAAACAAACCTATAAGATACAGTTTTGTTAACATGATTTATGCTCTTTACATTCATATTCAAAGTTTTCTTATTTAACCCTATGAGTGCTAACGACGGCTCTGAGTCGTCACAGAGTTTCCCATTCTGGTGCTAACTAAGGCTCAGAGCCGTCGCTATCACTCTCCCACATTGAGGGAGATCTGGGGGCTCCCACCCGCTCCTACCCCTGCGATCGGGCCTGCATAGTGACAGGCATTGCCAGGGCTTCACGTTTTGCACGGTGACATTACGCGCAATGACGTGATGACGTCACCGCGCAACTTTATTAAAAATTTACAATACAAAGTATAGGGAAAGGGGGCATGCTGCTTAGACGCCTGCATCTCAAGCTTCTAAGCAGCTACAGACCCCCAAGACCCACCGTTGGAAAGGTAATCGCCTAACCTTTCCAACGGTGTAAGTTTTGGGGATCTGGGAAAAAATATACAAAAGTTAAAAAATAAAAATTTCAAAAAATAAAAAAAATAAAAAAAATTAAATCACCTTAGCACCCAGGTGGGAAAGTGCTTAGCACTCAAAGGGATAATTAGGTGAGTTAATCATTTCTGCTTTGCCCTTTATAGTCACAAATGTTTTTGTTAGATAATTCCTGTTAACCTCGTCTTATCTGTCGACAATAACACTGGGTCAATCAGGAATCTGGTAATAATATAATTTTCTTATGGCTTGCAATGATTATTAGCTTACCTGATTCTTACCAGCTATGCTGAGAATTTAAATAACAAACGTTTCTGTTTCTCTATTATACACAGAAGCTACTGCAAATAAAGTAATTTAATGATTGATTTTATTAGTTCTAACCTGATAATGATTAAATCATTGTAATGATGTATGTTTATTGATTGCTTTATTCAAATAGTGCTAATTGTTTCTAATAATTATTTTAATGAACAAAGTTTGTTTATTGATCTGGTCTTAGTTTAATTAATAGACAAATTCAGAACTAAAAGGATTCAGGTTTTATATGTATTATCCTTTGTAAATGATATAATTCAGTGTGTTATTAAATTGTACACATTGGCTCTGCAAAGTTGGTAACCACTATTTTATATATATTGTATTGAGTTACATTAAAGGCAAGGTAAACTTGCGTGCACTCGTCATCACATTTATCAATATCATCAAAATTTAGTATAAGTTTAATTCATCATTTTAATTTTTTTTTTATTTTAAGCCTCAAATCTTATTATTTATCTGTTTTCCTGCAACGATTCCCCGTCCGCCCGACTTTTGTATTAAATTGATTGACACTTGTTTTACCTTGTGGCGTCCAATCACCGCTTTCTCCATGTGGTGGTGAACACAGCATATCCGACGTCATCGGACCGCACTGCGCATGTGCCCGACAAGTAATGTCTCAAATGTTCAACTTGCTCGTTCATGAGTCGCGCATGCTCCGTTGAAGCATCAGTCTAAGTTTGGCAATCAGCTTCAAACAAATTACACTTGGTAATCGCGGGGAACAGTGCAGACGAGTCTGTCTATAGAAATTATGGAAAGTTGCGCATGCGCAGATGATTTTAGGTCCGTGAACGCGCAAAATTCTGACGTAGAGTGCGGGTGGGTTGGGTCTCTAAGATGAGAGCCGAAATATAGGAAGTATCAACGGGGAGGAGTAAAAGAATAAAAGGTACTTATATGTTTTTATGAATAACTTGAAAATAACACTGCAAATATTGAAAAGGACTTAGCGACTGCATTGCAAGGCTAATTAGAAAACTAAACAAATTTCAAAACATTGCAAACTTTACCTTGCCTTTAACAGTATGATGTCGAAAGGTTCCATAATATATATTGTGTCTAAACATATAATACACTTTGCGGGTACACTACAGAAATAATAATAATATTTATAAAAATAAGGATAATATTCACAGCATATTATACAAAAGTTGGAATCTGAATATATTAACATCCTTAGATTTTGAAACAATTGTTAAAGGGAATACGGTTTCTCCCTAACTGAGCCTGAGCGCTATATCGCTGCCCTGGCTGCTGTCCAAGTGTGATCTCAATGAGCGATTTCATAACCTATGTACGGCATCAGGTTGGTGCCGGGTATGGCAACAGGTTGGCACGAGTTTTGACAGCAGCTTGATGCAGGGTCTAGCAGCAGGTTGCAGCAAGTTAGTGTAGGGTCTGGCAGCAGGTTAGTGTAGGGTCTGGCAGCAGGTTGCAGCAAGTTAGTGTAGGGTCTGGCAGCAGGTTAGTGTAGGGTCTGGCAGCAGGTTGCAGCAAGTTAGTGTAGGGTCTGGCAGCAGGTTAGTGTAGGGTCTAGCAGCAGGTTGCAGCAAGTTAGTGTAGGGTCTGGCAGCAGGTTAGTGTAGGGTCTGGCAGCAGGTTGCAGCAAGTTAGTGTAGGGTCTGGCAGCAGGTTAGTGTAGGGTCTGGCAGCAGGTTAGTGTAGGGTCTGGCAGCAGGTTGCAGCAAGTTAGTGTAGGGTCTGGCAGCAGGTTAGTGTAGGGTCTGGCAGCAGGTTAGTGTAGGGTCTGGCAGCAGGTTGCAGCAAGTTAGTGTAGGGTCTGGCAGCAGGTTAGTGTAGGGTCTGGCAGCAGGTTGCAGCAAGTTAGTGTAGGGTCTGGCAGCAGGTTAGTGTAGGGTCTGGCAGCAGGTTAGTGTAGGGTCTGGCAGCAGGTTGCAGCAAGTTAGTGTAGGGTCTGGCAGCAGGTTAGTGTAGGGTCTGGCAGCAGGTTAGTGTAGGGTCTGGCAGCAGGTTGCAGCAAGTTAGTGTAGGGTCTGGCAGCAGGTTAGTGTAGGGTCTGGCAGCAGGTTAGTGTAGGGTCTGGCAGCAGGTTGCAGCAAGTTAGTGTAGGGTCTGGCAGCGGGTAATGCAGGATCTTCTCACCCTGCTTCTAGCTCCCAGCTCTGTAAATGGCAGCCCCTGTGGATCACCAGAAATCACAGCCCCAACATAGGCTCATAGAAAGCGCAGCACGGCTGGTGAGGTGAGACACAGGCAAATCATCTGTGATTTCTGGTGATCCAGTTTCTCCCTAACCTTTTATTGAGTGCAGTGAAATGTGCAGCAAAAATGATTGAATAGAGGATAAGAGGCAAGTAAACGGGAAACCAAAGAAACCTGAGCATTCATGAGAATTATTTTTGCTAAATCGTAATAATGCTGCTTATTTTGCAGACATTGACCTATTTGAAGCACAAAACAATCTGCTCAGCGTGTTATATACTAACAACGGAAGGTAACAGCAGATCTACATATAAAATTATAATTGTAAAACAACATCCTGTGAATCCGCAAAGACAAGCAGTAGTTAGGCATACAAAGCAATCTTAAAACAGGGGCACAGAGAGCTGAAATTGCAGGAGCGCGCAGGGACGAGAAGAAAGGAAAGGATCCTGTTACTGCAAGCTTTTGGGAGACGTCAGAGAAGGAGGGGTCAGGCGGCCATTTCAAAAAGGCCAGATGAGATCAGTAAGTGTATTTTTCGGCCAAAGTTTATTTAGATGAAAATTTGGCTACAGTTTACTGTAAAGATCTTTATTTAACTAATCTAAAAAAGTTACAATAATTTTTAGGTTGACTGTCCCTTTAAGATCATCACTGAGACAAATGGGAACAAGATTTAGCTATAACCTGTGATAGAGAAGATTGGAGCCAGATATTCTCCTCAATGAGGAGAAGCTTAATAGGGGCAGACCTTATCGAAAACTCAATAAAAACCTCATATAGATGGTACCTTACACCACCGAAATCCTCACATTATACCACACAGGGTAGTAGATTATGTTATCGGGGATGTAAAGGGATAGGGACCTATTTTCACATGTGGTGGGAGTGTCCAAAGATACAACCTACATGGGACAAGCTTTCTCAACTATTTAAGGTGATTCTAGACGACTCCTTTACATTATCAGCCTCACAGGCCTTACTACATATCCCCCAGGAGTCACTGAACTCAATTACTAATAGATGGGTTAATATTATATGTACAGCAACCAGAATATGTATAGCTAGAAAATGGAAAGTGGGGGCTCCAGAATGGGGTGAGGTAATGATCAAAATTGAAGATGTTTATAATATGCTAGAATCAGCGGCATGGATACAAGGGACATCTGAGAGATTCCAAAACATGTGGATACACTGGATTTTAAATAAACAGAAATATGTAGGTACATACAGATCAACACTACGTAACCAATAAGGCTTTTTTAGGGCAATTAAATTGGAGAGAATAGGAACTTTCTTAAATATAGATATAGCGTTCTAAAGAAATCTACAACATTGTCACTGCTCGACGGGATAAGTTTAAAGTTAAAGGTTTTTCTTTGTATACAGTTATGAAGTTTAGGTTTAGGGAAATGGGATAAGAGGGGGGAGGGGTGGAGAGGGAGTTAGGGAAGGCAGAGGGGAAGGGGGGAGAAAAATTGATGAAAATGATATAAACAGGGTGCTGAAAACTTTAATTGTTTTAAGAATACTAGGACATTGTAACCCAGCACACTGTTTTATTATGTTGTATTTGATGTGATCCATGACAATAAAAATTATTTCAACTAAGATCATCACTGAGACAAGTGTCTCTTTAACATAGCCTCGTAGATAACATCTGGGTCTGCAGATATCAGAATTAGCTTAAAATTATACTTCCTTGTTTTACAGACCCTATCAATATTAATATATTCTGCTTTGTTTAAATAAACAGAAATACAAGTAGATGTAATGTGTCTTATGCCCTTCCTTAAATTTGAGCCTTAAAGAAAATTTGAACATCACAGGGACTGAATGTACTGAATTCTCTAAGAAAAAAGGTGGAAACTTGAAGTCTCAAAGGCTGATATTCAAAAGCTCGGTGGCATGGGGAGAAATCATGCAAAATCTTTGGGATTTTTTTCAGACCTTATATTGTAATGTAGGTGTCACACCTTCACATCAATAACACTGCATATTGAGATGGACATCTTTCAAATTAAAATTTGTGTCACTAAAAAATTTTTAGGGACCTCTCCATACTGTTGAGATGTCTTAGATCATCTCGCCTGAGCAGAGAGCTTTTGAATATCAGGCCCTCATATAGATGAGAGCTGACTTGAAAAGAAAGTATCAAGGCTCTCTGGGATAGAGAATCTTATAGGGGAGAGTGATGTAAACAGGAGAGCAACCTGTACTGAAATATATTCTCATTTTTCAGCAAATTCAAATTACACTGAAATGCTTTACAATTTAACATTTGCTTCTAGTTACTTTTCTATCAGATATGTAAATTTTGAGAAAACTTCACATGCATGCAGCTGGTGAGATAAATCAGTGAGAACTGCAGGTTTAAAATGCTTAGATAATATCATGAGAATTGTGAGAGCTTCAGACACAATCTGGAAACTCCCCTGGCCCTTCCACTTTCTGAAATTGTCAGACGTATTTCACATAGAAGAAATACAAAGTGCAATGTAATTTGTAAACGATACACATAATTATATATAAAGTGTTTATTCCTAATTTGTTAAAGTTACACAGAAACATTCAAAGTATAATCAGAACTAGTAAAATCACAATGCTAAATACACTGCTGTATACAAATTCTAATGCATTAAAATAGAAAATAGAAAGTGCAAAGCTTAAATGTAATAAAGCTTAAAGTATAAAGTGTAAATATAATAAAAAATTCATGTCATGCAGTGCTATATTGCATTGGGCTTGTTTCTTCTTCAGATCCAGAAGTGCAGGAAAATGTCCCTTACAGAAAGTATAACAATATTTGCCTTTCTAGAATCCTGTGAGGGATCTGGCAGTGCTGGATAATTAATTTAGATTATATCATCTGAGCAGATAGTTGTTTCACCTTGGGAAGGTTTTTTTTTATTTTTTTTAATCGGCATAAAGAAATTACTTTGTCTGTACTTACATGCACCTAGAAAATAAATTGCTTATCTTATCACAGAGAATTCAGTTTCTTCTCTCGCATCTATCTATCCACTAACCAATACCTACCAAATGTGTTTTATGACATATGTTTAATAGATATGGCCAGACTGCTAAGCTGTTAAAAATGCTGGTCATGTCAGAGATGTGCTTTTCAAAGCTTTGGGATGTATATTACCCATTCCTGTCTATCAGCCTGGAGGTACAGCATATGTCATTGGTGAATGCTTCTTCAGATATAAAGGACGGAAAAGAATTTGCTACAGTAAGGTAAGAAATTCATTTTTCTCCAAAGTCAAACCCCTGAAGCTCAAAAATACTTTTATCAATCCTAATATCTATAATATCATAACTTTCAACTTTTAATATGAGCAATGTTTAGCGTGGTCACAATATCCATTGAAAGTATAGCTTGCTTTAAAGGGACGTTGGCCTTGCTAAACATTCTCTGGTAATTTTAAGGTAGATATTACCATGAATTTGTAATATCAATTTGCGCGCTAATCCTAGTGTGGTCCAGCGATATTGATAGCGCAGCCTGTTATTATTTTCTTATCACCTAGGCAAAGTTACACTTGTGGAACACCCCCATTCTGCCACAGTCGAGAATTGGATCATACTCTTGTAAGACTGCTTTTTATTGCCTAGCAAGCTGTATAATCATTTAAAGTGGCACTGGAGCATAGCTTTGAATATATACTGTATTTAACTCCTTTGCAGGGATTAAACACAAAGTTAAAAAACATGAACCCAAAATAATTATTTCATGATTCAGATAGAGAATACAATTTTAAACAACGTTCCAATTTACTTCTATTTTATTAGCTTTATTCTTTAGATATCCTTTGTTGAAAAAATAGCAATGCACGTGGATAAACCAATCACATTAAGCATCTATGTGCTGCCACCAATCAGCAGCTACTAAGCCTATTTAGATATGCTTTTCAACAAAGGATATCAAGAGAATGCAGCAAATATATTGATAGAAGTAAATTACAAAGTTGTTTAAAATTGAATGCTCTTTCTAAATCCTGAAATAAAGAAATTGAGTTTAACGTCCCTTTAAAAAAGATAAGATGTTTAAAATAGAATACTCAAAAGCAAAATAGATTTTAATTTTACACTAGCCTGCTCCTTTAAATTCCATCTTTAAACAAACTATTTCCACTCACTAGCAAGCAAATTTAATCAGCACACATTTTATAGGTGTTTGCACTGTGGATTGTGCAGTGGATTGAAGGAGACAGCATGCAGTCTGGAAGGTGTGCTGGATTATTATCTGCAGATCTCATAGTTATTAAAGCGCTGAACATATCGTTTCAGGCCACTGTTTGCTAACCAGGGGGTCGATCCGATAAAAATCGTCGCCCGCAAAAGCTGGCGACGCCAATATTTGCGCGGGTTTGGTATCCTATATACGGCGTAACCTAGAAGTTACGCGCGTATATTTCTCCTGTTAAGTGTGGTCAGTCCACGGGTCATCATTACTTCTGGGATATTAACTCCTCCCCAACAGGAAGTGCAAGAGGATCACCCAGCAGAGCTGCTATATAGCTCCTCCCCTCTACGTCACACCCAGTCATTCTCTTGCACCCAACTAATAGATAGGATGTGTGAGAGGACTGTGGTGATTATACTTAGTTTTTATAACTTCAATCAAAAGTTTGTTATTTTAAAACAGCACCGGAGTGTGTTGTTCCTTCTCAGGGAGAATTTGAAGAAGAATCTACCTGAGTTTCTGTATGATTTTAACCGGAGTAGTTAAGATCATGTTGCTGTTCTCGGCCATCTGAGGAGTGAGGTAAACTTCAGATCAGGGGACAGCGGGCAGGTTCACCTGCAAAGAGGTATGTAGCAGCATATTATTTTCTGAGGAATGGAATTGACTAGAAAATACTGCAAATACCTATATAAAGTAAGTTCAGCCTTAAATGCAGTAGTAGCAACTGGTATCAGGCTGTCATGTATGTATATTTTCACTTCAGTATTCTGGGGAATGGCACTTCACTGGAATGATACTGTATGCATAAAACTTTAGCCTATCTTGCAGTGAGAACGGCTAGCAGCAGGCTTTCTATGACAATTTATTTATTTGATGTTAAACGTTTTGCTGGCATGTTAAATCGTTTAATTTTCTGAGGTACTGGGTGAAAAATTGTTTTGGGCACTATTTTTATCCACTTGGCGGGCATTAAAAAACGTATATTCTGTACATTTTTTTCTGCCTTAAGGGTCAGTTATCCATTGCTAATGGGGGCAATCCTTTGCTAAAATTGTAATTTTAACGGAAAGAATTTGATTTCATAGTTTATCCGTTTTATTGTTTTCAACTGTCATAACTTTCTGTGCTTCTTAAAGGCACAGTACGTTTTTTTCATACTATTTGTAAATTGAATTGAAAAGTATTTCCAAGTTTGCTGGTTTAATTGCTAGTCTGTTAAACATGTCTGACTCAGAGGAATATCTCTGTGCTATATGTGCTAAAGCCAAAGTGGAGCCCAATAGAAATTTATGTACTAATTGCATTGATGCTACTTTAAATAAAAGTCAATCTGTACAAATTGAACATCATTCACCAGACAACGAGAGGAAAGTTATGCCGACTAACTCCCCTCACGTGTCAGTACCTGCATCTCCCGCTCGGGAGGTGCGTGATATGGTAACGCCGGGTACTTCAGGGCGGCCATTACAAATCACATTACAGGACATGGCTAATGTTATGACTGAGGTTTTGTCTAAATTACCAGAACTTAGAGGGAAGCGTGACCACTCTGGGGTGAGAACAGAGTGCGCTGATAATACTAGGGCCATGTCAGATACTGCGTCACAGTATGCGGAACATGAGGACGGAGAGCTTCAATCTGCAGGTGACGGTTCTGATCCTAATAGAGTGGATTCAGACATTTCTAATTTTAAGTTTAAGCTTGAAAACCTCCGTGTTCTGCTAGGGGAGGTATTAGCGGCTCTGAATGATTGTAACACCGTTGCAATCCCAGAGAAATTATGTAGGCTGGATAGATACTATGCGGTACCGGCGAGTACTGACGTATTTCCTATACCTAAGAGGCTTACAGAGATAATTACTAAGGAGTGGGATAGGCCCGGTGTACCCTTTTCCCCCCCTCCTGTATTTAGAAAAATGTTCCCAATAGACGCCACCACACGGGACTTATGGCAGACGATCCCTAAGGTGGAGGGAGCGGTTTCTACTCTGGCTAAGCGTACCACTATCCCGGTGGAGGATAGCTGTGCCTTTTCAGATCCAATGGATAAAAAATTAGAGGGTTACCTTAAGAAAATGTTTGTTCAACAAGGTTTTATATTGCAACCCCTTGCATGTATTGCGTCTGTCACGGCCGCGGCCGCTTTTTGGTCCGAGTCCCTGGAAGAGACTCTTGACTCAATAACTATAGATGAGATTTCAAACAAGCTTAAAACACTTAAGCTAGCTAATTCATTTGTTTCAGATGCCGTAGTACATTTAACTAAACTTACGGCTAAGAATTCCGGATTCGCCATTCAGGCACACAGAGCACTGTGGCTAAAATCCTGGTCAGCTGACGTTACTTCTAAATCTAAGTTACTTAACATACCTTTCAAAGGGCAGACCTTATTCGGGCCCGGTTTGAAAGAAATTATCGCTGACATTACAGGAGGTAAAGGCCATGCCCTGCCTCAAGACAGAGCCAAACCTAGGGCTAGACAGTCTAATTTTCGTTCCTTTCGTAATTTCAAGGCAGAAGCAGCATCAACTTCCTCTGCACCAAAGCAGGAAGGAGCTGTTGCTCGCTACAGACAAGGCTGGAGACCTAACCAGTCCTGGAACAAGGGCAAGCAGGCCAGAAAACCTGCTGCTGCCCCTAAGACAGCATGAATTGAGGGCCCCCGATCCGGGAACGGATCTAGTGGGGGGCAGACTTTCTCTCTTCGCCCAGGCTTGGGCAAGAGATGTCCAGGATCCCTGGGCGTTAGAGATCATATCTCAGGGATATCTTCTGGACTTCAAATCCTCTCCCCCAAAAGGGAGATTTCATCTGTCAAGGTTGTCAACAAACCAAATAAAGAAAGAGGCGTTTCTACACTGTGTACAAGATCTTTTACTAATGGGAGTGATCCATCCGGTTCCGCGGTCGGAACACGGACAGGGGTTTTACTCAAATCTGTTTGTGGTTCCCAAGAAAGAGGGAACCTTCAGACCAATCTTGGATTTAAAGATCCTAAACAAATTCCTAAGAGTTCCATCGTTCAAAATGGAAACTATTCGGACAATACTACCCATGATCCAAAAGGGTCAGTACATGACCACAGTGGATTTGAAGGATGCTTACCTTCACATACCGATTCACAGAGATCATTACCGGTATCTAAGGTTTGCCTTCCTAGACAGGCATTACCAGTTTGTAGCTCTTCCATTCGGATTGGCTACGGCTCCAAGAATCTTCACAAAGGTTCTGGGTGCTCTTCTGGCGGTACTAAGACCGCGAGGAATTTCGGTAGCTCCGTACCTAGACGACATTCTGATACAAGCTTCAAGCTTTCAAACTGCCAAGTCTCATACAGAGTTAGTACTGGCATTTCTAAGGTCGCATGGGTGGAAGGTGAACGAAAAGAAGAGTTCTCTCTTTCCACTCACAAGAGTTTCTTTCTTGGGGACTCTTATAGATTCTGTAGAAATGAAGATCTACCTGACAGAAGACAGGTTAACAAAGCTTCAAAATGCTTGCCGTGTCCTTCATTCCATTCAACACCCGTCAGTGGCTCAATGCATGGAGGTGATCGGCTTAATGGTAGCGGCAATGGACATAGTACCCTTTGCACGCCTACATCTCAGACCGCTGCAATTGTGCATGCTAAGTCAGTGGAATGGGGATTACTCAGATTTGTCCCCTACTCTGAATCTGGATCAAGAGACCAGAAATTCTCTTCTATGGTGGCTTTCTCGGCCACATCTGTCCAGGGGGATGCCATTCAGCAGGCCAGATTTTACAATTGTAACAACAGACGCCAGCCTACTAGGTTGGGGCGCTGTCTGGAATTCTCTGAAGGCTCAGGGATCATGGACTTAGGAGGAGAGTCTCCTGCCAATAAACATTCTGGAATTGAGAGCAGTTCTCAATGTCCTTCTGGCTTGGCCCCAGTTAACAACTCGGGGGTTCATCAGGTTTCAGTCGGACAACATCACGACTGTAGCTTACATCAACCATCAAGGAGGGACAAGAAGCTCCCTAGCGATGATGGAAGTATCAAAGATAATTCGCTGGGCAGAGTCTCACTCTTGCCACCTATCAGCAATCCACATCCCGGGAGTGGAAAACTGGGAGGCGGATTTCCTAAGTCGTCAGACTTTTCATCTGGGGGAGTGGGAACTTCATCCGGAGGTCTTTGCCCAAATACTTCGACGTTGGGGCAAACCAGAAATAGACCTCATGGCGTCTCGACAGAACGCCAAGCTTCCTTGTTACGGGTCCAGATCCAGGGATCCGGGAGCGGCCCTGGTAGATGCTTTGACAGCACCTTGGATCTTCAGGAGGGCTTATGTGTTTCCACCTTTCCCGATGCTTCCTCGATTGATTGCCAGGATCAAACAGGAGAGAGCATCGGTGATTCTAATAGCGCCTGCGTGGCCACGCAGGACCTGGTATGCAGATCTAGTGGACATGTCATCCTGTCCACCTTGGTCTCTGCCTCTGAGACAGGACCTTCTGATTCAGGGTCCCTTCAAACATCAAAATCTAATTTCTCTGAAGCTGACTGCTTGGAAATTGAACGCTTGATTTTATCAAAACGTGGATTTTCTGAGTCGGTAATTGATACTTTAATTCAGGCTAGGAAGCCTGTTACCAGAAAGATTTACCATAAAATATGGCGTAAATACCTATATTGGTGCGAATCCAAGGGTTACTCTTGGAGTAAGGTTAGGATTCCTAGGATATTGTCTTTTCTACAAGAAGGTTTAGAAAAGGGTTTATCCGCTAGTTCCTTAAAGGGACAGATTTCAGCTCTGTCCATTCTTTTACACAAACGTCTGTCAGAAGTTCCAGACGTTCAGGCTTTTTGTCAGGCTTTGGCCAGGATTAAGCCTGTGTTTAAAACTGTTGCTCCACCATGGAGTTTAAACTTATTACTTAACGTTTTACAGGGTGTTCCGTTTGAACCTCTTCATTCCATTGATATCAAATTGTTATCTTGGAAAGTTTTGTTTTTAATGGCTATTTCCTCGGCTCGAAGAGTCTCTGAGTTATCGGCCTTACATTGTGATTCTCCTTATCTGATTTTTCATTCAGACAAGGTAGTTCTGCGTACTAAACCTGGGTCCTTACCTAAGGTGGTCACTAACAGGAATATCAATCAAGAGATTGTTGTTCCATCATTGTGTCCTAATCCTTCTTCAAAGAAGGAAAGACTTCTACACAATCTAGATGTAGTCCGTGCCCTGAAATTTTATTTACAGGCAACTAAAGATTTTCGACAAACTTCTTCCCTGTTTGTCGTTTATTCTGGACAGAGGAGAGGTCAAAAAGCTTCTGCTACCTCTCTCTCTTTTTGGCTTCGTAGCATAATACGTTTAGCTTATGAGACTGCTGGACAGCAGCCTCCTGAAAGAATTACAGCTCATTCTACTAGAGCTGTGGCTTCCACTTGGGCCTTTAAGAATGAGGCCTCTGTTGAACAGATTTGCAAGGCTGCAACTTGGTCTTCTCTTCATACTTTTTCCAAATTTTACAAATTTGATACTTTTGCTTCTTCGGAGGCTGTTTTTGGGAGAAAGGTTCTTCAGGCAGTGGTTCCTTCCGTATAAAGATCCTGCCTGTCCCTCCCGTCATCCGTGTACTTTTGCTTTGGTATTGGTATCCCAGAAGTAATGATGACCCGTGGACTGACCACACTTAACAGGAGAAAACATAATTTATGCTTACCTGATAAATTCCTTTCTCCTGTAGTGTGGTCAGTCCACGGCCCGCCCTGTTTTTTATGGCAGGTCTAAATTTTTAAATTATACTCCAGTCACCACTGCACCCTTTAGCTTCTCCTTTCTCGTTGGTTCTCGGTCGAATGACTGGGTGTGACGTAGAGGGGAGGAGCTATATAGCAGCTCTGCTGGGTGATCCTCTTGCACTTCCTGTTGGGGAGGAGTTAATATCCCAGAAGTAATGATGACCCGTGGACTGACCACACTACAGGAGAAAGGAATTTATCAGGTAAGCATAAATTATGTTTTCTGCCGTCGCCCGTAGTTTTTTGGGCCATAGGCAGGTATACCAAACCCGTGCAGTTTGGTATCCAATATACAGCGTAAGGACTTACGTGGCGAAAATGGAGAAATCTTACTCCATTTTCACCTCGCCACAAAAAGCAGCCGTAAGAAGCCTTATGCTGACTATTGGAGCCCCGTAACTCCCTAAACTGGCTGCTAAAATAAACCTAACACCTAACGCATGCGCAATGTCTATCTCCCTGTCAACCGCGATCTGCTAAAATAAACCTAACACCTAACGCATGCGCAATGTCTATCTCCCTGTCAACCGCGATCCCCCGCCTCAATCCCTAATAAAGTATTTAACCCCTAAACCGCCGCCATCTACATAAACTAACCCCCTACTGTGAGCCCCTAAAACCGCCACCATCTAACTGATCTATCCCCTAATGTGAACCCCTAAAACCGCCACCATCTAACTGATCTATCCCCTAATGTGAACCCCTAAAACCGCCACCATCTAACTGATCTATCCCCTAATGTGAACCCCTTACACCGCCGCCATCTATATTAAAATTATTAACCCCTAATTTAATCTACCTACCCTGCCGCCAGCTATATTATCTATATTAACCCTAAGTATATTATTGTTAATATAGTTATTACATTATATATATTAACTATATTAACCCTAATTATATTAGGGTTAATATAGTTACTATAGTATTTATATAAACTATATTAACTCTATCTAACCCTAACACCCCTAACTAAATTCTTATTAAATAAATCTAATTCATATTATAAACTAAAATATTCCTATTTAAATCTAAATACTTACCTATAAAATAAACTCTAAGATAGCTACAATGTAATTAATAATTACATTATAGCTATGTTAGGGTTTATATTTATTTTACAGGTAAATTGTTAATTATTTTAACTAGGTATAATAGCTATTAAATAGTTATTAACTATTTAATAGCTACATAGTTAAAATAATTACCCAATTACCTGTAAAATAAATTCTAACTTAAGTTACAAATACACCTACACTATCAATAAATTAAATAAACTACAAATATCTATCTAAAAATACAATTCAATAAACTAAACTAAATTACAAAAAAAACCAAACACTAAATTACAAAAAATAAAAAAAAGATTACAAGATTTTTAAGCTAATTACACCTATTCTAAGCCCCCTAATAAAACAATAAAGCCCCCGAAAATAAAAAATTCCCTACCCTATTCTAAATTAAAAAAAGTTCAAAGCTCTTTTACCTTACCAGCCCTTAAAAGGGCCTTTTGTGGGGGCATGCCCCAAAGAAAACTGCTCTTTTGCCTGCAAAAAAACCCCACAATACCACCCCCCAACATTACAACCCACCACCCACATACCCCTAATCTAACCCAAACCCCCCTTAAATAAGCCTAACACTACCCCCCTGAAGATCTCCCTACCTTGTATTCACCCAGCCGGGCCGAACTCCTCATCCGATCCAGGCGATGTGTTCCAGCAAGCGGCAGTGAAGTCTTCTTCCATCCGGGCGATGTCTTGAAGCAAGCGGCAGAGAGTCTTCTTCCATCGGCGACGTCTTCAAGCAAATCGGCATCTTCAATCTTCTTTCTTCGCTCCTCCGCCGCGGAGCATCCTTCCGGCACAACGACTTCCCGACGAATGGTTCCTTTAAATGACGTCATCCAAGATGGTGTCCGCTGAATTCCGATTGGCTGATAGGATTCTATCAGCCAATCGGAATTAAGGTAGAAAAATCTGATTGGCTGATTGAATCAGCCAATCAGATTCAAGTTCAATCCGATTGTGGAAAAAACTAGGCTTAGAAACAGTTTCCTGAGGCTTTCCACTGTTGTAATATGAGTGGGAGGGGCCTATTTTAGCGCTTTTTTTGCGCAGTTAAAATTACAAAATGAATCATCCAGTTTCCCTCAGCAGTCCCATGAATACTATAGGACATCTCTAAAGGGCTAAAAAGGCTTCCAAAGTTGTTTATAGGGAAGGTTAGACCACAGTACAGCTGTGGCAGTTTGTTTTGTCTGTTAAAAAACGTCTGTGTCGTTTTTTTGATCCGTTTTTTACATTAAGGGGTTAATCATCCATTTGCAAGTGGTTGCAATGCTCTGTTAACTTATTACATATACTGTAAAAATTTCGTTTGATTTACTGCCTTTTTTCACTGTTTTTCACTGTTTTTAAAATTTTGACAAAATTTGTTTCTCTTAAAGGCACAGTAACGTTTTTTATATTTGCTTGTTAACTTGATTTAAAGTGTTTTCCAAGCTTACTAGTCTCATTACTAGTCTGTACAAACATGTCTGACATAGAGGAAACTCCTTGTTCATTATGTTTAAAAGCCATGGTGGAACCCCATCTTAGAATGTGTACCAAATGTACTGATTTCATGTTAAGCAATAAAGGTAATTTTTTGTCTTTAAAAAATTATCACCAGAGGATTTTGTCGAGGGGGAAGTTATGCCGACTAACTCTCCCCACGTGTCAGACCCTTTGACTCCCACTTCAGGGACTCACGCTCAAATGGCGCCAAGTACATCAAGGGCGCCCACAGCGTTGATTTTACCAGAGGATTCTGTCGAGGGGGAAGTTATGCCGACTAACTCTCCCCACGTATCAGACTCTTCGACTCCCGCTTCAGGGACTCACGCTCAAATGGCGCCAAGTACATCAAGGGCGCCCATAGCGTTTATTTTACAAGACATGGCGAAAGTTATGAATAATACTCTGGCAGCGGTATTAGTCAGACTACCTAAAATTAAAGGAAAGCAAGATAGCTCTGGGGGTAGATACAGAGCATACAGATGCGTTAAGAACCATGTCTGATACTGCCTCACAATATGCAGAAGCTGAGGGGAGCTTCAGTCTATGGGTGATATTTTTGACTCAGGGAAGATGATTTAACCTGATTCCGATATTTCTACATCTAATATTTATGCTTGAGATCCTCCACTGGTTGCTCAGGGAGGTTTTTATCTGCTCTGAATGACTGTGTTAAAATCACAGTGCCAGAGAAATTTTTTAGACTGAATAAATACTATGCAGTGCCGGTGTGTACTGATGTTTTTCCGATACCTAAAGAGATTTACAGAAATTATTAATAAGGAATGGGATAGACCAGGTGTGCCGTTCTCTTCCCCTCCTATTTTTAGAAAAATGTTTCTAACAGATGCCACCACACGGGACTTATGGCAGACAGTCCCTAAGGTGGAGAAAAGAGTTTCTACTCTAGCTAAGCGTACCACTATCCCTGTCGAGGATAGTTGTGATTTTTTAGAGCCAATGGATAAAAAAATTAGAGGGTTACCTTAGGAAAAGGTTTATTCAACAAGGTTTATCCTGCAGCCCCTTGCAAGCATTGCTCCTGTCACTGCTGCTGCGGCGTTGTGGTTTAAGTCTCTGGATAAGGCTTTACAGGTAGCGACTCCATTGGATGAATATTCTTGACAAGCTTAGAGCACTTAAGCTAGCCAATTCCTTTGTTTCTGATGCCTTTGTTCATTTGACTAAACTAACGGCTAAAAATTCTGTTTTTACTATACCGGCGTGCAGAGCGCTACGGCTTATATCATGGTCAGCTGTCCTGACTTTAATAAATAAGCTACTTAACTTCCCTTCAAGGGGCAGACCCTATTCGGGCCTGGTTTGAAGGAGATTATTGCTAATATCACTGGAGGAAAAGGTCATGCCCTTCCTCAGGACAGGTCCAAATCAAGGACCAAAAAGTCTATAATTTTCGTGCCTTTCGAAACTTCAAGGCAGGTGTGGCATCAACTTCCTCTAAGGCAAATCAAGAGGGAACTTTTGCTCAGTCCATGACGGTCTGGAGACAACCGCACCTGGAACAAAGATAAGCAGGCCAAGGAGCCTGCTGCTGCCTCTAAGACAGCATGAAGGAACGGTCCCCTATCCGGTAGCGGATCCTGTAGGGGGCAGACTTTCATTCTTCGCCCAGGCGTGGGCAAGAGATGCCCAGGATCCCTGGGCATTGGAAATTATATCCCAGAGATATCTTCTGGATTTCAAAGCTTCCCCTCTAAAAAAGGGGAGATTTCACCTTTCACAATTATCTGCAAACCAGATAAAGAAAGAGGCATTCTTACATTGTGTACGAGACCCATCCAGTCCCAAGAGAGGAACAGGGACAGAGTTTTTCTCAAATCTGTTTGTGGTTCCCAAGGAGAGGGAACCTTCAGACCTATTTTGGATCTTAAGATCTTAAACAAATTCCTCAGAATTCCATCATGTAAGATGGAAACTATTCGTACCATCTTAACTATGATCCAGGAGAGTCAATAGAGGACTACAATGGATTTGAAGGATGCTTATCCTCACATTACGATGCATAAGGATCACCGTTTTTTCAGATTTGCCTTTCTAGTCAGGCATTACCAGTTTGTAGCTTTTTCCTTTGGTTAACTACAGCCCCAAGAATCTTTATGGAGGTTCTGGGGTCGCTTTGGCGGTCCTTCGGCCGCGGGGCATAGAAGTGGCCCCTTATTTAGGCGTCGAACATCCAAATTGCCAAGTCTCCTACGGACGTAGTACTGGCATTTCTGAGATCGCATGGGTGGAAAGTGAACAAGGAAAAAGTTATCTATCGCCAATCTCAAGGGTTTCCTTCCTAGGGACTCTGATAGATTCTGTAGAAATGAAAAATTTACCTGACGGAGTCCAGGTTGTCAAAGTTTCTAAATTACTGCCGTGTTCTTCATTCCATCCGCGCCCTTCGGTGGCTCGGTACATGAATGTAATCGGCTTAATGGTAGCGGCAAGGGACATAGTACCGTTTGCACGCCTTCATTTCAGACCGCTGCAACTATGCATGCTCAGTCAATGGAACAGGGATTACACAGATTTGTCCCCCTCTTAAATCTGGACCAAGAGGCCAGAGATTCTCTTCTCTGGTGGCTATCTCTGGTCCATCTGTCCAAGGGTATGACCTTCCGCAGGTCAGATGGGACAGTTGTTACAACAAATGCCAGCCTTTTAGGTTGGGATACAGTCTGGAACTTCCTGAAGACTCAGGGATAGTGGACTCAGGAGGAGACCCTCCTTCTAATAAATATTCTGGAACTGGGAGCGATATTCCATGCTCTTCAGTCTTGGCCTCAGTTAGCAACTCTGAGGTACATCAAATTTCAGTCGGACAATATCACGACTGTGGCTTACATCAACCATCAAGGGGGAACAGAAGTTCCCTAGCGATGTTAGAAGTCTTAACATAATTCACTGGACAGAGACTCTCTCTTGTCTATCAGCTATCCATTTCCCAGGTGTTGAGAACTGGGAGGCGGATTTTCTAAGTCAAACAATACCAGGCTGCTACAGGCAGGGAGTTCCGGCACAATCCATATGCAGAGGCGGATCCAGGCAGCTAACAGGTAACAGGGGTGCTAAGCTGTGTAAAAACGGCCGGTGTAGCTGAAAATATAGATTCAAAAAGCATATACAGCAGCACTGAGGCAAAGGAGTAGCAGGGCAATCCAATAGTTAAAAAATATAACTTTTATTTAAACATGTGTTAAAAGAATACACAGCTCCAAACTCCCTGACTAGTTTCGTGCCACATAGGCACTTAATCATAGGGTAAGTTTGTCAGGTGATAGTACCTCTATTTAAAGGGACCAATACACCTGTATACAATTAAATGAAACAACACATACATAAAATACAAATATATGCATATCTCATAAAAAAAAATAATAATTCCATTTGCATGCACCAATTCTAAGTAAGAAAAAGCAGCTCACACAAGCTAGTTTGAATATGTTTACATTGTTCATCATATGTTATATATGTTATTTATGTTACTATATGTCTGATACTGCAAAAAATGCACATAAAAAAGACACCAATACTACATGGTCTAAAAGACACATTCCAAATGGTGCTTAACTATTCTATTCATAAATGCAGAATTGCTATAAAACTCTATCATTAATTATGCAGTTTGATGGATCATCAAAAAAAGAACAAAAAAGAAATTTATTTATAATGATTTGCAAAAAGAATTTCTTTTCAACAATTTGAAATTGCAAACCATGATTGGTATTTATGAAAGCCCATCAAAGAACACATATGTAAAAAACCAATTATTATGGAAAAGTTTTATATAAAGTTAAGGGATAAAAATTCACTTAAAAAATGGGACATGAGCTATTTTGTGGAGTAGTCACTTTAAGATCCATACATTTCTGTGAATGAGTGTATATCTGTACATATTTCTATATAATAAATTTAATGGTTCAGGGATATTTTCATATAACAATAATTTCATATTCAACATAAAATACACAGTATGTGTGTTGTTTTTGAAAAAAATATTTTTGAATAGAAGTTAACAATAATTGGTGAATCCGATTACATGTTAATTATGAAATCATATTTCATATCATTATGAAAGTGAATTTTTATCCCTTAACTTTATATAAAACTTTTCCATAATAATTGGATTTTCTAAGTCGTCAGACTTTTTCATCCGGGGAAGGTGGAGTTCCCTCCGGAGGTCTTTGTACAAGATCAAGCAGGAGAGTGCTTGGTATGTTTGACAGCGCCTGCGTGGCCACGCAGGACCTGGTATGCAGTTCTGGTGGACATATCATCCTTTCCATCATGGTCTCTGCTTATGAGACAGGACCCTTTACCTCAGGGTCCTTTCAACCATCTAAATTAAACTTCTCTGAGATGGACTGCCTGGAGACTGAACGCTTGATGTTATCAAAGCATGGCTTCTCCGAGTCAGTCATTGATGCCTTAATACAGGCATGAAAGCCTGTCACTAGGAAAATTTAACATAGTTATGGCATAAATATCTTATTGGTATGAATCCAAGGGTTACTCATGGAGTAAAGTCAGGATTTCCAGGATATTATCTTTTCTCCAAGATGATTTTGAGAAAAGGGTTGTCAGCTAGTTCCTTAAAAGGACAGATTCTACTCTGTCTATTCTTTTGCACAAGCGTCTGGCAGATACTCCAGACGTTCAGGCATTTTGTCAGGCTTTGGTTAGAACCAAGCCTGTGTTTAAACCTGTTGCTCCGCCATGGAGCTTAAACCCTGATTATTAAGAACCTTCAAGGAGTTCCGTTTGAACCTCTTCATTCCATAGATATCAAACTTTTTATCTTGGAGAGTTCCTTTTTGATAGCTGTTTCCTCGGCTCGTAGAGTCTCCGAGTTATCGGCTTTACAATGTGATTCTCCTTATCTGGTCCTCCGTACGGATAAGGTAGTCCTGCGTATCAAACCTGTTTTTTTTTACCTATGGTGGTATCTAACAAGAATATCACTCAAGAGAGTGTTGTTCCATTCTTGTATCCTATTCCTTCTTCAAAGAAGGAACGTCTATTACACAATTTGGACGTGGTTCGTGCTTTAAAGTTTTACTTACAAGCTACTTCAGATTTTCATCAAACATTTACTTTGTTTGTTGTCTACTCTGGACAGAGGAGAGGTCAAAAGACTTCAGCAACCTCTCTTTCTTTTTGGTTAAAAAGCATAATTCGTTTAGCTTATGAGACTGGACAGCAGCCTCCTGAAGGGTTTACAGCTCATTCTACTAGAGCTGTGGCTTTCACTTGGGCCTTTTTAAAATGAGGCTTCTGTTGAACAGATTTACAAGACGGCGTCTTGGTCTGCGCTTCATACTTTGCTTCTTCAGAGGCTATTTTTGGGAGTAAGGGTTTTTTTCAGGCAGTGGTACCTTTCGTTTAAGTACCTGCCTTGTCCCTCCCTTCATCCGTGTACTTTAGCTTTGGTATTGGTATCCCATAAGTAATGGATGATCCGTGGACTGGATACACCTTACAAGAGAAAACATAATTTATGCTTACCTGATAAATTTATTTCTCTTGTAGTTTATCCAGTCCACGGCCCGCCCTGTCCTTTTAAGGCAGGTAATTTTTTCATTTAAACTACAGTCACCACTGCACCCTATAGTTTTTCCTTTCCTGCATGTTTTCGGTCGAATGACTGGATATGGCAGTTAGGGGAGGAGCTATACAGCAACTTCCTGTTGGGAAGGAGAATATCCCATAAGTAATGGATGATCCGTGGACTGGATACACTACAAGAGAAATAAATTTATCAGGTAAGCATAAATTATGTTTTTACATGAGTTTTGTGTTGATTTAATTCAGCAGTCATTATGCCTTAAAAACCCCAATCGACCCCTTTCCGAAGGCTTATATTGGCTGGTTATTTTTAAAATAATTTCCAGGTTTACTGACATGTTAAAATATATTTCGAATCATACTTGTAAATTATAAAACTTAAAGGGATACTCAAGTCAAAATAAACTATTATGATTCAGATAGAGCATGCAGTTGTAAGATACTTTACAATTTACTTGCATTATCAAATTTTGCTCAGTCTTTTTATATACACACTTTCCGGGGAACAAGTTCCTACTGAGCATGTGCACAAGCTCTTAGGGTATACGTATACTAGTCTGTGATTGGCTGATGTCTATCACATGATACAGGGGGCTGGAAAATGGGAGAAAAAATAAATTTGCCAGAAAAAAATCGACTGTGTATTTGAAATTAGCAGTAGGTGTTATTGCATTGTCTTTTTATTATGCACTTGTTAATTATGCAATTCTACTACATTTTGTGGTCCTTTAAATACGACCCAAATATGATCATTTATGTCCTAATGAAGTATTTGGACATTTTATGCAAAAGGATTTCAAGATGTTAAATGCACACATGTCATGAATTAACATTGGGCTAGATTACAAGTTGATAATGTCCTCCATTTGCCCCCAAAATAAAGTATAGTGTGCCTTAATAAAATAAAAATTTGTATCTTTATCTTTATTAAAATTAACTACATGGAGCAGTTTTTAGGGTTTAAAGTGTGCAGGTCTGGGGTGTTAGAATGAAAACGGCACTGAAAAGTGCCTTTACATTGCGACCTATGGGGATTGTGTAATTACTATAAATATAGATGTATATGTACATATACGTATATTCAAATATTAACATAGAAATATTACGTGTTTTGCGTTAGAGGCTATGCGGTGCTAACGAGCAGTTTATGCTCACCGCTCACTTACAGACATCGCTGGTATTACGGGTTTTTACAAACCCGGCATTAACAGACAAAAAGTGAGCGTTGAGCAAAATTTTGCTCCACATCTCACTCCAATACCAGCACTGCTTAAGTCAGCGGTGAGCTGGTCGTACGTGCTCGTGCACGATTTCCCTATAGGAATCAACGGGGAGAGCCGGCTGAAAAAAAGTCTAACACCTGCAAAAAAGCAGCGTTTAGCTCCTAACGCAGCCCCATTGATTCCTATAGGGAAATAAAATTTATGTTTACACCTAACACCCTAACATGAACCCCAAGTCTAAACACCCCTAATCTTACACTTATTAACCCCTAATCTGCCGCCCCCGACATCGCCGACACCTACATTGTAACTATTAACCCCTAATCTGCCGCTCCAGATATCGCCGCCAGCTACATTATACTTATTAACCCCTAATCTGCTGCCCCAACATCGCCAACACCTACATTATATTTATTAACCCCTAATCTGCTGCCCCCAACATCGCCGACACCTACATTATATTTATTAACCCCTAATTTGCTGCGCCCAACGTCGCCGCCACTATTCTAAATGTATTAACCCCTAAACCTAAGTATAACCCTAACCCCCCTAACTTAAATATAATTTAAATAAATCTAAATAAAATTCATATCATTAACTAAATTATTACTATTTAAAACTAAATACTTACTTATAAAATAAACCCTAAGCTAGCTACAATATAACTAATAGTTACATTGTAGCTAGCTTAGGGTTTATTTTTATTTTACAGGCAACTTTGTATTTATTTTAACTAGGTAGAATAGTTATTAAATAGTTATTAACTATTTAATAACTACCTAGTTAAAATAAAGACAAATTTACCTGTAAAATAAAACCTAACCTAAGTTACACTAACACCTAACACTACACTATAATTAAATTAATTCCCTAAATTAAATAAAATGAGTTAAAGTACAAAACCCCCCCACTTAATTACAGAAAATAATAAACAAATTACAAGATTTTTAAACTAATTACACCTAATCTAATCCCCCTAACAAAATAAATAAGCGCCCCCCCCAAAATAAAAAAAAGCCCTACCCTACACTAAATTACAAATAGCCCTTAAAAGGGCCTTTTGCGAGGCATTGCCCCAAAGTAATCAGCTCTTTTACCTGTAAAAAAAATCACAAATCCCCCCCAACATTAAAACCCACCACCCACACAACCAACCCTACTCTAAAACCCACCCAATACCCCCTTAAAAAAAACTAACACTAACCCCTTGAAGATCACCTTACCGGGTGAAGTCTTCATCCAAGTCGGGCGAAGTGGTCCTCCAGACAGGCAGAAGTCTTCATCCAGACGGCATCTTCTATCTTCAAGGCATCCAACGCGGAGCATCCTCTTCATCCGACGGCTAACACTGAATGAAGGTTCCTTTAAATGATGTCATCCAAGATGGCGTCCCTTCAATTACGATTGGCTGATAGAATTCTATCAGCCAATAAGAATTAAGGTAGAAGAAATCCTATTGGCTGATGCAATCAGCCAATAGGATTGAGCTGGCATTCTATTGGCTGATTGGAACAGTCAATAGAATGCCAGCTCAATCCTATTGGCTGATTGGATCAGCCAATAGGATTCAACTTCAATCCTATTGGCTGATTGCATCAGCCAATAGGATTTTTTCTACCTTAATTCCGATTGACTGATAGAATTCTATCAGCCAATCGGAATTGAAGGGACACCATCTTGGATGACGTCACTTAAAGGTACCTTCATTCAGTCATAGCCGTCGGAAGAAGAGGATGCTCCGCATCGGATGTCTTGAAGATGGACCCGCTCCGTGCCGGATGGATGAAGATAGAAGATGCCGTCTGGATGAAGACTTCTACCCATCTGGAGGACCTCTTCTGCCCGGCTTGAATGAAGACTTCTGCCCGTCTGGAGGACCACTTCTGCCCGGTTGGGTGAAGACGTCTCATGGTAGGGTGATCTTCAAGGGGTTAGTGTTAGTTTTTTTTAAGGGGGGATTGGGTGGGTTTTAGAGTAGGGTTGGTTGTGTGGTTGGTGAGTTTTAATGTTGGGGGGGTATTTGTACTTTTGTTTTACAAGCTCTTTTAAGGGCTATTTGTAATTTAGTGTAGTATAGGGCTTTTTTATTTTGGGGGAGGCTTTTTTATTTTGTTAGGGGGATTAGATTAGGTGTAATTAGTTTAAAAATCTTGTAATTTGTTTATTATTTTCTGTAATTTAGTGGGGGGGGGGTTGTACTTTAGCTAATTTTATTTAATTGTATTTAATTGTATTTAATTTAGGGAATTAATTTAATTATAGTGTAGTGTTAGGTGTTAGTGTAACTTAGGTTAGGTTTTATTTTACAGGTCAATTTGTCTTTATTCTAACTAGGTAGTTTATTAAATAGTTAATAAGTATTTAATAACTATTCAACCTAGTTAAAATAAATACAAACTTGCCTGTAAAATAAAAATAAACCCTAAGCTAGCTACAATGTAACTATTAGTTATATTATAGCTAGCTTAGGGTTTATTTTATAGGTAAGTATTTAGTTTTAAATAGGAATAATTTAGTTAATGATAGTAATTTTTATTTAGATTTCTTTTAATTATATTTAATTTAGGGGGGTTAGGGTTAGACTTAGATTTTGGGGTTAAAAACTTTAGTATAGTGGCGGCGACGTTGGGGGCGGCAGATTAGGGGTTAATAAATGTAGGTAAGTGTCGGCGATGTTAGGGACGGCAGATTAGGGGTTAATGATATTTAACTAATGTTTGCGAGGCGGGAGTGCAGCGTTTAGGGGTTAATATCTTTATTATAGTGGCGGCAATGTCCAGTTCGGCAGATTAGGGGTTAAAAAATTATTTTAGTGTTTGCGATGCTGGAGGGTCTCGGTTTAGGGGTTAATAGGTAGTTTATGGGTGTTAGTGTACTTTTTAGCACTTTAGTTGAGTTTTATGCTAGTGCTTTGTAGTGTAAAACTCTTAACTACTGACTTTAAAATGCAGTACCAGTCTTGACAGGAGAGGGTCTGCCGCTCACTTTTTAGCAGACTCGTAATACCGGCGCTATGCAAGTCACATTGAAAGAAGAGGATAAGCAATTTACGTAAGTGGATTTGCGGTATTTCCAAGTCTGGCCAAAAAAGTGAGCGGTACACCTGTACCTGCAAGACTCGTAATACCAGCGGGCATTAAAAAGCAGCCTTAGGACTGGCTAACGCTGCTTTTTAAGCCTAACACACAACTCTTAATCTAGCTTTTTTACTGGCCACTTTATTAGGTACACCTTGTAATACCGAGTTGGGCCTCATTTTGCCTTCAGAACTGCCTTAATTTTTTGTGGCATAGATTCAACAAGGTGTTGGAAACATTCCTCAGAGATTTTGGTCCATATTGACATGATAGCATCACGCAGTTGCTGCAGATTTATTAGCTGTACATCCATGATGCAAATCTCTCGTTCCACCACATCCCAAAGGTGCTCTATTGGATTGCGATCTGGTGATTGTGGAGGCCATTGGAGTATAGTGAAATCATTGTCATGTTCAAGAAACCAGTTTGAGATGATTTGAGCTTTGTGACACGGTGCATTATCCTGCTTGAAGTAGCCATCAGAAGATGGGAACACTGTACTCATAAAGGGATGGACATGGTCAGCAACAATACTCAGGTAGGCAGTGGCGTTTAAACAATGCTCAATTGGTACTAAGGGGCCCAAAGTGTGCCAAGAAAATATCCCCCACACCATTACATCACCACCACCAGCCTGATCCGTTGATACAATACAGTCTTCTATTGTCCAAGATTGATGAGCCTGTGCGAATTATAGCCTCAGTTTCCTGTTCTTAGCTGACAGGAGTGGCACCCTGTGTGGTCTTCTGCTGCTGTAGCCCATCTGCTTTAAGGTTTGACGTGTTGTGGGTTCAGAGATGGTATCCTGCATACCTTCGTTGTAACGAGTGGTTATTTAAGTTACTGTTGCCTTTCAATAATCTTGAACCAGAGATGGTATTCTGCATACCTTGATTGTAATGAGTGGTTTTTTGAGTTACTGTTGCCTTTCTATCATCTCGAACCAGGCTGCCTATTCTCCTCTGACCTCTGACATTTTCGTCCACACAACTGCCGCTCACTGAATATTTGTCAGCAATTAACAAATTTAGTCATTACCAGATGATACAAGCACCTTAGGCTCTCTGAGCAAGTGCTGTGTTTAAAATACTGGTGCACGGTCCATACTTAAATACACTTTTGAAATAGCTTTAGCTTTAATAAAAAGCATTTTTACTATTACATGTATATTACAGAAATGCTTCTATTCAAAACTTCAATGCATACATGTGGATTTCAATTTTGTCTGCAAAGTCCCTTTAACAAACACAGCATACCTGACAGCCAGAAACACAGACATATACACACACAGTGGTTTATGCCCTTGGTTACCAGTAATACAGAGTTAATTAAACCCAATAATATAAAAAAAATCAGTCACTTAACCCCTAGAAAACATGGAACACACTTGCAACAGTTGCTTATCCACTAGATTTCCAGCAACATATCGCTGTAATTTAATGGCATGATTGCCAGAGACATAAAGGACCAGATTACTAGTGGAGCAGTATTTAGTGTATTATAAGCTGATTGTAAACTGTTTTCGATTGCACGCTAATCTGATGTGCGTAAAAAGCTGAACTTACGGTATGATTATATATAGGTATAGATATATACAGATATATTTATATATATATATATATATATATATATATATATATACACTCAACGGCCACTTTATTAGGTACACCTTGCTAGTACCGGGTTGGATCCCCTTTTGCCTTCAGAACTGCCTTAATTCTTCATGGCATAGATTCAACAAGGTGTTTGAAACATTCCTCTGACATTTTGGTCCATATTGACACCACATCCCAAAGGTGATGTATTAAATTGAGATGTGGTGACTGTGGAGGCCATTGGAGTACAGTGAACTCATTGTCATGTTCGAGAAACCAGTTTGAGATGATTTGAGCTTTGTGACATGGTGCATTATCCTGCTGGAAGTAGCCATCAGAAAATGGGTACACTGTAGTCATAAAGGGATGGACATGGTTAGCAACAATTTTAGGTGGGTTGTTGCGTTTAAATAATCCTCAATTGGTACTAAGGGGCCCAAAGTGTGCCAAGAAAATATCCCCCACACCATTACACCACCACCACCACCAGCCTGAACTGTTGATCCAAGGCAGGATGGATCCATGCTTTCATGTTGTTTACGCCAAATTCTGACCCTACCATCTGAATGCCGCAGCTGAAGTCAATACTTATCAGACCAGGCAGCGTTTTTCCAATCTTCTTTTGTCCATTTTTTGTGAGCCTGTGCGAATTGTAGCCTCAGTTTCCTGTTCTTAGCTGACAGGAGTGGCACCCAGTGGGGTCTTCTGCTACTGTAGCCCATCTGCTTCAAGGTTTGACGTTTTGTGCGTTCAGAGATGGTATTCTGCATACCTTTGTTGTAACGAGTGGTTATTTAAGTTACTGTTGCCTTTCAATCAACTTGAACCAATCTGCCCATTCTCCTCTGATCTCTGACATCAACAAGGCATTTTCGTCAACACAACTGCTGCTCACTGGATATTTTCTCTTTTCGGACGATTCTCTGTAAACCCTAGAGATGGTTGTGCGTGAAAATCACAATAGATCAGCAGTTTTTTAAAAACTCAGACCAGCCATTCTGGCACCAACAACCATGCCACGTTCAAAATTCACTTAAATTCCCTTTCTTCCCCATTTTGATGCTCGGTTTGAACTTCAGCAAGTAGTCTTCACCAGATCTAGATGCCTAAATGCATTGAGTTGCTGCCATGTGATTGTCTGATTAGCAATTTGTGTTACCAAGCAATTGAACAAGTGTACCTAATAAAGTGGTTGGTGAGTGTTTATAGGAAAATCTATTTATAAATACGTAGAACATATCCCCCTATGTAAAGAACATTGGAATGTGAATGTAATATATTTACAGTATGAATATTGCATAAATATGTTTTTACATGTTTCTATCTACTTAAAGGGCCATAATACCCAAATGTTGAAACACTTGAAAGTGATGCAGTATAGCTGTAAAAAGCTGACTAGAAAATATCACCTGAACATCTCTATGTAAAAAAGAAAGATATTTTACCTCAAAAGTTGCTCAGTAGCCACATCCCATTGTGAAGGATTTCTAAGCAGCATATCAGTATGTCTGTCCCGGGACAGACGAAGGGATGAGCCTCGTGCACTCATGTTCTTTCCCTATTCAGTTTAAAGGAAGTTTACTATGAAATCTCATGAGAGTTAAGTCAAATCTCATGAGATCCCAGTAAAAGAGTTCATGAACTCAGCACTGCTGATGCTGATTGGTTGCTGTTCATTTCTTCATTTTTTTTAAATTTTTTTACCTGCAGCTGGGCTGCAGCTGAGTATAACTTTTTACACAGAACTTTCTGCTGAGCTGAGGAAATTGTGAGGTAAAATACCTTCCTTTTTTACATAGAGATGCTCAGGTGATATTTTCCTGTCAGCTTTCTACAGTTATACTGCATCAGTTTCAGGTGATTTAGCATATGAGTATTATGTCCCTTTAATTGCATATATATGTATGTATCTCAATGTTAAAGACCTTTGCCTGCCTTTTTTTTCTAACACCTGATAACGCATATCTTTAAACCATTATAACTTTTTATTGCAATTTTTTTAAAATAATTTGTATGTTTGTGTTATCATGAGTGTAACTGTACATTTAAATGTATTTTTGATGTGTTTTGTGACACTTTTTTGTTTTGTGAAACAGTTAACCAGAGCTGTAAGGGCGTGTTAATTATTCTAGAGTAAATCTCCTAAGTCATTTAACCTCTCCATTGCCTGAACATGCAATGAAGAAGTTAAATAACTGATACACAGCACACTTGTAGCAGTGATTTCTCCTATTAGTTACCATAAACACATGCAACTGTGATTTAACTCCTGATTATCAGAAATGCATGTGGCATTGTTTTAACTCTTTGATTAGTGCTCAAACCTTTTATTGTTTTCCTTACTTAATGTGGCTGGTTGCCTGTGCTTCCTTTTTCAATGCTTTAAATGGAGTTTGAAAATAGAGTAAAGGACACAGAGGCTGGCTTCCATGTATCTGTGGCAGCCAGGTATACATAATATTCATCTATGCCAGTGTACAGTTATTATGGTAAAAGGAGAAGCTGTGATCCTGCACCTTTGCCCAGCTGGAATACAAGTGGGTATTTTTGGGGGATTTGGGGATTATTTTCTGGTTGCTACAGTACCTTTCACCTAGATTATGAGTTTTGCGTTAGGAGGGGTGCGGTGCTAACGAGCAGTTTATGCTCACCGCTCACTTACAAACAGCACTTGTATTACGGGTTTTTAGAAACCCGGCGTTAACCGCAAAAAAAGTGAGCGAAGAGCAAAATTTTGCTCCACATCTCACCTCAATACCAGCGTTGCTTACGTTAGCGGTGAGCTGGTAAAACGTGCTCGTGCACGATTTCCCCATAGGAATCAATGGGGGAGAGCCGGCTGAAAAAAAACACCTGCAAAAAAGCAGCGTTCAGCTCCTAACGCAGCCTCATTGATTCCTATGGGGAAACACATTTTATGTCTACACCTAACACCCTAACATGAACCCCGAGTCTAAACACCCCTAATATTACACTTATTAACCCCTAATCTGCTGCCCCCGACATCGCCGACACCTGCATTATATTATTAACCCCTAATATTCCGCTCCGGACGCCGCCGCCACCTACATTATAGTTATGAACCCCTAATCTGCTGCCCCCAACATCGCCGAACCCTACATTATATTTATTAACCCCTAATCTGCCGCCCCCAATGCCGCCGCAACCTAACTACATTTATTAACCCCTAATCTGCCACCCACAACGTCGCCACCACTATAATACAGTTATTAACCCCTAAACCTAAGTCTAACCCTAACCCCCCCTAACTTAAAGATAATTATAATAAATCTAAATAAAATTACTACAATTACCTAAATAATTCCTATTTAAACTAAATACTTACCTATAAAATAAACACTAATAGTTACATTGTAGCTATCTTAGGGTTTATTTTTATTTTACAGGCAACTTTGTATTTATTTTAACTAGGTAGAATAGTTATTAAATAGTTATTAACTATTTAATAACTAACTAGTTAAAATAAAGACAAATTTACCTGTAAAATAAAACCTAACCTAAGTTACACTAACACCTAACACTACACTATAATTAAATAAATTAACTAAATTAAATACAATTAATTACAATTAAATAAAATTATCTAAAGTACGAAAAAAAACCCACTAAATTACAGAAAATAATAAAATAATTACAAGATTTTTAAACTAATTACACCTACTCTAATCCCCCTAACAAAATAAAAAAGCCACCCAAAATAAAAAAGCGCTACCTACAATAAATTATAAATAGCCCTTAAAAGGGCCTTTTTGCAGGGCATTGCCCCAAAGTAATCAGCTCTTTTACCTGTAAAACAAAAGTACAAATACCCCCCAACATTAAAACCCACCAACCACACAACCAACCCTACTCTAAAACCCACCCAATCCCCCCTTAAAAAAACCTAACACTAACCCCTTGAAGATCACCCTACCATGAGACGTCTTCACTCAACCGAGCAGAAGTGGTCCTCCAGACGGGCAGAAGTCTTCATCCAAGCCGGGCAGAAGAGGTCCTCCAGACGGGCAGAAGTCTTCATCCAGACGACATCTTCTATCTTCATCCATCCGGCACGGAGCGGGTCTATCTTCAAGACATCCGACGCGGAGCATCCTCTTCATCCGGAGTCTTTTCACTAAATGACGGTACCTTTAAATGACGTCATCCAAGATGGCATTCCTTCAATTCCGATTGGCTGATATAATTCTATCAGCCAATCGGAATTAAGGTAGAAAAAATCCTTTTGGCTGATGCAATCAGCCAATAGGATTGAAGTTCAATCCTATTGGCTGATCCAATCAGCCAATAGGATTGAGCTGGCATTCTATTGGCTGTTACAATCAGTCAATAGCATGTGAACTCAATCCTATTGGCTGATTGCATCAGCCAATAGGATTTTGTCTACCTTAATTCCGATTGGCTGATAGAATTCTATCAGCCAATCGGAATTGAAGGGACGCCATCTTGGATGACGTCACTTAAAGGTACCGTCATTTAGTAAGAAGACTCTAGATGAAGAGGATGCTCCGCGTCAGATGTCTTGAAGAGGTTCATATGCTAATTTCTAAGCCCTTGAAGGCCGCCTCTTCTCTCAGGGCATTTTGACAGTTTTTCACCACTAGAGGGAATTAGTTTATGTGTGTCATATACAGTAGATAACACTGTGCTCACGCACTTGAAGTTCTGGGGAGCCAGCACTGATTGGCTAAAATGCAAGTCTGTCAAAAGAACTGAAATAAGAGGGCAGTTTGCAGAGCCTTAGATTCAAGATAATCGAGCTGTGATTTAGCATATGAGTATTATGTCCCTTTAAAAATATCAGAATGGTGTCAGCAGTTTTAATGACTTGATTTGTGCTGGCATTAGAATGCTGGTTTACGTACACAGCAATTCTTGCCTACTAAGAAAAAAACTTTTCAGCAAGATTGGAATCTGCTTATTTGTGTACATTCTAATGCTTTAGAGAAGATTTACAATCACTTTGTCTGCTAAAATTTCCAGACCACAACAGTGATTTTGGTAGAAACATATGTTGATAGTTTTTTCTAAAGGATTAGACTGTACCCAATTGTGTTCTGAGTTTACAGTTAATAAGACATTGTGTGCATTATGTTAAGACCGATACAAAGACATTCTTAGCTCAGTCCACAGTTAATGTAATATTATCAGCAGACACAACAGCTATTAGGGCAGTGCATTCAGGTATTCCAATTATTAGAAACTTGTTTGCAGACCCTGCATCTTTTAGAACATTCAGGTATTTTATGCAGTCTTTACAGTTATTATGACATTGTGTGCAGATCGTACAGTCATGAGAATATATTATGCAGACATTACACTTTTACAGTATCTAAATTATGTATGTTACTCACTGTGGGGTTTTATTTTTTTATGCTGTGACAATGAATATATTGTAGACACAAATGATGTAAGTTATTATTGCATGATCTGCAGACCATTAACAAACCACTGTGTGCTTATCCTATAGTACTCAGGAGATTGTCTACAGGTCCTACAAACAGAAAACGTGTGGTTTTACAAATCTGTTCCTCCATCACTGTCATGTATTTATTCCAGCTGTATGTCTTTCTTTTATTTTGTGTTTGTATTTGCAGTTCTAGCTTCACTAATGTCTTTCCCCTAGTGAGATTTCAAATAGCTATGATTAGCCTAATGAGTGATTAATTAACGAGCAGGATGGTTATGTAATAGGAATGAGTTGACCTTGTTGGATCCTGGCAGGTTTTTGTATCTCTTTAGAAACCTTCTCTGCAACATATATGTACGTGCCAGAGCAGAATATGTGCTAAATCTCTGGTCTTTGTATCAATAGCACCTATTTCATACATCTCCTTCTTCTGAATGCCCCTAGATTGGACTATAGTGCGGTTGTCAAGTGTTGTGTTATCTTTTATGTTATTGGATTTTTTTACATATATCTGCAGTGCCTGTTTCATTGGGTGTGATGTGTGCACGTACTTACAGGATTGTGCATATTATGTACACTATGTGCTATGAATGCAAATGGATCCCTTCTTTCTGCTGCCTGTCCCACCCCCGCTTTCCAGTGCCCTAATTTTTCTTTCCAACAAACTCTTCTGTCCAAATCCTTCCCTGCAGCACTGCTGTACTTTTTTTTTCTTTTTTCCTTTTTTTCTTTTCTTTGTTTTTTATTGATGGGTAGGTATCTGATTGGTAATTATGCAAAGTTTGCAAAATCTCTATGCTAAAGGTGCCAATGCAGTACAACATGTTCCAGTAAGGGGGGTTGGTAATACAGTAAATTAAGTACAATGGGGAGGAATCTGCATTAACTTTTCATTTCATTACAAAAGACACACTTTTTCTCTTATTTATGTAGCTATATAAATGTAAAGGTAAAGGGTAATTAAAGTAATTATTTCTTTGTTGCATCTAAAAGGATTTATTTTAAAATGTATTTTGTTTTATGCTTTTGTCAGGAACTGAATAAGTGCCATTGCCAAAAGAAGACACTTAGTCTGGCGCAGATATTTTGGGTTATGATGGGCATAGAACCTGGGCTTCCTGATTCCTGGCCTATCTCTCTGGCTGTCAGCCACCAGAGGAATCTTGTTGTCCTGGCCCTCTTTTGTTGTGCTGCGTGAGTTAGCCTGAGTCCTTTTTGCACATGTGCAAACTTAGGTGTGGTTCATAGTTAATTAACGGACTATAAATAGCTAGGTTTGCCTGCAGTCAGGTACCAGTATCATTGCCTTGTGCTCCTGTGGTTTCAGTCACAGAGTGCATTCCTGTGGTTTCCCTCACAGCCTGACGTCCTGTGGATTCCCTCACAGCCTGCCTTCATTTGGTTCCCCTCACAGCCTGTCTTCCTGTTGTTCCCCTTTCAGCCTGCCTTTTCTGTGGTTCCCATCACAGCCTGCCTTCCTCTGGTTCCCGTCACAGCCTGCTTTCCTGTGGTTTCTGTCACAGCCTGTCATCGCGTGGTTCCCATCACAATATGCCTTCAAGAATGATTTATGGTGCTTCCCTTCACAACCTGCTTTCCTGCGGTTCTCCTCACTACCTGACTTTGTGTGGTTCCTCTCACAGCCTGCCTTCCTGTGGTTCCCCTTACAGCTTGCCTTCCTGTGGTTCCCCTTACAGCCTGCCTTCCTGTGGTTCCCCTGATAGACTGCCTTCCTGTGGTTCCCTTCACAGCCTGCCTTGTTGTGATTCCCCTCACAGCCTGCCTGCTTCCCTCTAGTTCTCCTCACAGCCTGCCTTCCTCTGGTTTCCCTCACAGCCTACCTTGCTCTGGTTCTCCTCACAGCCTGCCATCCTTTAGTATTCCTCATAGCCCGTCTTCCTCTAGTTCCCCTCACAGCCTGTCTTCCTGTGGTTCCCCTTTCAGCCTGCTTTTTTGTGGTTTCTGTCACAACCTTGCCTTCCTGTGGTTCCC